>NW_028288931.1:1251428-1564285 GCF_059628265.1 Tinamus guttatus
GAGGCAGAGGATGGTGCAGAAGGTGGGACTCCTTCCTATGGTAGGAGCTACTTCAGGGGATTAATTACTGCTATGTAGTTCAATAACTCAAGCGATGGAGGGTAGGGAATATATAATTTTAAAAGGCAATGAAATAACTTAAGAAGTCAGTGCTCTCTTGATGCTTGATGTGGACGCAGGGCTGGTGTTTTAGTCTCTGCCCTGCCTGTTTTCTAGGTCAGGTTTCTTTCCTGGCTGTGCATGTGGAAGCTTCTGGAGTGTCACGACACGGATTTTGGCTTCCATGTGTTTGACCACGTGTCCCCCCTGAGAGCCCAAGACCCTGCGGAGCTTCCAGTGCCCAGCCCGGGGGGTCTCATCCCAGACCCCTCTGCAGCACATGGCTTTTCTCCCCGAGGACGCCTTAAAGGAATTACGTGTTTTAATGGCACTTACAGGACAGCTGTTTTGTTTCAGCACTTCTCCGCGATGCTGCAGGCTTCCAACACCGTCTGGCCTGCCACAGCAGCCCCGATTGGGATCGAGTTAGCATTGATCCTACCTTTTATATGGTTTGAGGCTGTGCGTGACTGACTCGAGGCTTGGGGCACACTTAGAGGTGAAGGAGGAAATGCTGCTTATGGCCTTGCTAGGCCTTGGAGACTAAAGCCCCCGCAGTGGTGTCCCCGTCACGACTCCCGCAGACCTGGTGTGTCGGGTTTGGGCCTCTGTCCTTGATGCTCTTAGCCCTGGCAGATGCTCGTGGTCCTTGCTAACAAAGCAAAGCATGCTCAGCATTGCTTGATCTGCATTGATGACTTAGTGTTATAATTTGGTGAGGGCTCTAGCAGTTTCACTGTGCAAACTCACTGGCAGACCCTGCCTCGCTCTGCCCAAGTAATTAGCACAGAAAAGTTCAGATTTTTCTGGACTCTTACAGTAAAGAGCAGAGGAAGCTGTTTTGTAACATACTTTTTGTCATCGCTTTTCTATGAATGGAATGAATTTCAGTCAGTCATTAAGCAATCCCTTTCCAGAATAAGGAAACGGCGACTCAGAGGAAGCCATTGGATTCTTGGCTATTTCCTCACCTGCCTCGAGGGAGGCGGGAAAAGCCTTGATGAGAAACTTCCAAGCCTGGATGAACAGACGGGAATGCGGCCTCGCTGGGATCATCCCGCTGTGCAGGATTTCCCACATCCCCTTCCCCGGGGAGGGAAGGGGCTGCCTGGAGCCCTGGTCCCACACACGGAGCAGTGTTTGCCGGCTGCGTTTCCTGGCCAGCTGGGAGCCTGCGAGCCCAACAATCGCTTGCCCTAAGATTATTTCATTAGGCACTGAATGGCCAAGCGTGCTCCTTCCTGCCCATGAAAGCGTCTATTTTTCCCCATCCCCCCTTCTCAAAAGAGCAGCGGCTTTGCAGCCAATTTCTGTTTTATTTTTAAATGCCTTCTGCGGGGTTATTATAGAAGAAACTGCCGTGAGTACCTTGAGCCAAAAGGCAATGCCTGGGTAAAGAGTGAGGAGTTTCCTTGATTAAAACCACTTGGGGTGTTAATTTTCTGCTAGTGACTAAAGTGCATGTCCTGGCCAGGCTGCCCTTGGGGCTTGTAATGGCTTTGGGACCCTTTTTGGTAAGGACAGATCATTGGGGCAGCTCTTGCTGGTGATGCAGACGTGCTGCTGTGCCCAGCTTGGAACGCAGGGTTTATTTTGACACAGTGGGTTATAAAACAGCATGTGGAACAGCCTCGTGGAACTGTTAACCGAGGAGATCCTGGTCACCTCCAGGCACTCGTGTGTCCCCACGGCCACCACAGTGGTGGCATTCAGTGCGACTTCCTTAGGTGACAGCACTGCCTGCGCAGATGCCTTTTAAGCTGGGGACAAACGTGCTCTGATGCAGCCTTAGAATGGTGCCAGCAGTGGATAGCCGGGCTCCTCTGTCTCTTTTTGTCCGTATCCTGTTTTTATTCAGAGCTGCTTTAATCTCTTGTTCACCCCTCAGCAGCAGGCATCCTCTGGAGGAGATTTATGTGTGTGCGAGGCAGTGTAGAAGGGCATGAGAGATGATTAATGGGAATTGAAGAAGCTCTGCCCAGTTCTAGTAAGTGCCAAATAACTTGTTTCCCATGGACGTTAAAATTAGCTTTCTATGACCTGGAATAGTGACTACTGAATAAATACTGAAATAATACTGAAAAAAGTGACTGTGGCATCAGGATTGCATGCCTGATTTCGTAATTTGTAAGAGTTTTCGTAAAGCTCTGAGGTTCCAAAGCCATCTGGTGGCAGCAGCAGCCTAAAGGGAACTATTTTAGCGATGTTGGGGAGGATATTGGTGCAAGGACCGCTTGACCCCACACAGATAACATTGTCTTCTGTCAATGCTTGGTCCCTTAACTGCTGCACAGCCTTAAACTCAGTGTAGCTGTTTGGAAGCTAAAGCTGAGCTCGTTTCCTGTAAATACGCTTTTACCTGGGGCTTTTGGCAGGTCGGTTGCCCTGAAGATGGCTCGTGAATCAGTGTGTGGGGAAACGGCTGCAGTTTGGGGTGCTCGCTCCTCCCCGGGGCGCTTCCTCCTGCGGCGATGGTGCAAGTTCCTCCATCGCGGCCTCCAAACAGGGAAGTCCAGGGCTTGTTTACATCTGCATCAAGGGTTGTCCCCTATTGCACCCAAAGGGAGTGTTTTGGAGGATGTGAAATACTAAAAATGGTTTGGGGTGATGGTCAGGAGCCCTCACGGGGTAGTGCTTGTTCTGCCAGTCCCTACCTCTTCAAACTGCTCTTTTTCTCCTGTTCTCAGTCTTGCTTTGTCAGCCCTGCGCTGCTGTCTAGGCAAATAGCTCTGTAGTGCAGCTGCTCATCTCGGCCTCCCCTTGCTCTCGAGGGCTGTAGCTGCATTTTGTTGTTCTTTGGGGATTTATCACAGTCCTGGCAGGAAACAGGAGTCCCTAGGCCGCAGAGAGCAGCAGTTTAACTGAAAGGTTGGGGTGCTCCTGTCTCATGTGCACTGCAGAATCAGTTTGCTCTAGGCCTGGGTGGTTATGCAGTATTTTGGTCTCTTCAAGCATCCTGCTTGTGGCTGTAGAATCCCAGCTGTCCAGGCAAGCAGACTGCTGAAGTTCTGCGCTCCTTGCCTTCTCCAGACAGCAAAATCAACCTCCTGCCTCTGGTGTTGCCTCTTGCCTGCTCTCTGAGCTCAACTCTTTCATCTTGTGGTGCTTTTAGCACCGCAGGTACCCCCAAACCCTCAGTGAAACAAGTGAGAACCCTGCTTGGCTGCAAGAGATCTGCTCCTAGCACTAAACCAGGTGCTGGCTGCTAGAAGAACTTCAAAACCCCACGTGTTTTTAAAAGTGCATAATGAAGGACCCTCCAGGATGAGGGTCTTCCAGAGCTTGGATCCACAAATCGCAGCATGCTCAGCCGTTACCTCCATGCCCAGCCCTTTGGGTTTCAGCTCCTGCCGCGGAAAGGAGGGAATGCCTCGGAAAGGAGGGAATGCCTCGGAAAGAGCAGGGGACTGTCCTGCTGGTGAGTCACCATCCGGAGCAGCAAGGTAGGAGGCTGCTGTAACCAGCACACATGACTCGTGAGCTGATTACCACCACCCTGGTGCAGCATCGAGCTGACTAGTAATCCTGCCAGTCCCATGAAGGCTAAATATAGCCTAGAGTTTAAATCTAACCTTGAAGCTCGTGCTTAATCCTAGCAGCACTCCTCACCTCCAGGAACTGCTGAGGATGAGGCACCTGGGAGAGGAGGCCTCAAAGTGAATCAGAGGGAGGGTCGGTGTTGCCAGCTCCATCCTGGATGTGCCTCAGGCGTTAGTGCTTGTAACGAGGCTCTTATTGGTGTCCTCGCTGCGTGACCGGGCTGCTTGGGCGCTGCTCACGTGCAGGGCTCTGCCTTGACTCCCTCCTTCCCGGCACCTGCTGGCCGTAACGCACGAACTGCGGCACGGGCAAAATACACTGCAATTAAGCTGCAATTAAGCTCTTCCGAGAGAGCTGCTCTTCAGCTGGCAGGTGACTTTGAGCAGCCTCCTTAAGGTAGCAGTGTTAAGGGCCACGTCTTTCAGGGAAGGAACAGAAAGCAATGGCAGGACAGGCTAGAAAACTTTGGGCTTTTTTAACCATAAATAGTGTTTTTGCTTTAGTTGCAATGGATACTTCTGGGGATAAGTTAGAGGTTGCATGCCTTTCCTTTGGAAGGGAACAGGCAGTGCATGCTAGGGCATGCAGGGACTTGGGGAACTGCTGCTGACCCTGCATGGCAGTCAGCTCTAAAGGGGCTGGAGGAAAATAAAACCTCACCCAGCCTTGCTGGGACCATGACCTGCTGCCTTATGAGCATGGAATTTCCTCAGGATACTCTGGACTTTCCTGAAAAGCAAGAGTTAACTGTTTAAAAAGCATCCAGCTTGTCTAGGAAATTCAGATGCAGTGCTGCTTTTTTAGGGCTTTGGAATTACATATTCCCCCTCCTCCCTTCCCACTGCCATCTCCTCTGCTTCGAGGCTTGCTATTTTAACTATAGCAAGATAAGAGAAGAGCAGCTCTGTGCCTCCCTCTGCAGTCATGCCCATAGTCCCTATAAAAAGGCTCCTACAGTTATTCCACTCAAGTTATGTTGTTGAAAACAGTAGTGCCAATTAGACAAGGAAACTTGACCTCAACCAGGACCCAAAACATGTCCCTCCTGCCTCTTGGACAGATGGAGGGAGATGGAGCCCGTCTTAGCTCCCTAATGAAGAGCTGTCATATTTGCTTTAATTAAAGCAAGCTGTTTAGCTCCAGAGCTGGAGTCTGTCACTTCTCTTATGCAGGGTATGGTTTAGCTTTGACTAATGCCGTGTTTGGCTAGTTCGGAGTTCAGCCTAGGTAAACACGAACAGCAAAATCCAAACTATGATGGAAGGCGGCTATGTGAAATATGCACTTGGCTGGGAGCTGCAGCCAGAGGAGGTGTTTTTAAAGCCTTGTTTTACATTGCACATGGGGCTTCCAAAGCTGCTGCCCTTTGGGGCTGGGGGGTTTTGGTGGCTGGGCTGGGGGCTGTGAGCAGGGGGTGCAGCGGGTGCCCATGGAGCCATCCAGCAGCGCTGCATTTCTGCCCTGTTTGCAGTGAGTAAAAACACCCTGAACTTGCTAAATCTTTCCCCTGTTTTTCCCTCCTGGCATGCTCTCCCTTATTCCATACCTCGGAGCTGTCCTGCCTGTTGGAAAGACGCATGCGAAGCGTGGATTTGAGTAGAGCTGTAGAAACTGAAGAGTGAACTGCCCCAGTCTGTCAATCTCAACCTGGACTTCTGCTCCCTCACTGGTTTTGGTGATCAGACTACAGGATTTTAGGTGTTGGTGCTGCCCTCCTTACTTGGCTCACTGCCTGCCCGAGGTTGAGAGAAGCCTTGGGGATGTTGTCTTCCTGGCAAATGCTCAGTATTTCATTCTGCTTGTCCTTGAGCAGCAGGGAATATTCTGAAGCTGGTTCTTGCTTGGCACTGTTGCAGTGGAAAGATTAAACACATCCTTTCTTTAAAGCAGAAAAAAGACTTGTATAGACATGACTGTTATGTCACGCTTAGCAAGAGGAAATTGGGATTTTGCAGTGTCTTGGGTGTTCTGAATGGTTATTTTTCTTCCTTTTCCCCTTAGAATTGTCTATGTAGAGCTCAAAATGGAAGAGGGAGGGGATAAAAGTACTATCTACAAAAACCACCTTGCTGAAGTGCAGTTCCAAGTTCTAATCTGAATGAAAATGTGAAGTCTTCAGTGCCAGTTCACTTGGTGCAGTTTCTCAGCTGTTCAAGGTAACTACAGGTTGACTTGCTGGTGTGAAACACGTGTGTCTCTTGCAGGGCCGCGATGGGCATCCTGGAATATCGGTGTATTCATCTGTATACGTTGTGCTGGGATCCACAGGAATCTAGGAGTTCATATATCCAGGGTAAAATCAGTCAATCTTGACCAGTGGACACAAGAACAGATACAGGTAATGCAGGAAATGCACGGTATCGTTACTTTGGTAGAGCAAAGTTGGGAGGAAAAGCCATAATTGCCAATTTGGTGAGCATTGGTGGGCAAAGAAACTTCTGGAAAGTTTCTGTAAGTGCCAAAGGCTCCTAGAGAAGATCCTTCTTTAAGAAACCTCCTTTATGAAGGATCTGACTGCTCAGAGGTCTAAATCTACAACCTTAATTTAAGGGGTAGGCTTTCACCAGAAGCCAGAATGATTCTACTCTTCTCCAGGACAGGCTTTAAAAGTCTGCACATGCCTCCTAGTTAACACAGATTGACCCTTGGTTGGTAGCCTTGCGTGCCAGTGTGCGTGAAAGCTTTAATGTGTGCGAAACAAATGACTTAAGAATTCTTTTGAATTGCAGTGCATGCAGGAGATGGGAAATGGAAAAGCAAATCGTCTTTATGAAGCCTACCTGCCAGAGAACTTCAGGCGACCTCAAACAGATCAGCATCCTTTCTTCTTTGGCTCCTGGGGGAACAGGAAAGCTTTTCATCTTGTTGCTTAGTAGCTGCCCTCCTTGCATAGGAGGCTTATCTGCATGTGCATCAGCTGTGAAAATTAGTTGCTAGCCAGGCACTCTGAGCACTGCTTCAGACTGCTGCTTCCCTGAACTAAGTGGAAGAGTGGAGAGGATTTGCTTCCAGACTGCAGGAGCGGAGATCTGGAGCTTGGTAGTTCATCTCATGCACTAGCTTCAAGCTGTAACCATCAGCTTTTAAGCAGTAGAGCTGACTAAGTGCTGAGTGTTTGAAATTCACAGTGATGACACTAGAAGGGTTCAGCATTTCTGAAGAACAAAGCTGTAATTTCTTCCCTTATTTACTGAAGGGTTTCTGGATGCCCAGTGCAACAGGATTGTAGTGATAGGGACAAACACAGGAGCACCTCATCCTTGCAGTGTCATTTAGCTGCTGGCTGAGCTGCAATAGCTCTGACCACTGCCTCTTACTGCGTGTGTCTGTGCCACTGAAACAGGCTCTCAAGCAATGATCAAAGTAAACGTACATCAAGGGAAGGAGCTCGGTACAAATTGGGCAGTGATTTTGCTATAACTTTTCTTTATAGCACAGTCATCCTTGGGATAAAGGATGCAAACATTGTGTCCTAAAGAAGCAAACGCTGAGTAGCTGGATCAAACACTGTGTTACTTCAAGGAAGTTGGTGCTGGAAAAGCCATGGGTTTAGTTAGAACCTGTGCCTTGAGGATATGTAAGTCGTCCATTTTGAATTATTTGTCCTTAACAAGCTTCTTGCAGAGCTGTGGAGGGCTTCATTCGAGATAAATACGAAAAGAAGAAATACATGGACCGAAGTATCGACATCAATGTATTTAGGGTTAGTTTCTATAACTTCTGCAAAAGCTTAAATGCATGTCAAATTGTAAGCTTGTCTCGTAAGTAAGCTGTCATTCTGTGAAAATAGTTTTAAATGTTTTTGATTAGTGACTAATCTCCAAGGCTGAGGAGATTTGGTTGTTTTGTAAATAGAATAATCAAGCTGGAAGGAATTTGGAGGTCATCTTGTTTGACTCCCAGCTCAGAGCAGCACTGATTTCAAATAATTTTGTTTTTAAGCTATAACGATGCTGCAGGACAGGTAGTTTGCAAGGAGTCTGAAACATCAACAATTGACTTTGAAGCTTTTTGGTTAGTAACAGCAGCATGTAAAGGTCTATTAGCTTTCTCTTATGGGCTTTGACCTTTGTCTTTTCTATTTCACAGAAAGAAAAGGATGATAAATGGAAAAGGAGTAATGAGCAAGTATCAGAAAGAAAACTGGAACCTATAATCTTTGAGAAAGTGAAAATGGTAAGACTGAAAGGCATGGTCACAAACCAGCTGTAGGGACTTCTCTGGATCAGAATGGAGATAATTGGCTTAGTATGGAAGCATGGTGGTTTTCCTTTCAACCCAAAATTTGAAATAAGAGCTCCTTTTATTTTTTTGGCCCTAGCCTCAAAAGAAAGAAGAAACGCAGCTGTCTAGAAAAAGTTCTCCTAAATCTACTGAACCAGTAATGGATTTGCTAGGACTTGGTAAGAGCTTTTCCAGCCTCGTGGTACCCATTCCAATGACTCTATATCCTGTCTTTGGTCTTGTGAATTCTGTGAGCTTTTGGCTCTAGGTCTCCATGACAGGTGAATGACATGCGACAAGAATACTAGTGTTTTAAGTGCTCTAGTGCATCCCAAGCGCAGTTCTCAGCCCTGCATCAGAAACAGCAGTTTTACTTTGTTCTCGTGCAGTGGTTGTGGCACATGAACAAATCCTTCAGTCCAAGGGCATTCGGGTGAAACTCTTGCCATGGCTTCGTCTCTCCTAGATGCTCCTGTGGCAACCGCCGTTCCAAATGGCAGGCCTAGCAGTTTAGAGAAGGATCTTGATCTCTTTGCATCCGTGGGATCAAACTCGGACTCCAGGAAGGTGAGTAGGCTGTATCAGTGCCTGCCAAAGCTTAGCTCAGTGCCTGGGCAGGAGGAGAAGTAGCTCCATGTGCCTTCCCTGAGTGCTGAACCCTCTGTTGCTCTTGTGCTGCCTGTCTCAGGTCACTGGTTCCATGCCTACGTCTGGAAGTGCTGGTTCTGTTCCTGAAAACTTGAATCTCTTCCCTGAGCCAGGAAGCAAAGGGGAGGAAGCAGGGAAGAAGCAGCTCTCGAAAGACTCTATCCTGTCCTTGTATGGCTCTCAAACACCTCAGCTGCCCGCACAAGGTAACGGATCTCGGAGAAGAGCACGCGAAGGACAGCACAGTCATTCTGTGCACTGATCCAGAGCGGGTGGATGGGCTGAGAGCACTAAGCTGACATCCTGCAGGCAAAGATGCAGGGTTGTGGGTGCTCCTCCTTGCTCACTAGCCAGGAGCATCCAGTCAGGTTGTCAAGGCCAAGTGAGCCCTGTGGTAGCCTCTGGATTTAAGGGCAGCATTTCAGCCCCTAATGATGAGATCGACAGTTCTTCCTCTCGCTCCTTCTCTGCCTGTTTTTAGGAGCGATGTTCATGGCTCCCGCGCAGATGGCGTATCCCGCAGCAGCCTATCCCGCCTTTCCAGGAGTAGCCCCTTCCAGCAGCATGATGGGCGGCATGATGGCCCCGTCGGTGGGAATGGTGGCCCAGCCTGGAGCAGCAGGGATGGTGGCTCCCATGGCCATACCGGCCGGCTACGTGGGGAACATGCAGGCGGCCGTCATCGGGGTGCCCAACGGGATGATGGCCGCGCAGCAGCCGGGCTACGTGGCCGGCGTGGCCGCGGTTCCGCAGCCGCTCTACGGCGTGCAGCCCGCGCAGCAGCTGCAGTGGAACATCACCCAGGTGAGGTGGCCACGTCCAGCCCGTTCCCTGGGTGCTTTAATGTTGTGGTTGCGTGGGGCCCGCTGGCCCTGCACATCCTCAATGTGCCGCGCGCTCTCCACCGCGTCCCCGCTCAAGTGGAACCCTCCCTTGGCTTGAGCTGCACCAGAGCAGGCCTTGGCTTCCAGATGGTGACCTTAGTGTGAGATGGGATGCGTGGGAAGGTGAAAGCTGAACTTGCACTTCGTGTAAGTGTTTGAGAAGCTGGGGGTGCAGCCAGAAAGCAACCGTGGGGTCCTCTATAGAAACCATAGTTCCACGTGAACTGGAGTGACTCGCACGTTACTGTCACGTAGTGTCTGTCTGGGCTAGACTAGGCTGAACCTAGCCTAGGTTCATTAGGCTGAACCTAGCCTAATTTCTGTAACTTGTTGGGCAGCAAGTGCTTTATCTGAGCGGACTCCTTGGGGCTGGCGGAGTCTCCCTGACGGAGCTTGTCTTGTCTTCTCTCCCCTTCCCAGATGACCCAGCAGATGGCTGGGATGAACTTCTATGGAGCTAATGGCGTGATGGGATATGGACAGTCAATGGGCGGAGGAAGTGCCCAGGGAAGCAATCAGTCCCTCAGCACTCAGATGTGGAAATAATCCCTTGCGTTGTGACCGTTTTCTGCCTTCTGTTCTGTTCTTCAAAACTGCTCCATGAGACATTCAGGGTTTTTCTTTCTGGCTGGCTGCCCAGCCCGAACCTCTTTCCATAACTGAGACCCATCTCTGCCTTTTTTACTGTCAGACACGGTGAAACCTCAGTGACCAGAACATGAGCTCCCCTGTACTCTAGCACAGTCAATGCACACTCCTGGGGTGGACCCCTTCTTGCACAAACCTCCACTAATGCTTCTGGGTAGCACTTAATGTCCTGCTGGGTGTCTTAGCGGAGGTGACTTGAAGAATTTGGAAAATTGGGACTTAATACTGCCTGTTCCTTCAGGCCTTTTGGGAATCACTTAATCTCTAGTATTAGTAGGGGCTCTGGTTAGCAAAGGGGTGGAAATGTTGTTTGGTGCTGAGGAAGCGGCTTTGAGCCCGGGGCAAGCCAGCCTTGCTACCTCCTCCCGTCAGCGGATTCCTGCAGAGCTGGGGCCGCGCTGTGCTTGGCTCCACGGAACCAAAGTCCTTGGGAAGAGCCTCTCCCTGCCCCCCTGAGCAAGCGGGATTCTCGCACAGTGCGGGGGCCAGTGCTTTGGAATGGGAGACTTGCACTTCAGAGTGGCTTTTCTGTCTAATCTGTGGTATTGACGTATTTAAAAGCTTTTAACAAACTAACCAAGACGTAACTTATCAAGGGCTGAGAGCCCTCTGCGAGTTTTCTTACACTTTTAAAATGACTGTGACATCCTAATTTATACTTTTTCATATTTTTCGTTCCTGTGTAATGCTGGTACCTATTCCTAGTTGGCTTTTGACATTTTAATTTAGGCATTAAGAAGTGGTTTGATCAGATTTCTTTTCTCATCTTCAGTAGAACATCTGCTTAAACTCATCAGCGTGAATGAGAAGTCAGACTTCCTCAGTCCACTTTATCCTGTGTATATGTAAATTCCCAAATAAAATATTGCAGTGCAAACTCAACTGACTTGTCTTGTGTGTCGATCAGTTTAACAGGCTGTGTTAAATGTACTGCACTCACTGGGGTGAGCTGTTCCCTTCAGGTAAGGAAGTTGGAGCCTTTGTCTTCCCACCTTTTCCAACAGATCCATTGGAGGGGGGGATTTTTTCCTTTCCAAGATGGACCCGGGGCTTTTGCATTTGGAAAGCTCAACTCAAGCACAGAGAAGTTTTCAAGCTGGCTTTAATCATCTTCACTTGCTGCCCCAGTACTGTACATGCAGGTACAAGCCAATGGAAATGTGAATATTTTTTTCCCTTCCTTGGGAAAATTGGCTAAGTATTTTACAAAATAGCGTGCACCCTCACAGCCATCAGTCCTGCTGCATATAAACCACAAAAATACAAGAGTTTTACATTAAGAAAGACCACACACACACACATATAAAACATTACATAAGACAGGTATAAAATTGCCATTTGCTTCTTTAAATCTATTACCATTCTCAAGTATCCATCACAAGCCCATCCCCTTATCCTGAACCATGGAACTGGGGTTTAAGGAACTTCGGAGTTCACCCCTCTGTGGCATTTATCTTAAGGTGGAGTAGTTAAATTTATGAATCTGTCATCAAAGCAAAGTTTATTACAAAATATAAAATGAGTTGGCTGGTCAAGGTAGTCGGATCTGTTTTAGTTGTGTATCTTTGCTTTCCAAAGGGCTCAATGGGGACGTGTCATCCCTCTCCAAGCTCTGCCTGCTTTTCCCCTGGGTCATGGATGGCTGCAGCAAGATGCAAGGTTGGTGTCTGCTACTTAACACTGAGATGTTTGCCCCCCTTTTGGGGACTTAGAGCTGAATTTGCAGCCGTGCTTAATTCATGGCTAATAGAGCTGGGAAAATCTGACTCTTAGTCTGGGTGATAATTGTCTTTGGAGGGGTTTCTTTTGCAATGCTGCGTGTTAGGTACTTTATTCATGTGAAACTGCACGGGTTTCTGGATACGGGAAAGGTTGCAGAGCTTTCCTGTGCTGCAGCCCTGTTGGGATACGAGTCTTGCCCGTCCATCTGAAGCAACTACCTGTAAAGAAAGGCCGTGGTTGGAGGTATGAGCTTGCTGCAGGGCTCTTCTCACTGCCTGGCACCTTCTCTGCTCTTGCAGCTCTAATTTTTCCTTGCCTCTACATACTGCTAACCCTTCTCTTTTGGGGAGCCAACATAGTTTGAAGGGTATTAGCTATGTTTAAGATATAGGTAAAACCCTCACATGCATCTCATAGTCTAGGTTGAACTGTTCTGTTTAGGTGTTTCTTAAAGCAAGAACATCCTTGTGTGCATGTGTGCTTGCAGCTTGTAGTTTTTGCTGGTCCTCTTTTCTGTTAGTGATCAATTTAAAGGACAGGCTTTGATTCAGATCTGGAGCTGCTACTGCACTAAAGGATGTTCCCAAGTTAAACGTACGTTTGTTAGCTTTTATAGTCAAGGTATAAACTTTTGAGATTAATGACAGATTCTTGAGCGCTGGACAGTATTTTAAATGGTCCAGATGCTTGTTCATACTTCAGTTTTGAGGTGGGGAGTAGGACAACATGATGGGGAAGGTTATTTAACTGCATGAAAAGATCAAGCCCTTTTAAGATAAGAAGGCCACCAACTTCAAAGTGCTACCGGCCGGGAGGCCCTGAACCTCGTCCCAGCGCCGCGAGGCCTCGGCGCAGAGCTGCATCCAGCAGGTAAGTGACAGCCATCCCCGTGGGAAGCCACTCAGTGCCTTCCTTCCCGCCGGAATGCCGCTCTTTTCCTCGGCTTCCGAGGCTTTCTGTTTCCATCTGCACTAAAGGTGTAAACTTCAGTGAGAGCTGGAATCCCGGACACCTCCTGCCCCTTTCCCAGCAGCTCTGCCGGCCTCAGCTCCTCGTGCCCGGGACGTCCGCTCGGTGCTGGCCCTTTGCAGGAGGGAAGGGAGGATCCTGGGGGCAGCAGGACGTGAGAAACCCTTGTGTCAAGCGAAGGGGGGCCTTGGGGAGGGTTGTTGACCTGCTTTGGAACGGCAGGGACGGAACGGGGATCGCGGGGGATCCCGCTCTCCCTCCAGGAAAGGCCTCCTGCTCCTCGCTCCCGTTAGCGATCGGCACCTGGTGCAAGTGATCAGCAAAGCAGGGGACTCGGAGCCAGCGCGGGAGCGAACGCACATCCCGCGGGATTGCTCTTCATTGCACAGTTACCACAGAAAGAAAAATAACCTGAATGTGATAGAGCGCACTAAGCTCTGGCTCTTAAAAATACACACATATATACACACATATACCAATAGTCGGCACTCCAGACAGGCACAGTGGTCACGCCAGCTCTTGGTATCAGTGGCAGTTGCCAAACTGCGCTGTTTTCTCCCAAATTCCTAGGTGTTGCTGGGCTCTGTTCTGGTGTCTGTGCCCTAGGCAAATGATCAGGGGTTAAAACAGTTACTGCGACAGCTAGTCAAGCAGGTAGGCAAGTACTTAGGCCCTTTACTGCATGTTTTTTTCCATGTCTGCTCTTAAAACCTAGAACTTCCCAAAATAGGGGCTAGCTCACCTAATGTGAACGACTAGATGGAGTGTTATTGTCGCCTCTGGTCACTTGCTCTGTTCCGTATCACATATTTGTGTTACAGGGGCCACATCTTTACCCCCCAGTTCCCAAACATGCTTCATTGCAGACAATGTTTCTTCGTTTTTGTCATTCTGGAGTCTTTTGGGCAGCCTTTGGCACAGAAACGTAACTCTTGCACCTTTGCAACCGCTTAAGGGTTGAAGGAGCTTCCTATGCTCTGGGAACACGAGAACAAAAACTTCCAGTTGAAACAGCTTTGCTAGAGAGACATTGGAACAGGCCACCGTGCCATTGGCATATTATGGGATGCAAACCTTGCTTTTACTTAAAGCTGACAGTAATTTTGCAAATCTGCCTCTAGAGACCCAGAAAGCTGCAGGAAAGCAGAGCAGTTTCTTAATGTCTTTTTCCATCTGTGATGCGAAACGCACTTAGAACTCAACAATCAGGAAGAACAGCGGCTGAACACTGTTCCTTGACCTTTAAAATGCCGTTATTTTCCAAATCAGCAGCAAAATGCGCACCCTTAGGAAGCTTAGGGATGTGCCTTGCCCAAGTGTTTCACATGGTCGGTCTGCAGAGAAGGGGCTGAGTCAACTGGAAGCAAAGGGGGAATGAGCTGCTTGTGGCTGACAAAATCACCAGCGCTGCCCCTATAAACGGGCTCGTGTCAGTAAACACCAAGACCTGCAAATTCTGTGCTGCTGTGGGGTATTTAAAAGCCTGTTTAAACAAGCAAAGGTGGCTAAATGTGTTAAATTCCTCTCTCGCTGATGTGTACAAACACGTACAAATATATGCTCGACTTCTCGAGCCCATTCGCTGCTGAGAGCGGTTTTGTAAGACATTGAACAGAAGCAATTGCCTCTCTGCGAAGATGATCCTGCGCTGGCTCCTTTGGGTATTTATGTGCAGTCGAAGGAATCTGGCTTCAAGTGCCAGGTCTGGAATTTCTTCCAGAGAAAAGAGTTAAGATGGAAGGTGCCCGTGGAGGGCCTGGTCCGTGGCATTTTCCAGCACAATGTCACGGGTCCAGGAATCTCGGTGCTGGCTACTAAGTTTTTCAGAAATCTCGGAAACGACCCTAAGCATCTTGTCCTTGTGCTATGTGCTATGCAGGTGATGAAACGGGAGCTAATTTGCAATTAAGCCCAGGAGCATGGGCGAGTTCCTGGTGCCCTGGGGAGTTTCAGTCACCCAAAATTTGGCAAAGCAAAGCCCTCTGGCTTGCAGAAAACCCAGGGATAACTTAGGGCTGTGCCTGGAAACCACACAGTGTTTTCTGTGCTTGCTTGTATGGCTGTGACTGGCTTTTTGCTTGGAGTTTAGGGGGTTTTAAAATCTTATTTCAGGGCTGTTTTGACAAAATTCATCATTTCTGGTGCCTCAAGTGTGACACTAACATAAGCTGCTCTAGTGCCAGTGGTGCCCTCTGCCCCATAAGCTCTTTTCTGTCTCAAGCAGATTGTACTTGCTGCACATTCCCTGTTGGACCTTGGTGTGGGATGTAAAATGGACCGTTCCCGTTGAATCTAATAATTCTTTGTAGGGGAGAATAACTGGAAAGTGGAATGGGTCTGAATCTCCTTTCCTGATAGAAGGGATTCAAGAGGGAGGAAGGAAACAACCTAATGCATAATGCCTAGGTAGTGCAACCACTTCTGCAAATCATATAATACATAAAAGTGCCCTTTGCAATAACACATTCCCCCAGAAAAAAACCTGGAGTCCAGGAGCGGTGGTTTTTCTGGCATGTCGTATGTAGAAAGCAACGGGGTGTCTTGGCTCTGCTGTTGGAGGCAGGGAAGCGTCTGCCACGTGGTATCACGCGTTCCAAAACCAAGGAGCTGCAGTCCCGCTGGAAACACGACACGCTCCGGCCTTTGCCCGTTTCTTCCTTTTTTCCACCCAGAAGTGTCAGGTGGGTCCCCGCCATGGGAGCGCTGGCTCCTTGGCCATGTGGTGCTGGAAGCGAAGAGGTTGGGACGCTTGGAGTTTGCCTATGGAATAAGGGACAATCCTTGGAGGTGGCTTCCCCTGCCGGAGCGTCTCGGGAAGCAGGAAGAATCGTTCCCGGGAAGCCACGTGCCAGCGCTCGGAGAACCGGGGTGCATTTTGTTCCGACCTTAGTTGTGCTGTTGCCTCCTAATGCATCATCACTCTATTGATGCTAAAAAGAATAAGAAGAGATAGAAAAGTCACAATATTTGGGTTTCCTGGGGAGTATTCGGATATGCAGGTGCAGTTCCTTTGCTCCGGCTAGCGCGGAACTCGGGAGCCTGTTTGCGGCTGCCGCTGTGGGACACGGACCCGGCCGGCTCCGTGTTTCCCCTGGGATTTCCGAGGGTCCCGCGCAGCTGCCTGGAGAAAGGCAGAGCTGCAACCCCAGCTCTGGAAAGGGAAGCAGGTCGGACACGTGTGCCCACATCTCGGTCAGGAAATCCCCGCGTAGCTCCTGCGTTTTGCCCTCGCCGCTATTCCCGTCTCCCCTGGACATGGGTCGTGTTTCGCTGCAGAGGGAAAGGCAGATTTTTCTTCTTGCTGCTGAAGGTGAGTGGCTAAAGCAAAAGCGAATGATGCTGCTTCAAAGGAGCAAAAAAACTTTAAGGAAACCTTCCCATACGGTATTGAAAACGCCAGCACGCCGGGACGGGAAGTTTGGCGCAGCTGAGGCTTCGTCGACCTCGTGTAACCACGTCGCGTTCGGGAGGACCTCACTTATTCCCGCTCGGGAATCGGCTCGGCGGTGGCTTCCCGAAACAGCCCCATGTTGGTCCATCCTGGGAGCCGCATGGGCTCGGGAATCGGGAATCGGTGCTCCAGGAAGCGCACACTGAGCCCTGGGGGGGCCTCTCCATCCTCGGAGCCCGGCAGCGCTCCTGCTTTCCCGGACATCCCAAGCAAAAGCAGCTGGAATTCCTCAACGCGATGTTGAGTGGTGGCGGCGTTGGGCCGAGCAGGACGTTGCTTGGCCACCCGGAGAGGGGACAGCTTCGTGGCTACGGTCTTCTCCTTCGGGTTTGCTTTTGTTCCTTTGCGGCAATAGGTTCTAGCTGGGTCAGTGCTCCTGGTGGCACCAGAAGACCCGCGGGTTGGTTTTTGTGCTCTGTGCATTGTGAAATTCTCTTCTTTGCCAATAAACATCGCTTTAAAAATCCCAGCTGTGCTGTTGGTTGATTCGTATTAAACACTGAAGGTCAGGGCCATCTGGTAGGTAAAAATTTCCCCTTAACCTTTTGTCCTCTTCCAGTCTCATGACTGCTTGTCTCTTGGTGTGTGTTTTGTTTTTTTCTCTTTTGGAAACTGATCCTTCAGGACAGTCTTTGTGTTAACTATATTTTATGAAGAAACCAGAGTTTCTAGTGGTGTCTCCCCTGAGTATTTTCAGCAAATTTCATTAGGCACCTTCAAAAAAAGCTTCCGCAATTCTTGGTTTTGCTACAAGAACTGGTCCCTCTGGGGAACCAAAACGCTGCTTTAAAAACAAACAAACAAAATGCACAAACAAACAAACTCCCAAACATTCATCCTGGCAGCAAATTCAGAGCATCTTGTCCTTTGTAATCTACCTCGGTCGCCCGAATTCCAGATCAGCGGAAGCTGCTAGTGAGATGGTCCCCTGTAGCGTTCCCACGAGGCGAGAGCTAGAGAAAGGCGCAGGTGCCGCTCGGCCGGCCGAGAGCCGCTTTCCTGCTTGGAATTCTGGAATTCAAGCGGTGGGAGCGGAGCCGGGCGCACGGATGGCCCGGGAAGGGCACGGGGGGGCCGCGGCGTCCATCCCCGCAGCGTCGCGGCTGCTTCGCGTCGCCCCTTCCCACCTTGCGCTTCCACCCGGGGGCTCCTTTGGGTCTTGGCGGAGCCGATCCCGTTGGATCCCGGCGCGGGGCCCGCGCCACCTGCGTGCACCTTTCTCTGGTCCCTCTCACTTTGGCAATGTCACTTGTCACAGGCTACATGCTACTAAAAAACCATAACAAATAAAAAAAGGGGGAAACGGCCCCCGGAGCTGCTTGCCCGGCGGCGCAGGATCCGTATTGGAGAAGTAACGAACAGGAAGTGACAGGCAGATGTTTCCTGGCAATACAAAGAGTCTCGGAGATATTGCAGAGAGTGAGTGTGTCGAGATAGCACGTGGCAAGCTACATAAGAGAAGATGCTACATTCCTTTAAAAAAAAACAGTGCTGAGTTGGATTTTCTTTTTTTTTTTTTTCTGAGTTTTTTTCCTTTTTTTCCCCTTTACGGAGCTCCCTTCCTCTCGGGGGCGAGGGGACAAGCCCAGCGGGCGCCAGGTCTCGCCACCCGGGATCCCCCTCTGCGCGCCGGGACGCAGCCTCTGGGATGAGGCGAGAGCAGGCGGCTTTCGGGAAGGAGATCCCAAATAAAAAAATAAAATAAAAACAATAAAAGGAGACGGGGAGGAGGAATTAAAAAAAGAAAAACAAACCCCACGTGGATATTTACAGCTCCCCAGCGGCAGTTTTGGCGGGTCGGGGTGCCTAGGGGCCGGAGGGGCTGGTGGAGCTCTCGAGCGAGGACTGCGAGAGGCGGCGCGCCAGCGGCCCGATGCTCGAGTCGGCCAGCGACGACGTGGGGAAGAGCTTGTACCAGCCGGCCACGGCGCCCGCCAGGTCGAGCTCCTCCAGGACGATCTGCGCCATCCCCATGAAGCTCTTGTGGTCCATGCGCCCGTAGTCGCCCCACACGATCACCTGGGGGGGACACGGACGCTGCAGGGCGCAGGGGGACGCGAGGGGAGGACGCGGCGCCGCGCCGGGGCCCCGCGCGGCGTCACCTGCAGCACTTTGCCCTGGGGGCTCTCCTCGAAGAGCAGGGCCTGCTGGTAGCGCGGGTCGCAGCTCTTCTTCACCGCCTTGGTCTTCCTCTTGGCGAGGCAGACGCCGTTCTCCAGCAGGTAGAGCTTCACGTAGGTGGCTGCGGGGACACGCGTTGGCGCCGGGCGGGCTCCCGCCGCCGCCGCCGCCGGCTCCCCCGCGCCCTCGTCCCCCGCCACGTACCCGGCACGGCCTTGGCGCCCGGCTTGGGGATGAGCCCCCGCGCCTCGATGACCTGCACCTCGAGCTGCCCGTTGCGCTCGGCCAGGCCCACGTGCACGTCGCCTGCGCGGGAGGACGAGCGCTCAGCGCCGCGCGGCCCCGCGAGACGGGGACGGGGCCCCGCTGCGCCCCGGCACCACCGCCCTGCGCCGCGCTGGCCTCCCCCCTGCAGCCCCTTCCCCTATTGTAGCCCTTTCCCTTTTGCAGACCCTTCCCTCCTGCAGCCCCTTCCCTCCTGCAGCCCCTTCCCTCCTGCAGCCCTTTCCCCTATTGCAGCCCTTTCCCTCCTGCAGCCCCTTCCCCTATTGCAGCCCCTTCCCCTCCTGCAGCCCCTTCCCTCTTGCAGCCCCTTTCCCTCCTGCAGCCCCTTCCCTCTTGCAGCCCCATCCCCTATTGCAGCCCCTTTCCCTCCTGCAGCCCCTTCCCCATTGCAGCCCCTTCCCCTCCTGCAGCCCCTTCCCCATTGCAGCCCCTTCCCTTTTGCAGCCCCTTCCCTCCTGCAGCCCCTTCCCCTATTGCAGCCCCTTCCCTCTTGCAGCCCCTTTCCCTCCTGCAGCCCCTTCCCTATTGCAGCCCCTTCCCTATGGCAGCCCCTTCCCCTATGGTGACCCCTTCCCTCCTGCAGCCCCTTCCCTATGGCAGCCCCTTCCCCATTGCAGCCCCTTCCCCATTGCAGCCCCTTCCCTCCTGCAGCCCCTTCCCCTCCTGCAGCCCCTTCCCCATTGCAGCCCCTTCCCTCCTGCAGCCCCTTCCCTCCTGCAGCCCCTTCCCCATCGCAGCCCCTTCCCCTCCTGCAGCCCCTTCCCCATTGCAGCCCCTTTCCCTATTGCAGCCCCTTCCCTCCTGCAGCCCCTTCCCTATTGCAGCCCCTTCCCTCTTGCAGCCCCATCCCCTATTGCAGCCCCTTTCCCTCTTGCAGCCCCTTTCCCTCCTGCAGCCCCTTCCCTCTTGCAGCCCCTTCCCCATTGCAGCCCCTTCCCATTGCAGCCCCTCCCCCTCCTGCAGCCCCTTCCCCTATTGCAGCCCTTTTCCTATTGCAGCCCTTTCCCTATTGCAGCCCCTTCCCTCCTGCAGCCCCTTCCCCTCCTGCAGCCCCTTCCCTATTGCAGCCCCTTCCCCTATGGCAGCCCCTTCCCCTATGGTGACCCCTTCCCTCCTGCAGCCCCTTCCCCTCCTGCAGCCCCTTCCCCATTGCAGCCCCTTCCCTCCTGCAGCCCCTTCCCTCCTGCAGCCCCTTCCCCATTGCAGCCCCTTCCCCTCCCATCGGCCGGGGCAGCCCGGGGCCGCCCCGCTCACCCATGGGGGGGGTGGCCAGCGTTTGCCGCCCCACGACCTGCGCCGGCCCCAGCCCGTCCAGGAAGTCGCTGAACTGGCTCTCGGCGCCCAGCCGCGTCGTGGGGAAGATGAACCTGGTGGGAGAGACGAGAGGGGGCCGGGGCTCGTTGTGCCACGCGCGCCCGGCCCCCCGGCCTTCCTTACATGCCGTCCGAGCTGCTGCTGTTGGTGCTGCCGTCCGTGGAGTCGCGGCTGCCCTGCCGCGTCACGCGGCTCCGCATCTCCACCGCGATGCCGGTCTCCGTGCTCCTCCGGATGGTGCTGCGCAGCTTTTTGGGACCCCCCTCTGGAAGGAGAGATGCAAACTGAGCCCGGCAGCGTGGACCCGGGCGCTTTGATGGCCATGGGGCCCGTTCCCTGCCACCCCAGTCCCCAGCTTTGGCCCTGCTGCCCCCATAGCACCCGCGGTGCTTCCTGGCAGGATCCCCCCGGCACCTCCGCTGCATCCCCAATTTATTGACCCGAAGCCGAGCTGAGCCCTGCCAGGCTCAGCTCACGTGTGAGCGCAGCCCAGGGCGGCGCGGCCGCTTCCCGGTCCCCAGGGCCCCGTTCCCGCCGGAGCAGGCGCCGGGCGGGTTGCCATGGCGATGCCGGCTGCAATGCGGCCGGACACCATCCCGGCCCGGCTCCTGCCGCTGGCCCCGGGCTCCGGGGATGGCTTTGTGTGCTGGGCCCCGAGGAGCGAGGCCAGGGAACCCCCGTGGCATCCTCAACGCCTCCATGTAAACAAATCTGATATATCTTGACTATACGATGCCCTCATATAGGGCCCAGCTGCAGCACCACCTTGCTCGGCCTTCCAGGGTCATCAGGACCCACCAGGAGCAGCTCGGAGGTGCAGGGGGCTCCGAATTAACGTCCTGGCTGTGCAGCATCCCTTGCAGCAGCAAGAAACGCCAGCAGCACCGGAGCGAAAAAAAGCAGCAACTGGAGAAAAAGCCTGCATCCAAATGAGCGTTTTTTCTGCCCTCTTTTCTCCCCCACCCTTTAAAACTCTATTTTAGGCATTTCAACACCTCCCATAGCCAGAACATTTGACAGCTCCACACTTGGAATTGCCACCCGCCCTCTGGGCACATTTGTGGGCCCATTTGCAGGGATGAGACCCGGATGGGGCCGGCAAAGCCACGGCCGCCTCCAGCAGCGCCCGGGGCCGCGCGCCGGGATCCGGAGCGGCGCCGGGGGGCGTTTGGGTGTCCCCACGAGCCGGGCGCCGCTCGGGAGCATGCATTCCCGTGGGAATTCGCGGCGGGAGCGCTCACCGGGCTGGCTGAGCTGCAGGGTGCTGCGGCTCCACTGCGAGAGCCCCACGATGGCCACCATCTTGGCGCCGAGGCTGGAGCGGCGCTTCTTGGCGGCGGCGACGCTGGCGGCGTCGGGGCCCCCGCGCGCGCCCGTCTCCAGGCCGTAGACGTCGCCGCTGATGCTGGAGCTGCGCACGACGCTGCGCGCCGCCGCCGGGCCCGCGTCGCCCGCCAGCATGGCGAGCCGGCCGCGCCGCGGGCACCGCTGCGGGCGAGGAGCGCCGTGAGGGGCGGCCCCGCGGCCACCCACCGCGGCCGGGAGCTGCCCGGGAAAGGGGAATTATCCACGTGCAACCGGCGAAGCCACTGGAGGCAGCGCCTGGGAAAGTGTTTCTCCAAGGGACACGGGGACGGATGGGGACACGGCGTGGGGATGGCACAACCCCCGCCCCATGGCCCCCCTTGGTGCCTCGGTTTCCCCACCGGGAAAGCGGATGCCAGAGGGTCTCTCCCACGTTCCCATGCCGGCAGCACTGAGCCGGGATCCCGGCACCTTGCCATGGATAAAGTGAAGGGAAAGCGAGCGCATCCCAGGGCTGCACCCGCGGCCGCGAGCCGAGCTCTGGCGGAAACAAATTAGATCAGGGCAGCGCGGTGCTGCCAGGAGCCTTTCCAAAGCAGCACACGCACGGATAATCCGCGGCGGAGGAGGGGATGCTCCACAGCCCGCTCCTTCTCTGCTCCCTTTTCCCAGGGATTCAGGGAGTCTCGGAGCATCGGGAGCCACTGCCAGTGGCCGAGCCGACCACGACACTCCGGCAGCGGCCCTGGCCCAGCAGACGCAGCCTCGGATGCTTCCCCCCCTCTCCCTGTTTGCTCACATCCAAGCAGCAGCAGGCGGGGGCTCAGGGAATGGCAGTCGCTACTCCCCTCATCCGCGCTCCGAGTCTGCTCCGGGTGTTTGGAACACCAGGAGCCGTGGGGCGAGCAGGGCTCCTGCCGGGGGCTGTGGGGTGAGCAGGGCTGCCGAGGAGCCAGCGGCACCTGGCTCCTTCCTGCGCCGCCATGGCCAGGGATCCGGAGCGCGGGGCGTGCAGCATCCCGGTGCACAGCATCCCGGCACGCAGCATCCCGGCACGCAGCATCCCGGCGCGCAGCATCCCGGCACGCAGCATCCCTGTGTGCAGCATCCCGGTGCACAGAATCCTGGCGTGCAGCATCCCGGTGCACAGCATCCCGGCACGCAGCATCCCTGTGTGCAGCATCCCGGCACGCAGCATCCCGGCACGCAGCCCCAGGAATGGGTAGCGCCACCATCCCCGAGGCACCAGCGGCTCTGAGCCCCCTTCTCCGTGCGAGATGCAGGGAATGCGGCGGGATGCAGCGGCAGGGCGATGCCGGCACCGCGTCCCGCACGTCCCCGTCCCCGTCCCCCCCGCCGAGGAGCCGCTTACCGGAGGCCGCGGCGCCGCCGCTCAGCCCCGCCGCGAGCCCGGGGGAGCCGGGGCCGCCGCGCCGCTCCGGCGCCGCTCCCGCATCTCCATGGAGACCTTCCTGACCCACTTCCAGGGCGGGAGCGGGGCCGGGCGCCTCCTTCCGACGGCTCCAAGGGGCTCGCGGGGGGGATGAGGTGCCCTCGGCCCGGAGCTTCCCTGCGGGATGGAGGGGCCGAGCTGCAGCCCGGAAAACGGGGATCCCAGATCCAGCCTCAAGCATTCCTATGGGATTGGGGGGGCTGAGCCACAACTCAGGGTCGACAGGATGCAAATCCAGCTTGGAGCATCCCTGCAGGACCATGGGGTCGAGCCGCAGCTCAGGGTGGCCAGGAGCCTGGCTCCATCTCGGAGCATCCTGTGGGATGCAGGGACAAGCTGCATCCCGGGCAGGATGCCAGGTCCCAAAGAGAGGGCAGGAGGATGCGCGGAGGGTCCCGTGCCCGCAGGGATGAGCACGGCAGCTCCGCAAGGAGAGGCCTCACAGCAGGAGGGTGTCACGGCCTCCAGGACACGCTGATACCAAAGGAGGGGGGACGTTTTGATGGCAAAAATGGGGCACTTTGGCCCCAGCTCTGCAGGAGGGGAGCAAGCCCAGCTGGGGGCAGCCACAGGTGGGAACGGCCTGATGCCGGGCGGGAAGGAAGGGGATAAATCCCCAATCCGGGCTCTGCAGGGACCCTTCCCTTGCATGGAGAGGGATGGGGCTGAGGGATGACAGGAGACCGGCTGCGAGGGCGACGCACAGGAGCAGGAGGACGGCACGGATGGACGGACGGATGGATGGACAGACAGACAGACACACAGACGGGTCCTCTTGGCTGCAGCGAGACCTTCCCAACCCAGCGCATCCCCCTCTGTGGTAATGGGAAGCGTTTTGGATGGAAGCAAAGAGGGGGCAGCAGCAACAGCCCTGGGTCTGCACCCTCACACCTAGAGCCCCTGCAAGCCCCAAGGCTGCTCCGAGTCCTCATGGGAGCAATTCCTTAGGGATCCTCCCCATGGAGCAGCTCAGCTAGTGCAGCCCTAAAGCGGGCACCTGTGCAGGGACAAGGTGGCCAGAGCCATCGCTCCGGGGTCAAACGTGTGCTGCTCATACTAGGAACGGCTTGAACAAAACCATACTTAATTCTCATTAATTGCTTGGGGTTTGATTGGCAGGGGCTCATTTAAGTGTAATTGCTTGCACTTAAATGTAAGTAACGCAGCACACATGAGCTCCTGGGTAGCTGCAGCTCCTGGTGCGGGGCAGCCCGCGGCTGCTGCGGGTCCAAGTTGGGCCCTGAGCGACGCAGGGTTTGTGCCTCGTGTGTCCCCTTGCACCTCCTCTTTGGGTGGAAAAAATAGAAAATAGACTTAAAGCATGGGTCTAAATGCACTCAGTGGGAGAGGTAAGTGGAGCTTAAAAAGTGGAGCACTGCTGGCTGCGTTCTGCCGTGTTTCCCTCCACACCGAGCCTTTTTTGCAGTCCTTCCTCCTCAAAGCTACTGACGAGGCCCCCGAGGCGCCGGTGGCGCCGCGGTCCCTGTCCCCGTCCCTGCCTCGCGTCTGCTGCTCGGCTCCATCTCTCCGGATCCCGTTTGTTTCCCTGGCAACGTGGCGGGGCCGGAGGAGGAGCCGCGGCCCCGGGATGCAGCTGGGGACGCCTCGGTCCCCCCGTCCGTCCCCAGCTCTGCTGCAGGACCACGGAGCAGCGCGGGATGGGCACGGGGATGTCGGAGCCGCCGCGTTCCCGCACGGACCGCGGGAGAAGCTCCGGCATCACGTTTGGGTGCCGCGGTGGGGCCGAGGCTCGTGCAGCTCCCGGCTCCAGGAAGGAGCTTTTCCCGGCAGCCGCTGCCTTCCCGACCGCGCGGCTCCGAGCTCTGCAATGCAGCTCGCGCGGCTGCTGCTTGCAAATCCCATCAATATTTCATGGAGCTGCTTCCTCCAGGGGAAGGACGGCGATCTCTGCCTTTCCGCTCCTACCAGCGCTGCTGCTTTTGCAGAGATCTGATTCCCTTCCACCCAACATCCCCGCTTTTCCCCCCTTTCCTCATTAGTCAGCTCCGCTCAGCCTGTCAGGGGGGTCTGTACCGCACAAGGGACAAGAGCAGTGATGTCCCCTTGGGTCTCAGTTCAGGTCTGGAGCATCTTTTGCCTCCGTGCAGGTGGCAGCAGCTCCGCAGGCGCTTCCAGCTCCAGCAGCACCGCGGGAGCGCGGCCCCGAGGCCGGGTTGGCAGCCTGCAAAATAAGTCGCTTTGCAGGCGCTAAGACCGTGCTATTAGAGCAAAGCTTCTTAAGGGCTCAGCAGGCAACTCGCTCGCCAGCCGGGGCCTTATCCGAACCGAGCGGTGCCAAGATGCCCTGGGAGCCGGGTATTGCTCTTCCCAAAGGATCCACGGTGCATTGGACACCGTGGGCATCGCTACAAGCGACAGCGCCCAGCAAGGGCCAGGGAAGAGCGCGGTCCCGCTCCCAGCGGAGCCGGGAACCCTCAGGCTCAGTGCGAAACAGCGGCAGGGCCGTCAACGCGGCGCTAAATTCCCCTACGGTAATTACCAAACGAGGCTGTTTCCCTGCCATCTGAGACGTGGTGACAAAACATTGCAAGTGCATTGAAATGGATGCAAGTAGATGGTGCCCCGTGGCTTAGGGTTTAATAAGCGGGGAAATGAGGTGGTTTCATAACCCTAAACTGCATCTTGCAAAAATGTGACGCTTCCCACCCGGCGATGCCACAGCCGGAGCAGGCGGCAGCGCCGGGCGCGAGCAGATCCGCAGCTCTCCCTGCGGGAGGGCCTTGGAGGTGGCTTGGAAGTGCGGCCACCACCACCTGCGAGCCGGGACACAGGGCAAAGGTGCTGCAAATGGTGCAGCCCAGCCCCGGGAGAGCTGCGTTTGCTCTGCTTTAAAAGCTCCAGGGAGGACATCGCTCCAGATGGGCGATGTGGCCCCGAATGCACGCCCGAATGGGGGCATCAGCCTGGCAGGGCTTGGCACCGGAGACCGCCTCGAGGAGCGGAGGAGCTGCTGATCCAAATATCCAACCGGGAGCACAACTATGGCACACGAGCCCGGTGCCTCCGAAGGGACCGGCCCCTTCCCTGCGCCCGCGATGCTGCAGACCACGTCCTGTCCCCGCATCCCGTGCGGAGCGCGGCCGCCGCGGGACTCGCAGCCTGGCACAGCAGGAGCCTCCCCGCTCCCGGCGCGGAGGTGCCCGTCCAAGCCGCCCCGGCCGTGCCGCTGCTGCGGCCCCGCTCGCACGGTAAGTCCTTCCTAAGCCATTCCCTAAGGGATTTAGGCGCAGGACAAGCCGCGGTGCCATCCCGCAGAGAGGATGGGGGCTCAGGACCAAGCAGAGCCGAAGCGGATTCCGAAGCGCAGCCTCGGGATGTGCAAGCCCGACGGCAGCGAAGCGGGAGCCCGGTGCGAGGCGGGTCGGTGCAGGGAGCAGAGCGTGAGAGAGGGACCCCCCCCGGCCCCAAAACCCGCCCGGGTCGGCGGTCCCGACCCGTTACGACAGGGACCGGCGGTAGCGGGACGGAGTTGACGTCAAGGGCCCTTCAGCGGGGATGATGGATGAGGCGGGAACGCGGCGCGTTCCGGGAGCGGCCTGGGAAGCGCTGCCCCCCACCCACCGGGGGGGGCTCCGGTGCTGCCGCCGGAGGGGGGGGGGGGGCCGCCGCCGCGTGCCCCCGGGACGGGGGGGGCTCCGGGTCCGCACGCGCCTCGCGGCGGCCCCGGTACCCGCGGGGACCGGGCGGTGCCGGGTCGCGGTCCCCTCTCCCCGCGCCCTCCCGGTGCTCCCGCCGCAGCCGGGATGCTCGGGCAGGTGCCGCCCCCGCTCCCCGCCGCGGGGCCCCGGCGTCCGGGCCCCCCCCCCGCCGCCCGCCCGCCCGCCCCGGGACTCACCGCAGCCGCCGCCGCCGCCGCCCGCGCCCGCTCCTCCCCCCGGGCCCGACGGGCTGCTGGGAGCGCGGGCGGCGGGAGCGGGGCGGGGGGGGGGGGCCGCGGACCGGCCCGGAGCGGCCGGGGGTCCCCGGGGGTCCCGGCGGCGCCGCCCGGCTCCGGCCGCCACCGGTTGCTGCCCGGAGGCGGCACCTGCCCCCGGGCCCCGCGAGCCGCCGGCTGCGCCCCGCGCCCGTCACCCGGAGCCCTGGGGCTGTCGCCTGCGTCCGTCAGTCACCTACACCCCGAGGGGCAACAGGCGGAGCCTGAGAACAGCCGGCGGCTCCGTGCAGCCGTCAGCAGGACCCTGAGAGCTGTACATCCATCAGCCAGGCTCCGAGAGGGACCAAGGGGACCCCGAGAGCTGCCGGTGGGACCCCGTCAACCGGAGCCTGAGAGCTCCGGGGGACCGTGCTCCGAATCAGCCAGACCCCCGGAGATGCCAGCGAGACCCCCGGTCCCATCGCTGGACCCGATTCCATCAGCTGGACCCCAGGAGCCGCAGCCACTCGCTGCACCTGAGGGACCCCGGAGCCACCAACCTCACCCCAAAGCCACCAACCTCACCCCAGAGCCACCAACCTCACCCCAGAGCCACCGCGTGGTCCCCGCTCGGGCCTCTCCGGGACGCGCGGAGCTCGCAGGGAACGCGGAAACCTCCCCGGGAACGAGACCCGGCGCCTTCCCGCGCTCCCGTGCCCCCCGTCCCCCTGAGCCAGCGACCGGGATGCGCCGACCCGCTCTCCCGCCAGCACCCCGGTGCATCCCGGCATCCCGGCCGCATCCAAGCACGGCCGTCCCGACGGAGCCAACAGGACGCTCCGTCCCCGCACTCCTCCCACGCGAGAAAGTTTCCACGCTCCCCTCTCCCGCCTCGACCTTGGAATCACCTTGGCGCTCCGAGCACAACACTAATTTTCCCCGGAGCGGTGGCTCTTTTTTTTTTTTTTTTTTTCCCCCTCCCGTGGCGGCGAATTCCTCCTGCGCCGCCGCTGCAGCCTGCGCGGCGGCTCCACGGGCGGCCACGTGCCGCGGGAACCCTCCTTCACCGCCTTTAACTCTGTCCAGCCCTAGGACAGTGCCCGGGCGCTCCCGGCGGGGCCGTGTCCCCTTTTCCACGCGGGATTTTTCCGTGGGATGCTGGAGCGCGCATGGGATGCGGCGGGAGGCTGGGGCTGCTGTGAACCGGTCACCCCTTGTGTGCAATTTCTCTGGAAAAGGGAGGGAAAAAGGCAGGTCCCACGGGGCAGGAGGAACAAGGACAAGCGGAAGGATTGAGTGCCAGGGCTGGAGCTGTCCCTTGGTCCTCCCCGAGTGCCGCCTGGCACCGTTTTGGGCAGAAAGCACCAGTTTTGGGGGTCTTCGCATCAGGGCTGGGACCTGGGGGTGATGCCGGGTTCCCCCTGTGGCTGCGGAGGGCAGGGGGCGGCCGGAGAGCCGGGATGGGCGCCGGGAAGCGGCCGGAGGAGCAGGAATAGCTGAAAGAACTAAATATGGAAAACTTGGATAAAACAGAGCCGGAGCGGGGAGATGCTTTCCTCACAGAATTCAAAGCGTATAAACAAACGCAGGGAGGGAGAGAGGTTGTCCAGAGGGGGCCTTTATGAGTAATATTTAGAAATACGAGCTGAAAATATCCCCGTAGAAAAGGCCGCTTTATCGAAGGGAACCTCCAGCGCCGAGTGGGAAAGTGTCAGTCTGGGCACGGGCGTTTTGGGGGGAAAAAGAGCGAAAATGAGCACCGTGGGCTCCTGGAAAGGGTCTCCCCTGGCGCCTTTGCCAGCTGCCGTGTTTTGCTCATAAAACACGAGGTTTCACGGCAATATTGGAAAACCGCGTGTTCCTGATGGGAACTTTGTGACCGCTCCGGAGCTGCCTCGGATGTTTCCCCCCCAGCAGGATGGACCAAAGCCTCGGATGTAGCCGGGGGGTCCCGTGCCGGGTCTTCCTCTCCGTTAATTCCTTAAGGAGCTCAGCCCTCCGGATCCTCTCCGCCTGCTCCTGGAGGGCTTGGCTCTGTGCAGCGAGAAGGGGATGTTTAATGGGATTATTCCCATTAAAGTAAGAGGATTCGCTGGGCTCCCGGGCAAATACACCTGTGTATTGCATAGGGAAAGCCTGGCGCTGGCTGTGTGGAAAGCAGCCTTGTCCCGGTGTCCCCATACGGATTCCGGGAGAGGACTGGGCCCTGGAAAGGGCTATGGGTGAGGGTGGTTTGCCGAAGGATGGAGAGGACGGAAAAGAAGAAGCTCCAGGCAAAAACAGTGGCGTTTGGGAAGGCTCTTCCAAAACAACCTGCAGAGCCTTCCTGCTCCAGGAAGAGGAAAGCGCTTCCCTGGAAAGCGACTTTCCCAACGGGAGCTGGGCTGAATGGCCAGGCACGGAGCCACACAAGGGTGGCAGACCGCAAAGCCCGAGGGGCCTTGAACGACTTCTGGGGCAGCAGCAGGACGTGATTCAGCGCCTTTTTGTTATTATTATTTGTAATACATCAGGAATCGGCACTTGTTTTGGGAGATTATTGCCCCAAGGCGCCAGCTCCGTCGGGATCGCAGCGGCTCAGCTATAACAGGAGGTGCTGGGAACAGCAGAGGGAAAGGGCCGGGGGAACCTGCTGTGGGATGCGGTTTTCCCGAGTGTCGGACAAATCCGGCCCTTGCGCGCAGGGAGGCTCCCGCGGCCCTGCGGGAGGGAACGTCGGCCGGTGCGAATGCAACAAACCACAGAGAAATCCATACAAGCGCCAATAAAGCAGAGTTGGGGGAAAAAATGGATTCTTTTTTCCCTTGTTTTTCTTGGCTCCTCCGCATTCCGAGCCAGCTGGCACAGAGACCTCGGCGCTGAGCTCCGATCCTTGTGGGAGCCGAGCGGCTCCGCACAGCCCGGCTGCTGCTGCTGGAGCAGGTGGGGAGGGAAGCAGCATCCGGGCTCCGCAACGGAGCGGAGCAATCCCGGGATAACCGGGATGCAGGAGCGGGGGCTCCACGGAAGCAGCCAGGCGCTCCCCCGCGGCGCTAATTGACTTATAAATGAGTCATTTTGGAGCAGGGCTGCATGGCACCGCGTAGCGCCGCTCTGCTTGGCAGCCGCAGGCCGGCCCGGAGAGAATTAAAGAAAAAAAAAAGAATTAAAAAAATAACTGTGGCACGAGTTTTATTTCTCTTGGCTACTGTGCCTCGCAAGTGCACCGAGATTGTGAAATTGCAGGAATTTCAACAAAACTGCACAAATTCGCTGCACGATGTCTCCCATGTCGGGGCCAGCACATGGGGTCCGGGCAGGAATTCCCAGCTCGGGAATTGTGCGTGTGGAACATGTTTGTGGTGCTCGTGAGGGCTCCTTCTCCTTGCTCCTTAGGACGGATCGTGCTGATCCCGAGGATGGATCCTCAGGATGATCATGCCAATCCCGAGGATGAATCCTCAGGATGACTGTGCCGATCCCAAGGATGGATCCTGAGGATGGATCCTTAGGATGGATCATGCCGATTGCCACCCAACAGCTCCGTTTTGGGAAAGCGCGCAGTGGGCCGGGAAGCACCGCAGAGGATCGGGAAAGGCATCTTGGCTTTCCCACACCCACGAAGAGCTCGGGAGAGGCAAATCCCCTCCTGGCTCAGGCGGGATGCAGCCAACGCGGGCACCGGGGGCGACAGCGGGGCGGGACGCGCGCTGCGGAGCCGCTTTCCCACGGGAAAACGCCGGAGCGGGAGCGCGCGGAGCGGCGGGGCCGACCCCGGCGGCCTCCGCCCGGCCCCGCTCCCGCCGCCGCCTCAGCGCCCCTCCACGGCGGCGCCCTTCCCGCCCCGCGCGCAAGTCTCGCGAGACCCGCGGCGGGTCACGCGCGCGCGGAGCCGCGTTCCAGGGGAAAGGGGCGGGGCGCCGCCGCCGCCGCCTCACGGAGCCGCCGCCATCTTGTTTCTCGGCCGCCGGGCGCTCGCTCCGCTCCAGTCGCCCCCCGCCCCCGCCCGCCCCCCTCCCTTCCCGCCTCCCCTCAGCCGGGCCGGAGGCAGCGCGGGCGCCGAGCGGAGGCGGCGGCGGGCGCGGCGCCGGCTGCCCCGGTGAGTGCGCGGCGCGGCGGGCGCGGGGGGGAGGCGGCGGCGGCCCGTGAGGGGGCGCGAGGCGGGGGCGGCCCGAGGGCTCCCCCCCCCCACCACCGGCCGCGCGCCCATTGGCAGCGCCGCGCGCGCTCATTGGCCGGCGCTGCGGGGGCGGGCGAGCCGCGCCGCGCGCTCATTGGCTGCCGGGGTGCGGACCGCGGAGAGGACAGGGAAGCGGCCGTTTCTCCGCGCGGAGCGGCGGCGGCGGGGGAGGGGCGCGCCGGGGCTCCCCGCGGTGGGGGGAGTCACCGGGCGGCCCCGCGGGCAGCACCGGCCATGGGAACCGTCCCGGGCTTGGAACCTTCCCCCCTAGGTAGTGGGTGCAGAGCCTGGCCCCGTAACAACCCCGGGAGAGCTCGGTGCTGCCTGCCGGTGCCCCCGTGCTAACCGGCCCGTGACGCGGAGGGGCCTCTCTGGGATGCGAGTGACACTTACGCTCAGGAGCAAAAGGGGCCGAGCCGAAGTGAGGCCCTGGTGGTACTGGGGGTGTTCTGAGGGTGAATACCCCCGGAATTGGTCAACCGTGTGTGAAACTCAAATGTTTGAGTGCGGAGAGGTGAAAATCTTTGCATGTAAATCCCTCCTCCGGAGGGCTTCCTTTTTCCCAGTTGTTCCAGTCTGACAACAAAAAGGATGCCCCTCGGTAACGGGGGTCCTGTCACATGTTAAATGTCACATGTGGTGGGGATGGGAGCTCGATCCTTGGAGCTGTCGGGTTTCTTTGGGATCCATCCCTGCACAGGCTGTGTCCGTAACCGCGTGCACAGGCTCGGGAGCGAGCGGGTATGGTAGGAGCCCCGTGTCGGGCTCGTTCGTGGAGGCTGCGCTGCAGTGTGCAGCATGGGCACCCAGGGCTCTCCGCAGCCTTCGGGTTGCTCGCAGGAAACCCTAATCCTGCAGGAACCCGACGCGTTACCTCCGAGGCTCCCGTCTTGCTGCGTGTTCTGCACGCGCTCGCAGAGCAATACTTGGTACCCAGCTCAGTTGCACGCGGTTACGATGGACGTCTCCCCTGACTTTGCTTGCTCTCAAGCACCCTCTGCAAGTGTGTGGTTAATTTTGGCCTCCTCTGCTCCAGCCTCCAGAAAACAGACCTATTAGCTCGTCAAACATAACTTGGCAATCTCAAAGCTCTTTTCTTAGGCTGAATTGGGTTAAAATTTTGGATGGCAGATCTGTGTTTGTCTTCAGCCGAAATATATTCCAGTTACTAGTCTAAAACTTACCAGTGCCCAACTTGTCTCCTTTAAGCACAGGTCCTAAACAGTAATAACCCGTGGTAGCTTCCCGTCTGGCGTAACGTGTTCCCTCGTCACTGCTTTGGTTTTCCGTGTCGCCGCTCCGCGGAGCTGCTCGCTTGAGGCCTCCTGGAGCCTTTGTCCCGCTCTGATCACAGCGGAGATTCGCGCGGGATGCGGAGTTCGTGGTCAAACAAGCGAAAAGCGGCTCTTTGAAATCCCAGCGTGGCACAACAGGAGTTGTTTGCTCAGCGCGAGCACGGAGGAACAGGCACAATCCAGCTGGATCCCGGTGCTGTCCTGGGTTGCTTGGGTGACCTTGAACCGGTATTTAATCCTGTGCTGCCAACCTGTTCCCTCTTACTATTTTGTGCTTTATAAAGATAAGAAGTGCCACAAGATGCAAAGACAGATTATACTGTGTTAACAGCATGTACTTCTTCCGTCTTTCCAGGAGCTTTGTGCTTAGCGCTTTCCAGTGGGATTTCCACAACTTCTTAGTTTAGCCTAGCAGCTCTGCATGATCTCAGAACAGGTAAAGCAATTACAATACCCCTACTGCAGGGGTTCCCAATCTTAATTTGCTTTATCACTCTCATGGAGAATTCCTAAACTATTTGAAACGAGTATTTTTTGAGAGCAGACCTGTGGCTGTGCTGGGTCAGATCAGCACGTGGGAGAGGGGCCTCCAGATCGTCCCCTCTCGCGGGGGACAGGGTCGCACCGTGGCAAGTGAGACTGCGTCTTGGCGCGCGCTAGGGCTCGGGCACGCAGGCAGCATTCCTGTTCCTTCGCAGGGAAGCGCGCCGGGCCCTTTTCCTTTTGTTTTGCATACCGCTCCGCAGTACCGTGCATACCTCCAATAGTGGGCATACCACAGACCACAGCCTGCAGGCCCCGCTGTTATCTGTGGAATGGCACAGGAAGAGAACAAAGACCTGCTAAGTATTATTTTTTTAGGGCATGTCACATTTTTACCAATTATATATAATAAATCACTGGAAAGATCTATTTTTGAATTAATCTGCTGTTGCTATCTGCTGCAAGTTATTTTAACACTGGTAAAGCATTCACCTTGCTTCATATTATTATTTCTTTTTCCCCTGCTGTGCTTTATTTAATCCTCTAAGCATCATTTCCAAGCTGTAAATAGTACTGAGGAATGCAGGTTGAAATCCGTTCGGGTGTTGTTGATGAGTTTGTGAGAGCCATGATAGTGCGACGTCCGCGTGGGCCCAACGCTCTGCGCTCCCTAAACGCACCCACAAACGTTCAGCGTCTCCAGGATCCGCTGAGGCGTTTTCGGGAGTGCTGCCGGCTTCCCGGTGGGTTTGCGAGGGCGTTTTGGGACGAAAGGGCTGTTTTTGCCCCCACGCGGGGTTGAAGCGGTGAAGCTGTGCGGGAGAGGCGGAGGGCTGTTCCATACACCCTGCGAGGAGGTGCTGAGCACGGACGGGTTGTTGGTGTGACTGACACGCAGTGTCACCGTGTCGCACTGCCGAGAGGCCCCGGGACGGGACAGCACGAGGAAACGGGGGGATTTACGTGCCCCGGAGCGGGCGCCCTCGCGCCCCTGGTGCGCATGCGCGCCGGCCCCGGGTGCGCGTGCCCGCGCGCGGCCCCGCACGTGCCGCCGCGCGCGCGCTCCCGGGTGACCCCCGGGTGACGCGACGCGTCGGAGTGACAGCCCGGGCAGCCAATGGGAAGCCGCAACGCGCTGTTTGAATGGGAGTCGGGCAGCCAATAGGAGCGCGCGGGGAGGGGGGCCCGGCCGCGGCCGCTGCCGGGCGGGCCGCGCTGCGACCCCGCGGCCGCCTCTCAAGGTAACTTCGCAACAGGAAGTGGACGACGAGGTTGCGCCGGCGGCGCTGGCCAATGGGCGCGCGGGGCCGCGGCGCCTCCGGCGGCGCGCGGCCAATGAGCGGCGAGCGGGCCGCACTGGGCGTGGGCAGCAGGGTAGGCTGAGAGGCGGCCGTTAAAGGGGCCGGCGCTGCCCGGTGCGGTGGGGACGCGGTGTCCCGACGCGCAGGGGTCAGCTCAAAGACAAAGGCGATGGCGGCGCGCGGCGGCGGCGCCGGCTCGGTGAGGCGATGGCGCCGGGCGGGAAGGGAAACGCGGGGGCGGCGGCGCGGGCCCCGGTGGCGGCGGGGAAGGCGGGGGGCGCTCCCGGTGGCCGCTTGTGTGCGGCGGGGGCGGCCCCGGGGGCGCCGACGTGGCCCCCTCCGTGTCCCTCCCGATCCATCTACGGGCAGCGCGGCCGGGGGCGGCACGGGCCTTGCCGTTATTCCCCCTCTTCCCCCCCGCTCCGTTAACCGGGGCCCGGGCGCAAAATGGCAGCGCGGCCTCCGCGGGCTCCCGCCGCCCCTGGCGGCCCCCAGCGGAGCCCGGCGGCCCCCTGGGCAGTGGCGGCCACAAGCGGCCCTTTGTTTTGCCGCCGCCCGGCGCTGAAGGTCACCGGAGCGGTGACAGGCGGCGAGCGCGGCCCGGCCCGGCGGCTCCCGCTTGGCCGGGCCCGGCGGGCGCCGGAGCCGCGGGAGCGCCCCGGCCGCGCGGGCCCGTCCTCCCGGCGCGGGTGACCTTGAAGCGCCGCTGCCCCGCGCGGGGCAGCCAAGGACAAAGTTTGTTCGCGGCACTTTGAACCGGGCAGGAAAGAGGGGAAAGAGGGAGGGGAAAAAGAGGCAAAGCTGGAAAACGAAGCCGGTGCCGGGGGCCGGGAGGGCAGGAGGGACGCGCGGAGGTGGAAGGGAAAGTTGGCTGGCGCCGAGGAGTCGGCGCGCGATGCTGCGCGTCGGGGCGAGCCGTGTCACGGAGCTCCAGCCCTCTCCATCCTCCTCTTATCTTCCTTTTTCCCCTCCAATTGTTAATTATTGACCTCAAAAGGGCTGCTTGGGATACGAGAGGCGATCGGGTTGTGCAAGGCGTTTTTGAGGAATGAAGAAGGGGGCCCTTGCTCGCCCCTCGGCGCCTTAAGGGAATCCGCACGTGGATGTTTCCCGCTAACAAAGGACCGTGGTGAAGGATTAAACCTGCACCCGAGGGGTCTGTGAGCTGTTACGGCCCTCACACGTTATTTTGGCAATATTCGTTGAAACCGAGGCTGGTGAGTAATGCCACCTTTTCTCAGGCAGAGCTTCCTCAGTTTCCTGTGGCTTCTGGTTGGTCCCATCAGCTTCAAATCTGCGAAGGAGGCAGCAGGAGGAACTTGTCCCCCAGAGCCGTCTGTTGATGCTGGGGGGCTGCTAAAGTCTGCTAGCGAAACAGCAGTAACTTCAGGAGCAGCTCGGGAGCCGTGGACTTTGCTGCCGACATGAAGGTCACTGTCAGCATCTCGGAGCACGAGCGAGATCTTACCTAGTAGAGACAAATTTTCCATGCAGTCAGGATGAATTTGGCCTCTCTGGGCTTCTGAAGTGCAGCAAAAAGCAGGGAAATGTGCAGCTACTTTCAGATTAAAATAAATTCTGCAGGAGTGTTTGTTGAACCCAGTATTTGTTGTATTTCATTTCTGAAGATTGCAAGAGGTTATAGCTGTGCAAGAGCAGCTCCTTCTTGACCTTTCTAGGCCAAGAGTGGCAGGAAAAACATAAAACTTTTAGTAGAGCTGTGACAAAGTGAGGAGCAGCTCCCTGGTGCCCATAGGCCCCTTGGCTTTCCTAGTAGTTTCACGTGCTAGAATTGCAGGCTTAGGAAACCCCCTTATTTCTGTTTGAGGGGCTGCTGTGTGTGGATTTTTTGATATTTCCTTAGCTGACAGTGCACGTAATGGAGGTTTAAAGGACAAGTTTATTGTGAGAAATTGCTGTCCCTGCGTTGAAAGCTCTAGTGACTATGGGGGGAAGATGTCTCTGTGCTCCATATAATGGTGGTGGATGCCTGTGAGAGGTCACCTTTCAAGCTGCAGTTCATCTATACATATATATATATATACACACATATAATATTAATCAGGCTGGGATCTTGCATTTATATAACGTAACATGACATCTGCATTTTTAATAGTGTGGTCACATGAAGCAGTTTCTTAATTTCAGAACTTAGCTGCCTGTCCCTGTAGGAAATGAATTAAATTTGTATAGTGGCTAACTTAAACTGCCTTTAATTATTATAATGTTTTAATTTAAAAAAATAGTTTGTACTTCAGAGACAAAAACACAGGTACTGATTGCAAGATCAACCTCCAGGATACCTGCCAATTCCAGGAAGTTTTTTAGTTTTGTTCTCTAAAACTCAGACTTTCTGCATCCCGAGCTCTCTTGCTTGGGGCATTTTCTTCAGTTGTCTGTTCAGAACCTGCTTTTCTCTTTAGTCGCTTCCTGATAAATCCGTGTCGCTCTCGTGTCTTTTCCGTTCGCTGAAGGTGACCTGGAGGCGCCTGGATTTGCATGTTTATAGTAAAGGATCATGAAAAGCGCAAATGGAGGGAGGCCTGACGGGACCGTCCTGTCTGCATGTTGAGCAGTGTAGAATTTGCTGATCTTAAGGGACAGAACCGATTGATTATAGGTTGGTACAGCTTTTCCTTTGCCCTAAATGTGTCACAAGTTCTCGTGAATAACTCCTGTTTGCCATCATACTTTTCTAAGTAGTTTTTGCTGCTGTTTTGGTGTGGTTCAAAATGCTTTTCTCTCTTTTTCTTTGCCTTTCCCACTCTAGCAGACTGGTGGCTGAGCCTAAAAATGCAGAGACACACGGCACAGACCACGGTAGCACCGAAATTAAAGCAGAGCTTTTTCCTAAATGTGCTGCAGCATCTGGACATTGGAGCGGTGTCCTGTGAGCCTGGCCTGCTCCAGGGGGTTAATAGCAGTCACCCCAATCAGTTTGTTAAGCTGAATGACTTACCTGGCTTTCCAAAGACTAAGAAAACAGGAGAACGTCTAGAGGCCTCTCTCTATCCAGAAAACTCTTTAATTTCATGCAGAATTATCTATAAATAATTCAAAGCGTATAGAGATTAATGTTGAAGAATTCCTCACCTGTACAGGTGTCTCTTGCCCAGGAGATCAGAACTTCTGCCCAGCAGCTGAAACAGAAGAAGAAATGGGCAGCTGAAACCGAACCCTGAAGGCAGAGCCCTGCGCACGGGAGGCAGCTTCACTTGAGCTTTCGTGAGCTGCTGGGGACAGCAGAGGCCAAAGGGGCCTCCTAAACGAGGGCTTTGGTATTAATAGGTACCGAGCAGAGAGCGCAGAAGCCCAACACTGCTGCCGGATTTTGAATATTTCAAGTATTTTCTGAAAAAACAGAGCCCATGACTTTAACACTGATTCTTCCTCCTAAATAGTGCTGGTGGGTGCTGGAAATATTTTTGGTCATGTTTTAACTTTTGGGCTTTCAATCCGTCAAGGCCATTTGTTCTGTGGCTGCTTGATGCCACTGCAGCTGTGACAGCTTCAGTCCTCCGTGGTGCAAGTCCCAGGAAGATGCAGAGAACCAGGTGCCGCCCTCATGGTTTTGCCCATTTTTTAATCTTTTTCATTAAACTATAAACAAATAACTATTGAAGACCGAGGCAGCGTAATTTTGGTAAGGTTAGCTAGATACTGCTCTTTTTTGGTTATCCCTATTAAGGGCACAATTAAAGGGAAGCAAATAAAATGTGTACCAGGACCGGGGAATATTTTACAAGATCTGTAGATTATAATTTTTTCTAAGCTTTATGAAGCTGCAATACAGAGCATCACTTTAATGGTAGGATTCCTGAGATCAAACACGAAGCACACAACGTGTGGTTTTGTTTTCATTATCTCCCAACTACTCTACGATGTGAAGTAGAGTCGACTGACTTGAGCGCTCCTTAAGTAAAGAGCTTTTCCATTTCTCCTGGATGTTTAATTTAGGAGCCAGAGAGCCTGCAGGATTTGTCTTAGATACTTGGCATCATTTGCCTGGAATTCTTTTTCTTCATCTCTTTCTTATTTTGTATGCTGGCCTGCCCAAATTGTACTGCAAAGGGAGCTGTTTCATGATGGTGGAGCCGGGGCTGGTGTGCGGGTTTCATGGCACTTGTCAACCTGCAGCACACCTAGGGTGGCATCTTACATAATTTCCACATTACATAATCGTGCAAGCAAGGCCTCAGTATTAAGGTGCAAGAAACCATTGATATCAGCAACAATTAAGTATTTTTTTCATTCTCCCACCCCCAAAAAGTCAACGAGAATAATTCTTGCCTGTGCTTCTGGCACCTTTGTGTTTCCAACTGTGCTGTGAACCTACACCGCTTCCGCTCCGCCTAGAGAACGTTTAAAGAAACATGTTACTGGATGCGGATTAAGTGACATATATTCTCGTGGTGAAACGAGTTCTTGGTTGCGAGATTGTTCCTCCTGATTCCGGCAGGCTCAGGTGTCCGCGCGGAGCCCGTTCCGCGGCGGGCAGGTGGCTCTGGCCATTTCACTTGTAAATGGAGGAACGGGCTCCGCCGCCGGAGCGATCCGTTCACACCAAGTATCACAGGACGCCCAAACTAGTTTTTGTTCTAATTAGTCATTTTTTCAGCTCTACAGATCTATTTTTAAGTCTTCAGACACCCAGATTTTTCTTCTAGGTGCTGTGTCATCTTTTAAATTGTTTGCTATTAAATATGATCTATTTAACAACATATGTGTAGTACACAGTCACTGTATTGTTTTTCCTGTCACTTGCTAATAATCATCTTTTTTGTGAGGTCTGTGGGATAGCAGATCTTATAGAACTGAGAGCATCTCGAGCAGAGGCATTTTTGGGGTGGTTCTGAGTATTTTCCAGCCACAGGTGGGAATTCCGTATGTCAGCAATGGTAGAATCTGCTGGCAGGGAGGAGAATGGTGTTTTTGCAATGGCTCTGTTCAAAAATATTTGTGTATTACCCTTATTTCTGACTATCATGGAAGGATATCGAGGCGGAGCATTTTGTGTAAGGTGGAATTTTTGGGATGAGGGATCTGGGTTTTATTTGTGGTTATGCTGTGGCTTCTGTTTTCAACAGCAGCCTCTTGAGCCTGCAGGTTTGGGGCATCCCAAATGAGATGGCCTCATATGATCACATCCCATGGCACTAAAGAAGGAGCCTCGGATCTGCCTATAAAAGCCCCTGGTTATGTCTGCACTGTTTTCTGCTCCTGTAAATTCAAGCTCTTTAGTCTTTGTCAACTGCCAGGACTTTGCGAGTTTGATGTCTGTAAAGGGGGTTGCCCTCCAGCGAGCAGAAGGGCTCTAATTGCAAAGTGTTGATGTTCTGTTCTTGCCATGCACTCATCTATTCTGCGAACACCTCAAGGCACTTCAGAAATAGGCTTCAGCTTTTACCCTCCGGTTTCTTTTTCACCTGCAAAACAGGAGCATCCCAGCTCTGCCTGAACGTCCTCGTTTCTTCCCGCGTCTCCTCTCCGCGTGGCCTGCAGAGAAGCTCTGGGGTTCTTTGGCTCTCGCTCCCTGCTGACGCCCGCGTCTTTCCGTGTCCCTTGCAGTGCTCAGGATGTCCACGGACGGTGGCTTCGGCACGGCCGGGAACAGCGATGCCCAGCAAAGCCTCCAGTCCTTCTGGCCGCGCGTCATGGAGGAGATTCGCAATCTCACCGTGGTAAGCGTCGCTCTGCAGAACGGAGAGTAAAGAAATTGCAGTAATTGCTGCTGTCTGGTAGTAAAATGACTCTTGATTTGGACATATTCTTGCTTCCTGTGGGATTAAGTAGACTTAATGATTTATACCCTGCAAGATGGCTTTACAATCTGATGAATACTCATACAGTGAGGTTTTTTTCTGCTACAACTGCTAAAATTTGAAATACAAGTTAACTATAATTGATTCATAGTGTAATGAGATGCAGTAGATCAAGATTCTTTATGAAGATCATCTTTAAGATTCCTTTGTTTTGTTTTACATTTCCCCACATTTGTTTCTCTCTGCAGAAAGACTTCAGAGTTCAAGAACTGCCCCTGGCTCGGATTAAGAAGATCATGAAACTAGATGAAGATGTGAAGGTGCATTCATGTGTCTTCTTAGGTAGAAGATGTGGGCTTGATACCAGTATTCAAGCTGAAGCCTTGATATTAAAAAAAAAAAAAAAGAAAAAAAGAAAACAAGAAAATGGTGCTTCATTCACCATGTGATGGATAAAGCATGACTAATGAAAGTTTACTAACAAATCAATGATCTCCTTGCTTTTAAATGGGAAGATTCTGCCTCAGACTCGGCTCCTAAGAGGGGAGGGAACAGTTTGCACTTTCTTTTGTTTTTTTTCCTCCATGTGACACCATGCTTCTGTTGGGCCAATCTTTAACATGGAAATGAGATCCCAAAGAAGGTGTGTGTTGCTTTTCTATACAAGGGAGCTATTCTTAACCAATATTCTTAACACCACCTTTAAATCAAGGCTGGTAACTCTTCAGACTGCCAAACCCACAGACAGATCTTCGGAGATGGAAATTCCCCAAACTTTACCGCTAAACAATGCGACCATTCAGATTTGAATAGTGCTATCAGGTTACTTCGACTGCAGGTGAAAGTGTCCCTGCTCCTTCAGAATGCTAAGGTAAATTTAAACATTGCATACGTGTAATTGCAGATGATTAGTGCTGAAGCCCCTGTGCTGTTCGCCAAGGCAGCTCAGATCTTCATAACGGAGCTGACGTTGCGAGCGTGGATCCACACTGAAGACAACAAGCGCCGGACTCTGCAGGTAACAGAGCTCTTCCTCCCTAGTCCTCAGCTGCCTCCTGAGCTGTTTCCAACTCTGTTCCCATAATACGGGCTGTGTTTTGTGGACAGTAACTTTAGTACCTGTGTTTATCACTACAAACCTGTGCGCAAGACACAGTGCCCGCTGTAACTGCAGCTTAAAGGCTTTTTTTTTAACAAACAACTAACCAAAACAAACAGAAAAACCTCTGCAGCTGTCAGCTATTGTGACCCACTTTAATGACTCTGGATAGCTTTAGCTATTGAACTGCTAGCTTATTTGTTCTTCAGTAGCAATTCTAACATAGACATGAAGCTATTAGTTTGTACTGATGGGCTTACAGAGAGGAAAAAATAAAAACAAACCCCCCAAATCCTCGAAGATGTTAAGGTTTCTTAAGCGATGCTAAGTTTTCTTCAGTGGATTGAGAAAGTTCCTCAAGGATAGTCAGTTTTGGGGTGGTTCAAGAGTAAATTGTAACACTTGACAGTGTCTCTTGTTGCATGAAAACATTTCGTAATTATTTTTAGGCTTAAATGTTTACCTGAGCTACTCAAAACTATAATTGCCATTAGTTTAGGACCTCATTCAGAGGTGAGACACTGATTATTTATTTATTTTAAGACCAGGTGTAGATCTCTTGAGCCCTGATACAGAGATTGCTGTATCAGCAAGGAGACGTGTCTGACTTCAGTCTAAATCTGTCCTGTTGAATGCGTGTCTAGCCACTCCACTTGCACTAAATTGAGTTAATGCAACTTGCTTAACCCAGATTTGAATGTAGTTACTAGGGGAAGGATGTATTTGATATATGTATCACGAGCAAAAGGCTTCATAAGCAGCAAATGCTGACTCAGTCATGTTCTGCTAGCAGTTTTCAAGCTCTGATGAATCCTTTATTTTGGAATCAAACTTAAATCTTGATCCTAATATGTAAGACCTTGAATTGACTCAGGTTTTACTTCTGACCGCCTTTCTTTCCACGGCAGCTGCCATCCTAGAGCAGCTGCTCTCCGCAGCGACAGTGCAGCTGGAGAAATGCAGCCTCTGCTTATCGAGGAGCGGGGCAGAAAATTTACAGTGCAGAGGCCTGAGTTATGGAACTGTATTCCAGAGGAAATTGGATTGAACCCAATCCTGAGCACTGAGAATGAAATATGAGCTGCATCTGTTCAATAAAGGAGTTTTTTTTTTTTTTTTTTTTTTTGGTGAAGATACTGTCTTATAAAGTATGCTGCCTGCAGAACAAAAGAAATGCCTCTTCCTTGTGCTTGCTGTGTGATCATTGTTTGGCACTTAAATGCCAAGACAATATAAGGTTTAAAAATGCCAACTAGCCTGAAACGTTGAGGATTGATCACCCTCTAAATTTTACCCATTCATTAGGCAGCGTAGGCCTCTGTCTCAAGTCATGTTCACATCTATGCTTTATAAATTTATCCTCAGCTAATGAAAATGAGACTTTTAATAGCTTCTTGAATTAGCTCTACTTTTTTAGGTTGGCTTTGCAAGAATTTAAAAATGATAGAATAGCTTTCCTCTTTGTTAGAAATTCAGCCTTTAAGTCTTCAGGTTATTTCAGATCTTGAACAAATACAATTAACTGATGACTTACTGCACGCGAGCTCTTTATTCAGGTTTTTAATGACCTAATGCTAATCTTCAGATTTCTTTTTCAGTTAAGGTATGAAAATTATAAATACCTGTAGGACAACATTTATCTTGCCAGTTCCTCATACTGCTCATTGACTTTTGCACATCCTTATTCTGATGCACATTTGAGCAGTTTGCTAAGTATATGTTTTAATCTATATACTTTTTTGTTAACCATTTTTCCTTCCATGAAGCTCATTCTTGACATATCTTGGCATTCTGTTGCCCTGAATAAGATTCCATCCTGTGTTCCCTCCTCGCTGCTTTCTTGTCCTCAGATTTGTAGGCTCAGCATATGTTGCAGCTAATACTTGATGATTATAATAGCCCAGGTTTGATAAGCACTTTTTTTGCTGAGCAACTTGGAGTTCCCAGCATGAGCTGGTGGTGCTGTTACTGAGACAGAAGTTCTGTCTACCTGGATTTGCCATTTGGGATCCCGAGAAGAGGCTCTCAAATGGATTAATTAAAAACCTCTCACTGTATGTATCCAGGGGCGAGATGAAATTTTGAAGCTGAAGAATGGTTTTCTGCTTTTGTTGTTATAGCGCAATGACATCGCCATGGCAATTACAAAGTTTGATCAATTTGACTTTCTCATTGATATCGTTCCAAGAGATGAACTGAAGCCTCCAAAGCGCCAGGTGAGACAGAAAGACAGTTACTCTCTTGTCTGTCCTTTCCTTCATGTGACTTCGTGCTCTGATTGATAAAGAATTGATAAAGCAGTGCGGAATCTCAGATTTAAAGATGAGGTTTGGGCCTCTCTTTGCATGCCGGTTTGCAGTATTTTTCAGGTCCTTTAATATTTATAATGAAAAACAGAATTTGTAGTAATGGAGTGGAGATTTATAGAAGCCTAAATTGGAGATTTATTTAAGTGACAAGGCATTACTAAATAGTTCAGATAAATATTGCTAAAATTACATATTTAACTTTTTAAAATGTGCTGAATCTACATCCTTGGACTGGTAAATGAAGAAGCAGGAGGATTTGCTTAAAACTACCACCTTCCACATCCTTTGGGGCAGTCGTTGCTACTGTAAACATCCTTGACTGGAAGCTGTAAGGTACTGGAAGAAGCTTTCAGTCGGATGTTTACAGCGGCAGGCTGCTGCGGTCATCTGAGCACGAGATCTTCTTTAAAACCCAACAGGTTTGTGTTTTACAAAGCGCCAGTTTCCCTCTGTGTTTGGGAGCCTGCCAAGAAATGAAATGAGTTGGGGATGAAGCCCAGTCTTGTTGCTTGAATGCACAAAGAAAGAGATCCAGCTTTCTGGTAGATAAATTTATGCTCTTCACTTAAAGTCTGTTCTTTTCTTGCTGCTAATAGTTTACCAGTTCAGTGGTCAAGCTGTTTATCTCTCTTCTTTACACGTTGCCTGATGAAGTGGCTGGTTTACCATCCGTACACATTCTTCTAGGTAACAGCTGGCTAATAAGAAGAAAAGAACCTTGCTTTCATGGTGCGCTGGGCTGTGTTCCCGTTCTAGACCTGGAATTTGCAGGTGGTTGTGTTACTGTCCTGGCCAAAGAGCAAGTGCAAATTTCATCCTTTCTATTGGTGTCCCGAGTTGTGTGATCTCACATTCCTCTTTCCAGAGACAGCGTGAGTTGCAGGTGGAGGTGGAAGATGCACACGGTTGTCACCGCGTGTGCCGGGGTCCTCCCCACCCCTGCAGCCGCCTGTCACTAACCCTAGTCCTGTTGCAAGGTGTTGGTGCGGTTGTGCGAGCGCCTGTTCTCAGCGAGCTGCACAGCATTCCCCCACCGAGCTGTCCGCTTCGTCCCTGTGGGAGGTGATTTATCCAAAAATCATTAGTGCAGTATTGCATAAAAAGACAAAAGCAGCAGCCTCACAGCAGCTGGCTGGTCTTCGTTATGTTTAACGGGGGGAAAGGGATTCCACCTTTCACTTTATTCGACTTAATAAGCAGAAACTACTTGGTTGCAGCTTGAAGTGAAACAGGTGAGTGTTGACACTGCAAATTCGGAGTTCTTTTCTGTTTTTTTAAGGTGCCTCACTCCTAAATAGCATAGTAGTGCTATTTTTATAATTACTCTATGCTGGGGAGCACAAACAACTCCCAGCTTCCTTGCTGGAGCTGTTGAATCCACGGTGAAAGGGAAACTCATCTTTTGCAATCAAATTGATATGTGAAGTAGTAGTGTGTTAAGTGCACGTGAGTTGCTGTGTTAACTTGTCTTGATGATGCCTCACACCAGAGCTTTCTATGAAGGATTTAACAGCACAAAGAGCAGGGGAATCTGGTCCCCACAGTCATCCCTGGGGGTGAAATGGTCTTTAGCAAACTGTGTGTCACACTGGTCTTCCCACTGTCTGGGAACACTGTTGAATCACTAGGAATGGTAGGAATGACAGGAGAGGTTTGATGGAGAATTAACTACTTCCCAATGAGAAAGGTTAGGGCTTTTTAGTGGAAAATATTCCTTTGATTCAAGAGCTTGGGAAAAAAAGGCTTGCCTATAGGCTGACAGCCTGCCCTTTTTGGCCTGGGATACAGCCTGTATTTTATCTCTACCACAGAAAAGACTGTTTGACAAGTTAGTGTTGGTTACAGGGGAGGGCTGGGAATAAAACCATGACTGTTATGTTGCTCTGGTAACTAAAGCTCAGCTTGAAAATAAAAGACCACAAATGGTGGGATATAACCTAGTTTAAGCAAATTCAGGTTTAAAGACAATTTTGCCCGTAGCACATGCAACTTTAACCTGGAATAGATATTTATAGAAGTGCTCAGTCGCCTTAATTTTTTTAGGATTCAGCTGGGAATTGAGGATTGCAGTGCTCTCGAAATAACACATCTAAGGTTTTACAGAAACCACTGCAGCTCTTTGCCATGCAGTTTTATGATTAACTGGCGGTGTGTGTCCCGTTGTGGATATATTTTAAATTTGTTATTCATCCCTCCCCGAAGGTCGTATAAGGAATAATCAGTCGGTTTAACCCGTGTGGAAGGGCTGCTCGTGTTGGGTTGCAGTGGTTTGCAGTACTGCTGGATGCTGCTAATGCTGTTTGCCCTGAGAGGCAGGCTCAGAAGTCGCTTCCTGGCTGCAGCAAGCAGTGAACAATTTAACCTTTTGGGGGGTAATTTTTGGTAGCTTTTTGAAGAACCTTCCATTAATAAATCTTTTTTTGAATTGCTCTCACTCCAGGTGCCTAGTAGTTCAAGGAAAGGGCTCTTTTATTCAACCCCAATGCCCTACTTAGATAATACTGTTTAATTTGAGCTCTTCTTTAGCTGTCCAGTGGGATATAGTGAAGGTTACCCACGAGCAGGGCTCATTTGGTGCAAGGGAGTCACACCAAGGTTGTAGCTGGGGATCCACCATGCTGTAGCGCGTGTAAACATCCTACACTCTCAGCTGTGCACTCGAGGTGGCTGGGAGAGGATTGTTTACGCCTTCTGCCATGGAGTGAACATCTGCTGAACTACAACCTCAGCAGGGTGCAAGGGAGCCGAAGAATTTAGATTTTGAGTTACTTTACACTTAATCCCCAAATTCTGCTCTTCCAGAAAAGCTGGTTTGGGGTAGGGGTTTTGGGTGCTGATTCCCTCCCTCCTTTTGCCCCTTTTCCCCGTGCCGCAGGAGGAGGTGCGCCAGGCCGTGACGCCCGCCGAGCCCGTGCAGTATTACTTCACTCTGGCTCAGCAGCCCGCTGCAGTGCAGGTCCAGGGCCAGCAGCAGGGCCAACAGACCACCACGTCCACGACCACCATCCAACCAGGGCAGATCATCATCGCGCAGCCCCAGCAGGGCCAGGTGAGTCGCGTGCGGGGGCTTCACAGTTCAGGGGAGCCTGCAGAACCCTCCGGTTGCCTCTGATATACTGCAGGATCCTGCTCTCCTTGCTGAGAGCAGAATATCTCACAGAAATGTGTTTTCTGGTCATGTCCTTTGCAGTAGAGGGAGGTGGTCGAGACGCCAAATTACACTGGTGCACAAGGCAGGATAGAAAGAGCCTTTTTGCTTTCTGTGTTATTGATTATGTTTTATGGAAGTACAGCACGTTGTTATTCTGCAACAAATGATGACAGCCACACAACAGATCGTTTTTTCCAACTAAATGGGAAGCCATACTAAATTTGGGGTTGTATTTGGATGCTTGTCAATCACATGACTCTATTATTTTTGTATTTATTTATTTTTAATTCCCTGAAGTTAGAGAGTCAATTTATTTGCAAAACCATGAACAGGTACTGTAAGAGACGCAGTACAGACATTCACACAGAAATAGGGCCTCTGTTGTTCTTCTCACAACCCTTGATTTTTCCTTGTCTTGTGGTGTTAGTAAGGCTAACCCGGCATCTTTTCCAGTTGAACACTCTTTTGGCAGGAAACCTGTTCCAATTACCAGGCCACTGCGATTTTCAGAGTTCTGGAATCTGAGTTGGAGTCCCTTTTGACATGCATTTTCTTGAATATATTTGGCAAGTGTCTGAGCCTCTCTTTGGCACAGTTAGCACTCTGTAAAAGCAGAAAGCAGCACTTTCCTCCCGCTTGGCAATGTTCTAAGGATAATTATACAGGAGGTGGCCAGGTGTTCAGATACCTTGATAATGAGGGCCACACGTGCCCTGGCTTCCCTTGGTGGTGGTTTAAGCCTCAGGAAGCTGATGGGGGTTTAGGAAGCGCTCTGTGCTTCCCTCCCCTGTGTCCTGCGGCTGTGTCACCCGTGCTCAAGCCTTGCTTGGTCTCTGTCCCTCCCCTTTGCCCTCAGAGCACTCCGGTGACGATGCAGGTCGGGGAGGGCCAGCAGGTGCAGATCGTGCAGGCGCAGCCGCAGGGACAAACGCAGCAGGCCCAGAGCGGCACGGGCCAGACCATGCAAGTGATGCAGCAGATCATCACCAACACGGGAGAAATCCAGCAGATCCCGGTAAGGCTTCCCGGGGGGAGCGTGTCGTGTGAGGGAAAACTGTCCACGGGGGTTTTGGCATGAGACCATATCTGTATACTCGTAATTGTAAGAAATTTGACTTGAGTGGTGTGTCTTCTGCCTTGAAGAGAGGAAAACTAACCAGATGTGACAGGAAGAGGGTAATAAATCGAAGCCATCTAGTGCAGATCTATTCCCTGCCCCCAAGGCTCCCCCTTAATGAAATAGTTAAGATTAGGAAGCAATAAATAAAATATTTCCTGGGTAAGTCTTAGTCCTTTGCTCCAACAAAGTTTCAGGAACGTGTAGTTGACATCTGTTACCTCTACTTGGTTCTGCCTCTGCCATCTGAAGTCATGTCCTGTCAGAGTGAGTGGGAAAGGTGCCATCTGTGAGTTTTTAATAAACACTTATATTGTCAAAATATTTCTACAGAATACTTTGGAAATAGTTAAAGCTTTGGGCTTTGCAGAACCAGAAAATACCCCCTTTTTCACATCAGTAGAGACCTACTGGCCTAGAGAAGGTGATTTTGAGCACTCAACATCAGTAGTAAATTTCTGGCACGTGTCCTAGGTAAACATGTGGGTCAAACAAATGTCACTTTTGTTGTGATTAGAAGCTACATAGGAAAAAAAGGTGGGTCTTTTTCTTCCCATCTGGAAAATTTCACACCTCTTAAAGAAAAAAAACCTGTCCAGTTGTGTGTGCTTAACAAGAAGAGCCAAAGGTCAGACCAAGTGACCAAGGCAAGCGTTTCACTTTGCCTTTGATTTCTGTTATGATGAAGCTTATCCACAGCTGTGGCAAAAACTGTGAACTTTTACCCAGGTCTTGCTTGTCAAGATTTGCCAAGCTTCCAGCTTGTCCCTTCTGTATGTCTGGCAAATGTTTTTGCTTTGACATAGCATCTTGAAAATAGTTTAGACTGTGAGTGTTGCCAGATTTTTCGACTTGACTTCCCACTCCTTTTCATCTCTTGAGTCTTCAGCTGATTCCTACTGCTTGGCTTAGAGCTTTGGTCAGAAAGGAAGTGGATTCACCAATTCTTTACTAAATTTGTTTTACTAAATGTAACTCCTTTTCCCCTCCTCTCTTCTACACTGTCCACTGCTTTTCTTTTGCATTCTTCTTTTTCTTATGGAAGTCTCTCTTGGATACTCATCCTTAAAAAAAACATTCTGGAAGGAAATCTCCAGTCCTTGCCCCAAGTATTGTACAAAAGTGAATGCAGCAGCATCCTCCTTTGCTGCAGTGATGAGAGAACAGTTTGGAGCTTGTTTCCCAGTTGTCTCCACTGAACGCTCTAATTCCCTGCAAGAAAGGCAGGGAGATCTGCTAGGAGAAACAGTTCTTTGAACAGCAGCGGAGAGAAGTGCCACAGCGTTCTGCGGAATCGCCCCTTCTCCACGTAGGTGATTGTGCATCCTAGGAATATAAGCCTGGAGGTTTATTAATTAGTGTCTGCTTTTGGCCAGGCATGTGCTTTTACCCTCCTTCTGCCTGGGAACACTTAAAAACAAGTAGCTGTGACTGATTCGCAGGGGTGCTCAGCGCTCTGAGGTTTGCAAGGCCATACTGTGGAGTAACTTAAGTATTTTGCTGGCAGTGTTTTAGTGAAATATTCCAAATTCTCACTTCCATATCCAGCAAAGAGGAATCCCCTTCATCTCACAGCATGTTGAAGAACCAGAGTTACTGCTGGGGAAAATCGTTCTTGCTCGCTTCCAGCAAGTGGAGTGGAACAGAACACAGGAACCAAGAGTTCCCTCTGAGGGGTTTTTGGTGCTCTAACTTAGAAATCTCCAGCACTGAACAGCAGCACTTGGTCTCCTGAGTGCTGTTAGTCCATTCTACTCTTCCTGCTTTGCTTTTATTATTTTTTATTATCTTGATGGTGTAGCTAGTGTGGTCTTCTGATGATTTCTTTTTTGCTCTCTGGTATTTGCCAGGGTTCAGCTAAGAATCTTTCACAACACAAACATGAAAGTTTGGAACACTCTTGACAAAACTGGCAGTACCTACAGCACTGGTTGAACATCCAGAGAACCTCATTGCTGCTCCCTGCTAGGTTCCACGCACCCCTGATCCTCTGCTCACTTTTTATTGCAATTTACTGTGTCTGGTCTTGGGCAACAGATTGCCTGTTGGAAGGTGACTTTTACTAATATTTCTTCTTTCCTAAGCTTGGAGTAAAACGGGAGGGAAATGTGTATATCAGGTAAATGCTGATCATTCGTTTGCCCACGTTGAATTTCATCCGTATCCGAGCTCGACCTTGCTGGACGGGTCCTTTCGGGGTTTGCTCTCATGCTGGAAGAACGCCTTGAATGGCCTTCACCCATGCAGTTAGGGTAGTTAAAGCCTGAGCAGGACGCCTTCCGTGCAGAGAACATGCTCTGCAGGCAGACCTCAATGCAGAAACAGATTCTTTATTGAAATGTTTATGCCTGTGTGGAGTTTATTTGCTCTTGGAATAATATTGGAGCTTTTAGACACAGCTGGTGAAGTCAGCAGCGCTTGTCTCAATGCCAAGAGCATAATTTCTGTTCTGGGCACTTCCAACCTTCGTCAGTGTGGAGAGTTTTCAAGTATTTTATATGCAACCTTCCCCCCGTCTTAACTTAAAACAAATTTTTGTACGTAACTAGCTTCAGGTTTGTGAATGCAAATGTTTGAAAGCTAAAAAACACAAAGGAAAAAGGGAATAGTAATGTTAATGACACGGTGACCTTTTTATTGCTGTATTGTGTATTAATAGAACCAGCTGTTTATATCACAGAAAATGCAATTTGAGAGTTGAAGTTATCCTGATGACACCATCCTCAAATCCCTAAGTATTTAGCCTGTGAGGTTATAGTAAATAAAGATTTGCATTTAAATGTAAAACACGAAACATTTGACACAAAGTGCTAGATTTCCACTCAAAGCTTCTACTGTCTTGTAATATCACTGGGTTTTGTCATCTCTGCTGTCTTTTTTATTTTTTCCTGTATTTTCTTTATTATTTTTGATGGAATATAATAGGAGTGTCGTCATGTGCAGTTAGCTCTTACGAGAGTTTTCTTTATATGAAATGATGCATCAAAGAAATAATTCAGCTCTCATAACGAAAAAGAAAAATAAATGTTCCTTAAGCTCTCTAAACATTAGCAATTAATATGCTTTAGCTACTAACTGACCATTCCCATTTTGGAAAAAGAAATAATGTGCTTCTTCAGGGTTTTCCTTCAAGAATCCACCGGAGGTCTGTGGGCTTCCTTCTTGCTTTGGCAGGGTGATAGTTCCTCATCTCAACTGGTAATCAAATGAAGCTTCCCAGTGTCATCTATTACTCTGGTTTCTGTTGTGGAAACAAGAAGGCAAGTTTGTGTGTGTTCAGGTTACACAGTTATCTGTTTAATTTTCTTTCCCTGCCCCCTCCGCTTGTCTCCAGGTTCAGTTGAATGCTGGCCAGCTGCAGTATATCCGCTTAGCCCAACCCGTGTCAGGCACCCAGGTAGTCCAGGGGCAGATCCAGACGCTTGCAACCAATGCACAGCAGGTATGCACTATAATAGCAAGGCTGACATTAACTATTAAAGTGTTGTTCCCTAGCCTGAAACTGCGAATTCCAGACGTATTTGCCAACTCTTGGAGTAGGATTCCTCTCTTCCCGTTACCTTCATGAGAATAATAAAAACAAGGAGCGTAGTGGAAGCCTCCTGTACATATACTGAAAGGTGCATGCATGTGTGTGTGTCGCTGTATAAAGCTCATGCTGCTTCTTAGCTGGTTGCAGCCAAACCTTCGGTTCTTCAGCCTTCTCTTCACTTTTGCTCCTCCTGGCTGGGTGAGGGAAGAGCCCCGGGGGCTCTGAGGAGAAGCTGCTGCACGGTGAAACATCGGGACCGGTGCTGCTGTCACCACGTTGTTCCCTGCTCTTGCCAAGACCGGTCACTGAGGGATTCTTCCTTCTCGGAGGATAGGAAGGCTGCTGCTTCTCTGCCATCCTGGAGGCCACGTTCTCCTTACAAAAGTCGGCGAGGAGACGCTCGTGTTTGGTTTGGAGTGTCTGAATCCCATGCTCTTTGTTCCTGACCTGCAGTCGGCACCAGCGTGACCGCGGGCAGGCAGCGCAAGCCTTATCTCACCGTGCAGGGGTGCAGGAGGTGCAGGAGTCTGAAAGCTCTTGAGAGGCAGCAGCAGAATGTTGTTAATGGGGTTCTGCCCCTCTCCAAAACGCTGTCGCTGATTATCCTTCTCTTTCTCTTGCAGATAACACAAACAGAAGTCCAGCAGGGGCAGCAGCAGTTCAGCCAGTTCACAGATGGACAGGTAAAAACTTGGCCTTCACGGACACCACATCCCTTTGAAGTCAAAAGCTAGAAAGACCCCTAAGCTCTGCATGTTCCAGCAAATTGGCTGCTCCTGGTAAAACACTATTCCTGCTACCAAAGCCTAAGTGGAAGAGCAGGGTAAACAGATGTTGCACCAGTCTGATTCAGGTGGTTTCTTCTTCTGCTGCACTTGCTCCAAATTAATCTGGTCTCATGCAGCCTGGTTGCGTTTTAATCCTAACCAGTTCAGGAATCGAGGGCTTAACTCTCAACTGTTGTGTAAATAGTCTGAGCTCAGTCTAGGCATCAGAAATTCACCGAATTATTTTAATTTAGCACCAGATGTTTAGGGGCAATTTGTGATATGGTTGGGGGCAGATATTCCTTGGACCTTAGAGGTGCTGTTAGAGCCACACTGACCTTGTCGGTGAAGGCCCGGCAGCGCTTTGGGGTGAGCTGAGACCTGACGGCCGTTTCCTCTCCCTGCTTCTGTCCCTGCCAGCAGCTCTATCAGATCCAGCAAGTGACCATGCCTGCAGGCCAGGACATCACCCAGCCCATGTTCATCCAGTCCACCAACCAGACCTCCGACGGCCAAGCCACGCAAGTGACGGGGGACTGAGCGGCGTCGCCGCAGCCCGTGGCCACCCCTCGACGTCGGCCACGGCCCCGTGGCTCGAAATCGCCCGTCTCTGCGTGTCCGTCCTCGATACGAAGCCTATAGTAGGCTGTGCCCCCTGGCACCCTGCGCCTTCCTCTGTGGGTATGAGAGTATCCAGCAGGAACTGACAAGGATGCAATATTGTTATTTTTTTCTTTTAGAAATCAATATTTCAGCGTATTCAGCTGCTTGTCCAACCTCATAAAACTGAAGCGAATTAATCAGAAGGAATTTACAGCATCTGGTTGAACAATGTGTAAAATGTTTTTTTATCCGGTAAGCTTATTAAAGGGTACTGCCTCTGGTTTGTCCTAAGAGCTTTATTCCTGGTATTCTGTTTGTGCTCTTGTTTGAGTAGAGCTAGATCGAGTCCTCCCATCCCGGTGGTTCAGTGGGGATGTTTGGGGGGAGTGTGTGTGTATGTTAGGGTTTTCCTCTCCTGCCTCCTTTTTTGGAAAGCATTGGATATATGCAGCTGAGGGGCAGGGAGGAGGGAAGAAATAATTAAAACAAAAACAAAAAACATTCCTTATTATGATTGTATTTTCTAAGGGCACGAGATTTCTTTTTTTTTTTTTTTTAATTTGGCCTGGTCTAGTCCAGAAACACTAAAGGGAGTCTGGACAAGCCCCAGCCCTGTCGTTAACTGTTGTACTAGCTGCAGTCAATGCATGTAACATAAGCTCGTAAGACAAAATAAATTTCCTTTGTAAGATAATAACGTGTGCTTTATTGGCTGGGCACCACTGCCTGGCATCGACCTGCCGAGCAAAGAGCAGCCGGAGTCCCTGAAAAATACTGTGTCCAAGAAGGAAAACGATCCCGAGGTTCAGCCCGGAGCAGGCTTGGAAGTGGCCTGGAGTAGCAGGAGGTTGGATTTGTGTCCTGCTGCAGTGCCGCGATGCCCGGGTAGGTGGTGGGCCGTGGAAAAGATGAAGTGGGGATGGAATAATGTGGGATGGCTCCGGCTGTGGGACTGGCCACGAGAGGGCACCCATGGGCACCCGCTTCCCTGCTGCGGGTGCGACGGAGCTTGAGCGGGATGCGGTGGGACAACAGCCAGGCCGAGAGCTGGTGCAGTCGGCTGGGGTTAGGAGCAGGGATAATAATGTTAACAGGGAAGTTAATGCCTTGTTTATGCTCTGGAAGGAGCGTTGCAGGAAGGGCCCTGGCCGCCCTCAGCGGGAAGGGTGTTTTGGAGAGGGCTGAAATCAGCTCCTTCGCCCTGAGACCTTAGCAAGAGCCCAGGCTTCCATACAGGAACGCGGGCGCTTTGTCCTTCCTAGCAAGGGCTGTGACCCACGGGAGCGCCGGGAAGAGCGATGTGGAGGGAAGCGGGAGCTGCTGGGGTGCTGGGAAGGCGCTTGAGACCCTGGGCCTCCTCCGGAAGCCCCTGGAGAATCCCAGAGGAATCCTGGAGGATGCTCAGCGCTGCCCCCGGCCAGGCTCGAGGCGCCGCTCCGTGCGGGTGGATGCGGGAGCTGCGCTCCCTGCCCGGAGCGCTCGGACGTTCCCGGTCCCGCGGGAGCTGAGCTCAGCGCGATGGCCCACGCGGCGCTCGGGGCCGCCCGGCTCGCTTTGCTGCCCGCTTTGCTGCTGACGGCTGCTTCGCCCAGGCCAGGCCGCCCTCTCCAAGGAAAAGTCCCTGCCCTGAAGGTCGCCGGACCAGGAGAGCGGGAAGAGCCGTGCGGATGGCCGGGCCCCGGGGCGGAAGGTGCCATCGGTGGCTCCATCTCGGGCTATTGCGCCCGGGCGTCGCGGTGGAGCAGGCCCTGCTGAAACCCCAATGCTTCGGGGCTGTGGTGCTGCTCGTTATCCCGCCGAATCCTGCAGGAAGAGCCTGGGCAGGGATGCACGGATCCACACGGCGCCTGCAGGCAGCAGAGCCGGAGCCCCGGGTCATGGGATCCCCGCGACTCGGGCACGGCGGCCGGAGCCGCGAGCCCTGGGGAGGCTCCCGCTGCACCCGGAGAGGGTTGGAGGCTCCGGCGCGCGGCTCCGGCCTCGCCGCCTCCCGCTCGCTGCCCGGGCGCGCGAGCGCCGGAGCCAGGAGCTAATTGCCCTGGGCCGGGGCCAAGCCGTGGTGCTGCCAGCCCTGCGGCGCTGCCCCGGGCCGAGCGCGGCCTCCACCGGAGCGGCTCCGTCCCGCCGGGATGCCGCTCCGGGCCTGCCCGCCCGGGGCTCCGCTCCGGTGCCGGATCCGCGTCCCGGGGCCCGCGGAGCCGCGCGGCTCCCGCCTGGCCCCCGCCCCGGCCGGCAGCTTTGCAGCTGCATACCACGGCTCCAAACTTACTGGAAATCCCGTAGATGCAAATCCCGGCCTTGGGCTGTGCCAGGAATTCGAGCTGCAATCCCAGGAGGGCAGCAGGCTCCAGGCACACAGGCTGCCCCGCTCTCTTGTGCCTGGCCTCCAAAATCCTCCTCGTCAGGGCCTGGATGGAGCCAAAGGATGTGACTGGCCTCACTGGGGACCAGGGTCTTGGGCCCCGAGAGCGGCAGCAATCCCGCAGTTTCCCTCATTCATGGGGGGATGCCCCAGGTCCCATTCCCAAAAACAAAACCTGCATGAGGGAAGAAAGTGTAGAATTTCACCAGGGCTGTCGGTGGGACTTGGTAGGGCTCTTTCTTCGCTAATTTATTAGCAGCTCGCCAATTCCAACAAACCATTTAGAGAAATTATGTCTTTGTTTAAAAAAAAACAGCAATTCTTGTGTGCTTAAGAGCTTCCTCCACTGCTCCCCTGGCAAGTCCCGGCTTGGGCTTTCCCAGACTCACTGCGAGGAAGCAAAATAAATAAAACGACTCCCCAACCTCCCCACACTACTAGTTTTAAGCAGGCGGCCGCCTTGGCTGGAGGCCTTTTCGGGTCACCTTAACTCTGCCCCTCCGCTGCCGCGGGCTCTGATCAATGGCCCCGTGAAACCCAAGCCGGCGGCCGGGGCGAATGCGCTGAGCCCGACGGCAGCCGGGTGCCAAGGTCGGGCTGCGGCGGCTCCGCAGGACGGGCTCATCGGGGGCACCTTGGTGCCCGGCGCTGGCAGGAGCGCGGCCCGGAGCGGCGCTTTGGCTGCCGCATCCTCTGCGGCCCGGACGGGTCCTCCCTGCAGCGTCCTGCAGGGATTGGGGCATTTTCTGCGTGTGCTTCCGAATGCCCCACGCTCGCCCAGGCCTGCGCCGGTGCCAGGAGCTCCGAGCCCACTGCTAAATAATTCACCGAAGCCTTGGGCTTGTTCTCTCCAGCAGCACAGGGCGGTTTCCCTGTGAGTTAGGGACAGGCTGTGGCCATGGAGCTGGGACGATGCTGAGGTGGATGAGCAGATCCCTGTGAGCCTGGGCTGAGGATCAAGCTCAACCCGACAACACCTGGAGCGCGGAGCTCTGCCCAGGGGTGCCAGGAGGCTCCGGTGATCCGCGGCAGCGGGATGAGCAGCGCCTGCTGCAGGGTCCCTGCTGTGCCCGGTCCTGCAGCCCTTGTGGGGGACGTGTCCTTCCATCCCAAGCGTCCCTCTGGGCACGTACCTGGTGCCCCTCTAACCCTTGGTGTCTCCAGGAACCCGTCGTGAAGGAGAGGAACAGCGGGATGGTGCAGTCCAGGATGCTCTGACCTGGGATGCTCCAAGCTGGGAACTTGGGATGCTCCTAGCCGGGCAGTCTGGGATGCTCTGGCCCGGGATGCCCCAAGCCCGGAATCTGGGATGCTCCGTGCCAGGGGCTCGGGACGCTGCCGCCCTGGTGCCGAGGGGCAGCGGGAGGGGGTCACGGCGACCCTGCGAGGAGGGGGCTCCATCCGCGGTGCAGAGCCCGGCCGTGCCCTTGCTGCCCCCCCGCCGCACCCCGGGGGCGGGGGCCAGGTACGCGGGGCGGGCCGCCCGGCGGGGGAGGGCCCGGCGGCGGCGGCGGCGGCAGCTAAAGGCAGGTGGCACCGGGAAGCGGCGCGGGCTGCTCCGGCGACAGCCCCGGCCCCGCACGGGGCAGCGCGAGCGCTGCGGTCCCGGCGCGGAGCTGCCGTCGAGGACCTTCCCCCCCCCCGCCTTCACCCCCCGCAAAATCCCGTTGCGGGCGGCGGGGCCATGCGGGCCCCCCCCGGGGCGCGCTGAGGAGGAGGAGGCGGCGGCGGCGCCATGGCCGCGGCGGCGGCGCTGCGCGCGGTGCGCACCGAGGGCGCGGACCGGCGCGGGCTGCCCGCGCGCCCCGCCGCGCCCGCGCGCTGCTGCCGCCGCCGCCTCCAGAACGGCCTCTACAACGTGCTCGAGCGGCCCCGCGGCTGGGCCTTCGTCTACCACGTCTTCATGTGAGTACCGGCCCCGGCGGCGGCGGCGGGGGCGCGGCTCCGTCCCGCCGGGATCGCGGCGGCGCGGGGAGCCCCGGGAGCCGCGTCCCGCTCCGCCCGCCCCTTCGGCGCAGGTGCCGCTCGGCGGGGACGGGGACGGGAACGCGCCGGTACCGGCACGGAGGGAACGGGCGGGCGGGCGGCGGCCCCTCCGGCCCGGGGCGGCGGGAGCTCCCGCAGGGCCCCCCGGCGCCGTGGAGCGGCCAGCCCCTTTCCCGGGTTCCGCGGAAAAAGGAGGAAGGAGCAGGGAGCTGTGGAGAGGAGTGGGACCGGGTACCCCCAGCTGGAGAGGTCCTGGGGTCCCGCTGCAGAGTGGGTGACTCTGTCCCCTGTTCCCAATGTAGGGGGACGGTGGGGCCTGGAGGGCACATCTGGGGCAAGGGACCTGTCCCCATGGGTCCCCATGTCTGGTGGCAGCATCCCCAGAGCCGCCCGGGTGGCACTGGAGGCAGCCCGGCCGTGGGGGCTGCTTGTGGCCACCGAAGCTGCACTCTGTCCCCAGAGCTGTCCCCGTTCCTGGGTCATGGCTGCTTTTAGCCAAGCTCTGGGCCAGCCCCGCTGCGGTGCCCAGTCCCTCTGCAAGGGTCTGCGACCCGCGCACGGGTTGTGCCCCACGGAGGGGCAGGGGAGCGGGTCTCCCCGAAGGCAGCGCACGGCCAGGGCAGGCCGGCTTTGTCACTCGGCACCAGGACACCCGAGCTCCCCAGGGAATGCGACTGCTGCAAATGCTGCCCTCGAAAGAGCTTTTCCTGCAGGGAATTGAGGTTCTGCCCCTCGCTGCCGGCTGGTGCCTTCAGGACCAGGGCACCCAGGGTGAAGCCACCCTGTCCCCTGCGGCAACTCGACCGTGGGAGCAGAGTGTCCTGGGGGATCGGAGGGCTCCCGCTCCACTGCCCGTTGAGTTTTCCAAGTGCCTCTCGCCCGCGGTGCCCGGGGAGCCCGGGAGCTGCTGCAGCGTCATGGGGCAGAGGTGTTGGGAGCGCTTTGTCAGCCTCCATCTGGGCGCTGGGTTTAGGAAAGAGGAGTTCGGTTCCGTCCTCGCTCATGGGCAGGCAGGTGGTGGCACCGGTACCGGACAGAGCTGCTCGCAGGACCCGTCCTTGGGCTTAGCAGCCTCCCTGAGCGGGGCTGGAAATGGGAAAATGGGAATGCCGCGGAGGAGCGACGCGCTTCCCCCCTTCTGAGCCGTTCCGCCCTGGAAGCGGAGAGCAGGGCTGAGCCGATGCCGTTTATTGGACAAGCGCCGGCTCCTTCTGCCGGCAAATTGATCCCAAATCGCATCCGAGCGCCTGCCATGGGCCAGCCCGGGATGCCTTTGCCGCAGGGGCCGTGCCCAGGTGCCTGGTGGCCGCCCGACGCAGCGCCCGGCTCTGCTTTTCCTCCCTTAAATGAGTTTCTCGCCTTGGAGCTTACAGAGAAAATCTGGGAGCGCGGCCGGAGCGTTAACCTAAAGGCTTTAGAGGCAGAGAGCAAATGCAAACTTCCCTCCTCAATCCGCGGCTCTGCAGCAAGCTGGGAGGCTCCGTTCCTGCCTGGCTCGAGCCTCTCCCGGTGCTTGGGTGACGATGCCGTTCCTGGGGAGGATGCTGGTGCCGGCACCGCTGGACCAGGGCGGGATAGAGGGACATTTCCTTCCCCTGGCCTCTAGAACGGGCTCCAAGTTCCTGCTGCCCTTGCTGGCTTGGCACATCCCGGGAAGCAGGGCCTTGGCTGGGAGGCTCCCACGAGCGCTCACCCCCAGGGTGCCGCTCGGGAGGGAGCCGGGATTCGGGATCTTGGAGGGATGGTTATGAAACCGCTCGGCTCAGCGCATTTCCATTTCCCAGAGGGGTGTTTTGATAAAGAACAGTTTGACCCGGAGCGAAGGGGGGAAGAGGGAAGCGGCAGCTTCACCCCCTGCCCGTGGTGCCCCCCAGCCAGCTGCGTGGGCTCCGTGCGGTCCCAACCTTCCCATTGGAACGGGATGCGCGATGCTGGGGCCGGGGCCAGCAGGGAAGGTGCCACCTCGCACGCTCGAGGACGAGACCTCCTCGCTCCGGTGTCATCGCCACCTGCAGCGGCGGGACCCGCTCGTCCCCGCTCCGCTGCCGTTCTGCAAACCCTGGTCCTGCTCGCTGTGCCGGGAGCCGCCTTTGGGAAAAACACCCGGGCTGGGAGCAGCCAGCGCAGCAGTTCCCGAGCCGGACGCGCTGCTGCTGGGGCATAAAATTAAGTGACTACAGCGCAACGTGAAACCGGCATCGATCTTCGTTTTCCCTCTTTTTTTTCTTCTTTCCCTCCCCTCTTGCTGCTCCCATGGGAACTCGCCCTCCTGCTCCGGCCCAGACACCGCAACCGGGTTCCCAAGCAGGAATCCTCACCCACCGCCTTGACGCTTTTGCTGTTTCTCCCCCAAAGTGACAATTCCCAAGCTCCTCTCCCTGGGAGCTCTCCTGCCCCTGGTGCAATGAATTTGGGAGGGCTCAGCTTGCTCAGCCGGAGCCATTTCGGAGCTGTTCCCAAAAGCCCCTCCATGCCCAGGCATCTCCCGTTGCCCCAGAGGGTTGGGATGTCCCCAGTCCCTCCTGGAGATGCATGACCTGCCAGGCCCGAGGAAGCAGGCCCTGGAAACGTCCCTCATTTATTTCTTTATTGTTTTAATTCCCCCGCCTCGAGGCAGCTCCTTGCCAGATGATTCAAGAGCAGAACTATCCCGGCTGCTCCGTGCGAGCGTCTTGGCACCGGCCCGCAGGAGCCTCGTGACCCGGACGGGGGCAACGTGGGGGCTGCCCGTGCACGAGGACCGGGCGCCCTGCGAGCTCCTGCTCCCGCTTGGAGAGAAGCTATTCCCTCCTTTAAATGGGAGCGCGCTGAGTGCGGCTTCCTCGGGAAAGCCGCTGGAAACTCCAGGAAAAGCCCGACCTGAGGGTGCCCGTGGCGAGCGGTGGGGTGAGCTGCAGCTTGCACCCTGCTCAATGCAGCGGGCGCCGTCTTTGCTTGCACCTTGCTCGCTGCAACGAGCGCGGGGCTGGGCACGCAGCGCCGCGGTGCAGAGAGGCCTCCGCACCGGCGATTATCGACATCCCCCCGCGCGGACGGGCCTCCTCGGCCGGTGTCCCGCGCGGCCGCTGGCGCCAGCGCCGGGGATTTATCCGAGCCGCTGTTTACGCAGCGGCGGCGGCGCGCGGGGAGGCCGCCCACGGGGCTGCCGCTGCGGAGGGACCGCGGAGCTTCCCGATGGAGCCGCCACTTCCCGATGGAGCCGGCGCTTCCCGGCGGCCTCTCCGGAGCCGCGGCCGCTCGCTCTGCCGCGCTGCTCATCCTGCGGTTTTCCTGGTGTTTTCCTCCCGCCGGCGCGAGGGCCGGGATGCGCCAGGCTCCTCCGCGGCAGCGTCACGAAGGCGTCGGGTCTCAGCTGCCCCGGCAGCTCCCCGCGGGCTGCCCGGCTCCCTTGCCCTGAGCTCAGCAGCTTTGCCCAGCACGGGGCAGCGCAAGGCGAAAACCACCTTAATGAAGACGAATGGGGGCAGAGCCACGGGGGGGACGGGGAGCCGGGAGCATCTGACTCCTGCACTAAGCGGCTTAGCCCGGCCGTGTTTGCCCGGCTCCGGGAGCTAATTCCTAGCAGGTGATGCCTTCCCAGAAAGTTTCTTTCCCAGTTCCAGCATCTTTGGCCAAATCCCTTGGCTCTGTGTGGCTCTGTGTTGCCTTGGGGTGCGCGGGAGCTGCAGCATCATGTGCATCGTGCCCGTGCCATCCCCTCCTGTGCCCGGCCATGGCACCGGTCTTCACCCGCTGGCAGATTCCTGCCTTTCCCCTGCATCCTGCTCCACTGTGTGTGTAATTCCCGCTCCGTCCTGGCTGGGCATCGCTGGTGCTCATGGTCGCGGTCAGGGGCTCCCGCTCCCATATTCCTTCCCCGGGGCCCTGCTGTGCTCCTGGCCCCTGGAACAGTTAACGGCATAAGGAAGGAAAGGGGCTTTGTTAATAATTCACTGGGAAAAGAAACTGGCTCCATCGAGGGCCTCGGAGGCCGGGGAGCGCCCGGAAAGAGGCTGGAAGGGGTGGCCCCACTTTGTGCCTCGGTTTCCCCGGCTGTGGGATTACGGATGGGGGATGCACTGGAGAGCAGGGGCTCATCTGAGCCACTTGGTTCCTGCTGCTCCAGCCCGCCCTGGCCCCTTGCTCTGCATCCAGCCCCTCTCCTTGGCTCCCTTTGCCGCCGGGACCCCCGGCTCCCGTTTCTCCTTGCGGCGCTTTCGGGCTGCCCCTGCGGCTCCGTGCCCGGCCTGGCTCCGGTTTCAGGCTCCTCGCTGCCGTCTCCGCTCGAAAGCCCCGAGTCAGCAGCGCAGTGGAGCCGGTGGCACCGCGCCCGCCGCTCCGGCCCCAAAGCTCCCGCGCCGCTTCCCGGCCTGCCGAATTTCCCAACCGCAGGAGGATGCTGCGGGATGGAGCCCCCGGCTCCCGGTGCTCCGTGGGCTCCGGGCACCGCGGTGGCCCAAACGGTGCCCGCGGCAGCCTCGGCTCCCGGACCGGACCCCCCTGCTCCGTTACGCAAGCGGCTCCCGCCGAGCGCGGCCCTTTGCGCGCTGTCATGTGGGCCGGTGGCACAAGCTTCCCCGCTTTCCATATTTAGAATCGCTGGATCAGGAGAAAAAATGTATTTTTGGAGAGTTTCGTTTGCTTCAGCTCCCGAGTCTATATTTTTTTTCCCCCTCCCCTCCTTGTTATTTTAAGTGGGCCAAAAGCCCCTTTGGTCTTAACCCGCCGCTCCAGGCGAGCAGCCTCGCGGCAGCTCCTGTTAACTCTTCCCTGGGCCCAGCTCATCCAGGTCATCCCCAGCAGCAGGATGTCCCTGCAGGACGGCTCATTGGGCCATGGTGTCCGGACACCCCCTCCATGCACCAGGGCTCCCGGCTGCAGCTCCAGGCCTGGATGCAGCTGCTGCAGCGCAAGGATACAGGGATCCCACCCGGAATCTCCCCGGAGGGGCAAAGCCCCTGCTCCAGCAGCCTCGTTGGAGGATGCTGAGGATGCGCGCTGCCCGCGGGCAGCGGGATGGGGATGCAGCAAGCGCCAACCTCCGTCCCCAGCCCCTCTCGGTGTCCCCCGCGCTAATGCGGCACGCGGAGCTGCTCCCCCGAGGAGCCCTGCAGCCTCTTCCCAGCTATTAAATATTTACAGCAGCGGCCCGGCGGCGAGCGGTGCCAGGAGACGACCGCCCGTCTGCTTGGGTTTCCTCCGCGCTGCCTGCGCGGGGCCCGCGCCGGATCGGGATCAGCATCCCCGGCAGCTGCTCGTGGGCTCCGTGTCACCCCCGGGGGACACCCCGCGTCCCTTGGCGGGGAAACGGGCAGGTCCCGTCGGGCCGGGCGGGCAGCCAGCGCGGGCACCGCTCACTGCGGCTCTCGTTGCAGATTCCTGCTCGTGTTTAGCTGCCTGGTGCTCTCCGTCTTCTCCACCATCCAGGAGCACCAGAAAGTGGCCAACCAGTGTCTCTTCATCCTGGTAAGGGCCGGCCTCGCTCGTGGGCTCGGGTAGTGCCCGCCGGGCACGGAGCTGGCGCCGGCTCCATCCAGGGTGCCCCGCACGGGTGCTCTGAGCTTCAGCCTTTCCCTTGCTCCCTATGAGACCCGCACAAGATGGCCCAAACCCGGGCCCTGACCCCCATCCCAGCCCTCACCTGGTCACTTAACCTGCAACCATTAGTGTTGCTAACGATGCCGGGGGGAGCGGGTTCCTGGCTGCTCCCGCATCCTCACCCACCTCCTGGATCCGCACGGATGCCTGACCCACCGCGAGAGGCAGGGCAGGGAATAGGGTGGAAGGGGGGGTCTAAAAAAGGCAACTTTCCCCCAAACTGTCAGAAAGGGCTGACGCGGGAGTTCTCCCGAGTGATGGAGACTAATTTGGGAAGGTCCTTGTGACTTTCCCGCGAGTAAGCAGAACGGGGGCTCGTTGGCGCGCGAGGACAATGCTGACGGCGGAGGAAAAGGACCCAGCTCTGCGCGCTCGGCGCGGGGCGCCCGCCGTGCCCGCGGCTCCGCGCGGCGCATCCCGGCCCCGTGTCCCCCCCGGCAGGAGTTCGTCATGATCGTGGTGTTCGGCACGGAGTACGTGGTGCGCGTGTGGGCGGCCGGCTGCTGCTGCCGCTACCGCGGCTGGAGGGGCCGCTTCCGCTTCGCCAGGAAGCCCTTCTGTGTCATCGGTACGCGGGGTGACAACGTGGGGACCTGCCCTGGGTGACAACACGGGGACCACTCCGGGTGACACCGACCCTGCCGGGAAGGGTTGGCCGGGGCCGAGCGCGGGCTCACGGCGCGTCCCGCAGACTTCATCGTCTTCATCGCCTCGGTGGCCGTCATCGCGGCGGGCACGCAGGGCAACATCTTCGCCACGTCGGCGCTGCGCAGCATGCGCTTCCTGCAGATCCTGCGCATGGTGCGCATGGACCGCCGCGGCGGCACCTGGAAGCTGCTGGGCTCCGTCGTCTACGCGCACAGCAAGGTGGGGGGGACGGCGCGGGGACGCTGCGGCCACCGCGGGGGGGACCTGCCAGGACCGCCCTCACGCACCCTCCTGTCACAGGAGCTCATCACCGCCTGGTACATCGGCTTCCTCGTCCTCATCTTCGCCTCCTTCCTCGTCTACCTGGCCGAGAAGGACGCCAACGCGCAGTTCGCCACCTACGCTGATTCCCTGTGGTGGGGCACGGTACGTGGGGCACCCCGGCCCCATGGGCATGGGACAGGGCCCGGGGGGGCTGCCTCAAGGCCCCCCCCGCCCGCTGTCCCCCCCAGATCACCCTCACCACCATCGGCTACGGGGACAAGACGCCGGAGACGTGGCTGGGCCGGATGCTGGCGGCCACCTTCGCCCTGCTGGGCATCTCCTTCTTCGCGCTGCCCGCCGTGAGTGCCACACGGCCGGGGGCTGCCGGGCCGCCGCGTCCCCCTGCGTCCCCCCGCACAACCCCTGTGTCCCCAGGGCATCCTGGGCTCCGGCTTCGCCCTCAAGGTGCAGGAGCAGCATCGGCAGAAGCACTTTGAGAAGAGACGGATGCCCGCGGCCAATCTCATCCAGGTAGCGCCGGCGCTCGCCAAGCAAGGGCGGTTTGCACTGCTGCCGAGCATGCCGGCATTGCAGGGATCCCAGGTTGCAGGGATCTCAGGTTGCAGAGATTCCAGGATTACATATCCCAAATTGCAAGGATCCCAGGTTGTAGGGATCCCAGAATTGCACATCCCAGGGTTGCAGGAATCCCAGAGTCGCAGGGATCCCAGGTTGCAGGGCTTCCAGGATTGCAGGGATCCCAGATTGCAGGGATCCCAGGGTTGCAGGGATCCCAGGTTGAAGGGATTCCAGGATTGCACATCCCATGTTGCAGGGATCCCATTTGCAGGGATCCCATTTGCAGGAATCCCAGGTTGCAGGAATCCCAGGTTGTAGGGATCCCAGAATCGCACATCCCAGGGTTGCAGGGATCCCATGTTGCAGGAATCCCAGATTGCAAGAATCCCAGGATTGCAGGGATCCCAGGATTGCGGATCCCACGTTGCAGGGATCCCAGGGTTGCAGGAATCCCAGCTTGCAGCATCCCAGGATAGCCCAAGCCAGGGTTGCAGCATCCCCGTGGCGCAGGGGGTCCCACGGCGCAGGGGGTCTCTGTGGGGGGGGTCCCTGACACGGGGGCTCTCACCCCAAGGCCGCCTGGCGCCTCTACTCGACGGACGCGGCCCGCGGGTACCTGACGGCCACGTGGTGCTACTACGACAGCCTGCTGCCCTCCTTCAGGTAGGCACCGCCGGCCGGGGCCGCAGGGCCTGCCCGGGGGCTCGGGGGGCCGCGAGGAGGAGGAGGATGAGCAGCCTTCCTCGTCCCGGCACGCCGGAGCCCCAGCGTGAAGGATGCCCAAACACCTGACTTCCTCCTCCGTCGTCATCATCATCATCGCCACCCCATCCATCCCGTTCCCCCCTGCCATGCCGTTATTGCTTTGTTTTAACCTTGTTTTTATTTTATTTTGCAAAAGGCAGGTTCCTAAGAGCGCGGGACACGAGCCCCTCGCGCAGCCTGCGATCGGCCTCGTTCTTAGGAAACTGCCTTTAGAAAGGGAGGATTCCATCTCTTCCCGCTCCTGGTTTTGCCCTGGTTTTGCTGTGACCCGCGCAGAGGAGGAGCCGGCTCTGCGCAGCCTTGCTTTGCTCATCCTGTTTGCTTTGGAAAGTTTAATTTCTCCATGTTTTTATTTGACCCCAACCCCAGAGAGCTGGTCCTAATCTTTGAGCATTTGCACCGAGCCCGCAACGGAGGAATTAGGAATTCAGAGGTGAAAAAATGGCCGGACGGAGCCCCACCGCCTTATCCGTCCTTCCCCTCCGGCCAGAAAAGCAGCGGCCCCGCGGCTTGGGCCGGGGAAAGGTAGGGAGCAGCCGGCCGCCGTGTCCCTGTGCTCTGTGTGTCTGCGGCGCGCGGGGCGCTGCGCTCGCTCGGCGAGGCTCAGGAAGCCTCTGGAAGGGTTCGGCTCCGCTGGGCTCTGCTTCGGGTGCAGGCAAGGCCCTGGGGGGGTTGCAGAGGTGAGCTGAGTGTGCACCAAGTGAACCGAGCGGGCAGCAAGTGTGCACAAGGCAACCTGAGTGTGAGCGAGGGGAACCGAGTGTGCACGAGGTGGTTGGAGTGTGCACAAGAAGACCTGAGCGTGCACGAGGCAAACCGACCTTGCACAAAGAAACCAAGTGTGCACGAGGTGACCTGAGCGTGCACGAGGCAAACCGACCTTGCACGAGGCAAACGAAGTGTGCACGAGGTGACCTGAGCGTGCACAAGAAGACCTGAGCGTGCACGAGGCAAACCGACCTTGCACAAAGGAAACCAAGCGTGCACGAGGTGACCTGAGCGTGCACGAGGCAAACCAAGTGTGCACGAGGTGACCTGGGCATGCACAAGAAGACCTGAGTGTGCACGAGGCAACCTGAGCGTGCATGAGGCAAATCGACCTTGCACAAAGGAAACCAAGTGTGCACGAGGTGACCTGGGTGTGTGCAAGATGACCTGAGCATGCACAAGGCAAACCAAGCGTGCACAAGGTGACCTGAGCGTGCACAAGGCAAACTAAGTGTGCACGAGGTGACCTGAGCGTGCACAAGAAGACCTGAGTGTGCACGAGGCAACCTGAGCGTGCACGAGGTGACCCGAGTGTGCACAAGGCTGAAACAAACGTGCGCTGGCCCCACTGAAGGCCCGGAGGTCACTGGGAGCCACGTGTCCGTGCAACAGAGCAGAGCTGCAGCTGGAAAACCCTACGGCTGAGCCAGGCGGTGTGTGCAGTGCTCCGTGTGGGGTGATCCCACGGGACGTTCTCCCTCGTGCTGATCCCAGCGGAGCGATGCCCTGAAGCCAGAGGAGGGTTGGAGTGCCCTGGGGGCTGCACAATCTGCAGGAGCCCGGCCATGAGGGCGCTTCCCATGGGCAGAAGCCGATTTCCAAGGCTGGGAGCGCCGAGGAGACGAGAAGCTGCGGCTCTGCTAGTGGCATCAGTGCCACTGCTGCAAAGGGCACCCCGGAGCCTTGTGTGTGCCAGGGCTTGGAGGGGACAGGGAGCTCTGCTCCATCTCGCCTCGTGCCTCCTTTTCCCCATGGCACTGGGAGCCTCTGCACCAGGATGAGCCCGCAGGGAGGACGAGCCCACGGCGGCTCCATCCCCGCTGCATCCGCACCCGCGCTGCCGGAGCAGCCGGTGGGAGGCCCCATCCCGCGCCCAGCACCTCCTCTCATAACAACATCTCCATCTTCTCTTTCTCCCCCTCTCCCGCTCACCCGCTTCCATGTCCCCCACCCCGTCCCTGCGGCAGCTGCAAGGAGGAGGACGCGCGGCCCCCCACGTGCTTACGGCTCAGGTAACGCGCTCGGAGCCGCCCGGGCGCAGCGCCCCGCTCGCCCATTGCAGCGCGCTGGGAATCGGGAGCCGGCAGCGTTTATGTGGGACCCCCCGCAAGGCCCGGGACGGCCCCCGCTCCCCGCTAACGCTCTCTCTTTCTCTCCGTGTCTGTGTCCTGCCCCTCCAGCCCCGTCTTTGGCGGTAAGCGGAGGCTCTTGCGGATCCGGGTGCCCTGGAGACGGAGGTAGCGGCCGCGGCGCGGGCTGCTCTCGCAGCGGGGTGCACGGAGGCCCCGCGCCGCTCGTGCTCCCCCTGTCCGGCCCTGCTCCCCTCCCTGCCTCCATCCCCCTTGCCCTGGGTGCCTGCGCCCGGCTGAGCTGCTCGGATAAAGCCTGGGAGGGCGGCGCTCCCCCCGCCACGGAGCCCCCGCATCCCTCCTGCCCGCGGCTCTGCCGGGAAGCGGAGCCTCCTGCATGGAGCAAGGCTGGAGCAAGCGAGGGAGCTCCCAAAGGCCGCATTTTCCTGCAGCTTTGCTGCCACCCTGCGCCACCCCGCGGCCTCCCTGTGGCCTCCATGGGCCTCTGCAAAGGAGGCCAGCACCCTGTGCATCCCAACACACTGTGCATCCCGCCACACCGTGCATCCTGCCACACCGTGCATCCCGGCACCGTCCCCCCGGCCACATGCAGCCGCAGCTGACCGTGATTTCCCCACGTGCTTGGTGCTTTGCTGCGGGTCCCCCACGGCCTCGGCTTGCTCTGTGTGCAAGGGCCTCCCCCAGGGTGCTTGCGAGCCCGTGAGAGCTGCCTGCGCCGGGGCTTTGCGCAGGTCCTGCATAAACGACGCGGCGCAGGGGCCGGTGCGGGGAGCGGAGCAGCGGGATGGGGGGACAGGGGACAAGAGCAGAGCCCCTGCTGTCCCCGTGGTGCAGGTGCAGGAGCGGAGCGCGCCCCGGCACCGCGGTGCTGCAGGGGACCGCGAGGAAGAGGAGGAGGAGGAGGAGGATGGTGGGGTCGGCGCTGCCTGGGCGCTTCCCCCTGGCTCTGCTGTGTGTCCTTGCCAGCCGTCTGTCCGCTCCCTGTCTGTCTCATCCTCTCTTTGCTCTTGGACAAAACCCGATGTTTTTAGCCCCAAAGCGACTCCCGCGACGGGGCCGCCCCCGCACCATCCGCCCGCATCTCCAACCGCCCCCCTCTCCCCCCGCAGCACCAAGATGGGCATCAAGGAGCGCATGGGCCTGGCGGCGCCGGCGCGGCAGGGCAGCCGGGGCCGGCAGCCGCTGGGGCTGCCGCTGCACCGCTCGCCCAGCACCGAGGACGTCCCCGAGGCCGCCAGCCCCGGCAAGGTGCACAAGAGCTGGAGCTTCAACGACCGGAGCCGCTTCCGCGCCTCGCTGCGCCTCAAGGCCCGGCTGCCGGCCGAGGGTGAGTCCTGCGGCGCGGGGGGACCGGGCACGGCGGCCCGCGGCCCCCGGCCAGCGCCCGCTCTGGCGCCCGCAGCCGAGTGCCCGCCCGAGGACGGCGGCGAGGACAGGGGCTCCCAGGGCGAGCTGAGCGCCGAGGACGTCATGCCGGCCGTGAAGAGCCTCATCCGGGCTGTCAGGTGGGAGCATCCCGTCGGATCCGCTGGCTCGCGGAGCCCCCGGAGGCTGCTGATCCGCAGGGATTTGCAGGGGCATCTCCTCCAGCTCTGCCCCATGTCCTGCAGGATCCTGAAGTTTCTGGTGGCCAAGAGGAAGTTCAAGGAGACCTTGAGGCCCTACGACGTCAAGGACGTCATTGAGCAGTACTCGGCCGGCCACCTGGACATGCTGGGCAGGATCAAGAGCCTGCAGACGCGGTGAGCTGGGTGTCCCATGGGTGTCCCCCTGCTCGCCGGGCTGTGGGACACTGGGCCGGGAGCGATGGGCCATGTCCCCACGTCCCCGCTCGGTGCCAGGGTGGAGCAGATCGTGGGCAGGGGGACCATCCCCGCGGACAAGAAGGTGCGGGAGAAGGTGGAGAAGCCGCCGCCGGAGCCGGAGGACGAGCCCAGCATGATGGGCAGGGTGGTCAAGGTGGAGCGGCAGGTGAGGAGCGGGCGCAGGGGGGTAACCCGGACCCCTGGGTCCCCGCGGGGCCGCGGGACGGGGACGGTGCCTGCTCAGACGGTGCCCCCGCAGGTTCAGTCCATCGAGCACAAGCTGGACCTGCTGCTGGGGCTCTACTCGCGGTGCCTGCGCAAGGGCTCCAGCATCTCCTTCAGCCTGGGCGCCGTGCGGCAGCCCCGCGGCGAGCCCGACGTCACCTCCGACTACCACAGCCCCGTGGAGCACGAGGACATCTCCATGTCCGCGCAGACCCTCAACATCTCCAGGTCGGCCAGCACCAACATGGACTGAGCAGCGGCGCCAGGAATGCCGAGGGGCCCGGCCCTCTCCCTTGTACTTGAAACGCGTCTTCCAGCACGGGTGCATTGCCCATGTGGGCACCGGGTCTTGTGCTGGATGGGAGCCCCCAGGATTCCCCCAATTCCCAGGGGGTGCCGAGACCCCCCTGCTCCATCCCCGGTGCTCTGGGAGCTGAGCCAGGGGCTGCTGGATCTATGCAAGGCTGCATGGCCCCCCTAGACCCCAAATGGGGTTTTATCTACGTAGCGCCCGGCCGGGACCTCATGTGGGTCGAGGGCTTCAGCCCTGGGCTCCATTCTGGGCTGCACTGCGAGCCCTAGAAGCACAGCGGCGCCTTCCGCCTGCCCGTGCATGCTCCCCAGGCAATAGAGACGTAGGGATCTATATATATTTATACATGTATATGCAACAACGTCTGAATATGCAACACCCGCGGGCAGAGCAGCCCGCGGGGACATAGGCAATAAGCGTCTCCCCTGCCAGCCCGCGGTGCTCCCTCGGGATGGGAGTGGTGGGATGCGGCGTTGGGAGGCGGTCCCCAAGGAGCATCCCTCCCTGGTGTCCCCCGGTCCCCTCGAGCCACCCTGCACGGTGGCAGCAGAGCCACCGCGGGTAGGGAGAGCAGCGACCGTCACGGTAGTGCCAAAGTTTGCCCAGGGCTGGGGCTGCCTCCTGCCTGCCCCCCAGGATTTCCAGCCCCCTTTTCCATTGCCCGGCTGGGGGAGCCGGCCAGGATGCCCCCCCTCAAATCCTGCTTGTTTTACTTGCCTCGTTGGTGCATGTGGCAGCGGGGGCTGCCCTGGAGCCGCTCGCAGCCTCCCTCCTGCTTGTGGCTGTGCCCGGGGTGCATGGCCAGAGAGTCGGTGCCTTGGGCACGCGGGATGGCCCAGGAATCCATGTCCTGGGCACGCGGGATGGTCCAGGAATCCATGTCTTGAGCATGCGGGATGGTCCAGGTGGCCATGCCCTGGGCACGCGGGATGCTCCGGGTGTCGATGTCCTGGGCACATGGGATGCTCCAGGTATCCATGTCCTGGGCATGCAGGAAGGTCCAGGTGGCCATGCCCTGGGCATGCAGGATGGTCCAGGTATCCATGCCCTGGGCACACGGGATGCTCCAGGTATCCATGCCCTGGGCATGCAGGATGGTCCGGGTGGCCGTGCCCTGGGCACGCAGGATGGTCCAGAGGCCATGCCCTGGGCACGCAGGATGCTCCAGGTATCCGTGTCCTGGGCACGCAGGATGGTCCGGAGGCCGTGCCCTGGGTGCGAGGGTGCATGCGCCAGCTTTGCCCGCACAAGCGCGCAGCAACTGACTCGTAGGACTCCTCCGCGGGGCTGGCTGCTCCCTGCAGCCCTCCCTGCCGTAGTTACCTCACTTTATTAACTTATTAACTTATTTGTTTCATTAAAATTTGGAGTAGAGGCTGCTGGCCCCTGTGGTGTTTGTGGCCCCGCTCTCCCGGGAGGTGGCACTCCAGCCCCGCGGCCGAACCTGCCGCAAGAGGGCCCAGGCGTCCGGGCGCCCTTCCTGCTGCCTCCTTCTCCAGGAACCACAGCCAGCCCCAGCCCAGGGCTCCGGCTCTCCTCATCGTGCCCCCATCCACCGGCTTCCTGTGCCCGGAGGCGGCAGGCCTGATGCCACTACAGATGGGCCCACGCGGTGCGATTGGAGCCTGGGAAGGGCAGGGAAGTGCAGGGTGACTCCCGCTCAGATGGCAAATCCTCCGTGCCCGCCCAGTGCATGGACACGGCAGGACACGACGCGTCCCCCAGCCCGGCACGGAGGGACGGAGGGGCCGGGAGGGAGCCCCTTTCCCTGGCGGCCGCGGCGCCGGCTCGGGAGGAAGCCGGGGCTCTTTGCAGGTCGCTCCGCTGCGTTTCCGGGCTGTGTCTCACCAGCAAACATGTTCTTGGCACGGCCCGGCGCTCCTGGACGAGCCAAGCGCCTCCCGGGCCAGCTCCTTCCTGTCCAGGCCCCCGACTGGAGCTGCCCTGGCCGAGGGGCTTTGCCGGGATCGGGAGCTGATCCACGGTGCTCCCCGGCCCTGCGGAGCTGTGCCGAGCCAGGACTGAGCACAACCAGGAAAACTCCATCAAACCAGAGCAGTCCCAGCCGGCCGGGGCCTTGCACTGCACTCCCCTCTGCTCTGCTCCTCCGAATCATGGAAAAGATCCGCATGGAGGCCGGGGGCTGCTCACGCTCCCGGGGCAGGATTCACTCTGGTTCCAGAGAGGAGCATCCCTGTGTGAGCAGGATCCTTGCGCGGCCGCCTGCTCCGCATCCCGCGTGTGCCACCCACCGGGTGGACTTTGCTCTGCGGCACTGCAGCTCCCTCCCTGTGCCCGCGGGAGAGGCTCCAGCGCCTCCGGAGCAGAAGGAGACGGGGCCGGACGGGGCCGGGCATCGGGCGGCTCAGGGGATTGCGCTGCGGAGTGGAAAATACCAGCGCCGGGGGACTTGGCGAGGCGTGACCTGGCCGAGCCGGTTGTCCTGCAGCTCTCCTTGGGGTCAGGACAAGCTCCTGCAGTGCAGATCCTGCTCCCAGCAGGAGCCGGCCGTCCCAGGAGGCAGCGCAGCCTGGCAGGAGCACAAGGACACGGGGAGCGGTGACCAGGGGTGACCGGGGCACTTCTTGTCCACTGAGGGTCTTGGAAAACGCGTGACTCACTCTGGATTCCTGTCCATCCTGTCACGGAGAGATTGTGTTTTCGGAGACTGCCGGACTCCGGGCTGGACTCAGTTCCTTCCGGAGCCGCTCGGCAGCCCGCGGCCCTTCCCTGCTCCGCGCTCGCAGGAAAAGGCCGTGCCGAGAGCCCCGGCCGAGCAGCCAGGCTGGCCCCCAGGGGCTCTCCTGCAAGGTCCCCCTTTGGGTTGAGTGTCCCATGGCCCCCAGGGTCCTGTACGTGCCTGTCCTGGCTCCTGTGGTGCCCGCAGCACCTCCCTGCCTGGCTGCAGCGCGGCATCCTCCAGGAATCCTTTGGCAAGGGCCAGGAATTGCTAAGTGCAGGGCAGAAATGAGTGCCAGGACATGGGAACTCTACTGAGCCAGGTGCCTGGGGGGAAACCCTGGGAAAACCAGTTGCATTGGGAGCCCTGGCAGCTGGGGAAGTGGGACCCGCTCCGCTGGCAGCAGGATGTCCCCATGTGTCTCCAGCACGGGAGGGCTCAGTGCTGCGGCTGGGATGCTGCGGGGTGGGTGGCGGGTTGGTGGCACCCGGCTCCTTCCTGGGACGGGAACGCCGCGCAGGAGCGCAGGAGCGGGGCGGCCCGCGCCGTGACGCAGGCTCCAAGGTCACCTTCGCCCCGGCACCTCCGGCTGCGGCTCAGGTGAGCGCGGTGGCCCGTGCCAGGCGGGGACCGGGACCGGCAGCGCCGCGGGGCCGCGCCGGCCTCGCTGCCCCGGGGGGTCGCAGCCCCCGCGCCCGTTCCCGCCGCTTCGCGGCTGCCCCCCCGGCACCTCCCCGCGCCCCCCCTCGCCCGCCCCCGGCCGGGGCGAGGCCCCGGGGGCCGGGCCGATATAAAGGAGCGGCGGGGCCGGAGGAGGCGCTCGGCGGCGGCAGCGGAGCGGCGTGCGCGGCGGGGCTGCAGGTAGGGTCCCGGTCCCGGTCCCGGTCCCGGTCCCGGTCCCGGTCCCGGTCCCGGTCCCGGTCCCGGTCCATTTTCCGTCAGGACACGCCTCTCCATAGCCCTGCGGAGCAGCGGCGCGGGGAAGGGGGTCTCGCCCCATGGGTCCCCTCCATCCCGCCCCGGAGCAGCTCCCGATCGTGGCGATTTTCTCCCCGCACTCCCGAGTCCGCGGTGCGGCTCCCCCGGGAGGCGCCTCCTTCCCTTTCCCGGCGCTGCCCCGGGCTGAGACCCGGGAACTCATTGCACCCACGGTGGGGCAGGGTGCGGGGCTTGGCACGGCCGGTGAGGGGGGGTCTTAGCCGCAGCTGCATCCCCTGCCGCCCCCGCACCCCTCGGGACCCCCGTCCTGCTGGGACACCGCTTTGCAGGGGGCAGGTTCGGAGATCTGTGTGGGCACCGTGGGGAAGTTTGTGCCAGCGCAAAACAGAAGGGAAACCATAAATTGGACTTGCAGAAGAGGTGGGGTGAGAAGAGAGGGGCTGCTGCAGGGTGCTCAAAAGCTTCAGATTTACCATTTCCCTTCTGTTTTGCCCTGGGACAAACTCCTGGTGCCATCGGCGGGTGGGAATACTGAAACATTGGGGGGATCCCTCCTACTGCCCTGCTCATCTTCCACCAGCGCCTTTGGCGGAGACTCTGTGCCCAGCCCGTGCCCCTCTGTCCCCACAGCAGCGGCAGGTCTGGGGGACACGGGTGGCATCATGCGCCTGCTCTGCGCCCTGCTCATCCTCCTGCCCGAGGCGGCGGCGTCACGGACGCGCCGGGAGCTCGCGCCGGGCTTGTACGAGCACGGGGTGTACGACGCGGGCGGCTCGTACTGCGAGCGCGGCGACGTGTGCTGCCGCGGGCGCGACGACGGCTGCACCGTGCCCTACCTCGACACCATCTGCTACTGCGACCTCTTCTGCAACCGCACCGTCTCCGACTGCTGCCCCGACTTCTGGGAATACTGCCTGGGCATCCCGCCGCCCTTCCCCAAGGCGCACGGTAGGGCCCGGCACTGCGCTGCACGTGGGGGTCTCCGGCCGTGGCACCTACCTGCACCACGGAGCAGGGATGTTTGTGCTCATTCCCGGCTTTCCTGGGCATGGAGCGTGGATGTGCACGCTCCCGGGTTTGCTGGGCACGTCTGGGCCGTGCACGTGTTGGCTGGGCCTGAACCCATGTGGGGGGCGAGCGGGCAGCACAAGGAAGCCTAAGAAATCCCGGCAGAGCAGAGCAGGCGCCTGGGTAAACCAGGCTCTTTATCCATGTCAGGGCATGCGGCAGCACCGTGTTAACCCTCTCCACGCTGCCCCTTCCCATGGGATGAGCGGTCAGTGCAAGGGGCACCGGGGGGTGGCAGGGACACGATCGCAGCCGCGCGCTCGGCTCAGCGCCCGGCTCCTCTGCTCTCTCCTGCTCAGGTTGCACCCGCGCCGGCCGCAACTACCCGAGCGGGGCCACGTACCGCGAGAACTGCAACCTGTGGTGAGTGCCCCCGGCGCAGGCGAGGGGCGGCTTGTGAGCACCTGCCCGGGGGTGCCCGCGCTGGGTGGCAGGGAATGGTGCCAAGGGCCTCTGCTCTGGCGTATTCCGGTGTGGGGAGCGCAGCCCCCGGCACCTGGATGAGCTCCCAGGTTTCGGAGCGTGCCACGTGGGAGCCGCTTTCTCTGCCGTGTTAGCGCATGGCTGTGTGGGCTGCTGCAGCCTTCCCGGGTGCAGGCGCCACTGCAGCCCATGGGGTTTATTTTGGCTGCACTGGTCCACGGGCGACTTGTGCAACGTGCCGGGACCCGCCGGACGCCTCCATCCACCTTTGGTGCAAGCCGCGTGCGGCAGCAAGCGCCTCGTGGTAACGAGCAGACCGGTCCTATTGCCGTGGTGGAGTTAATGGCATCTCCCCGGCGGGGAGAACCTGCAGGCGCAGGAGGCGGGCGCCTCGCCGGCGAGCAAACACCCTGCGGCCGGCGGCCCCGCGAGGCGCGGCGGGCACGGGACATCAAAGGCGGCAGCGGGGGCGAGCGCAGGGCGTGCACGGGCGCGCGTCTGCACGGGCGCATGTGGGCGCGCGGCCTGGCCGTCCCCATTCCGCTGCATGGAGCCAGCCCGGCGTTTCTCCATGCCTTTGGAGCGGGTTCGGAGCTCCGGGAAAGGCCGCGGCCCCGGCTGCAGCACCGGCCCTTGGGGGCTGATGCTCTCCTGCCAAAGCCTCTTTCCCGGCTCTTGGCACATGGAGAGCTCCTCCGGGATGGCCCCGTCCAGCCCCTGCTCCCTGCTGGGGTCCTGCAGGGCTGGGAGCAGCAGCGAAGCCGGGAAGAGATGGGAGGAGCTGAGGCTGCGGGCCCAGGCGTCCGGCGCCCGTCCCCGAGGAGTTAACAGCGCAAGGCCGGGTCAGCGGGACCGCGCGGCCGGAGACGCCGCGCGGGGCACAAGGGCTCCCGGCGTCTTACGGGCTTTTTCCATTGCCTCAGAGGCTGCACGGGGGGAGCGCGGCTGGGCCGGCCGGAGGGCTGGGGGGGGTTCTGCACCCTGCGTCTCCAGGCCCTTTCTGCGCCCGAGTGTCCCCTGCAAGGTGCCTTGCAGCCCAGTGTCCCCTGCAAGGTGGCAGGCGCTGCAGGTGCATGGCCCTGGCAGGGTGATGGTGCAGGGAGCGGGTCTTGGTGCACCCGTCCTGTCCCTAACCCTGCCCTCGGGGGCAGCCTGAGGGTACCGGGCCCAAACGGCCCCGTGGCCGGGATACGGAGCTGCTCCGGCCGCAGCACGGAGCCTTAAAAGGGAAGCGCGGCTGCGGGCGGGATGCCAGGGATTGCTCGGCCCCGCGCGGGGGGGAGCGCGGCCTGCTGCTCCGCGCCGCCACCGGTGCCACCGTCCCCGGGCCACCGCCGGGGCCACCCCAGTGCCACCCCTTGTGGGTCTCTAATGTGAGCGCCCTGGGGATGCCTGGTGAAGGGTCCCGCTCACAGCCCCCCGGCCAGGCCTGGCTCCAAGCCCTGCGCTGACATTCCCCGGTCTGGCTGGTTTTCAGCTTGTTTTCTGTCCCATGCCCCGGCTGCCCTCGCGGCTCCTGCAGGGACCGGCTCCAAGGGGCCCTTGGCCACGTCCTGGGACAATCCTGGTCCCTGAAGTGGCACTGGCGGCGCCAGCGTGGGGGTGGCAGCACCCAGCAGGCTAAAGAGGCTGCGGTGACGGTCCCCCCCATCCAACCCGGTCCCACTTGTGTCCCCCAGCACCTGCAGCCAGGGCGGGCGCTGGGACTGCGAGGACCATGCCTGTCTCATGGACCCGGAGCTCATCACCGCCATCAACAGCGGCAATTTCGGGTAAAACCCACCGGCTGCGGCTCGCGGAGCCGCACGGCAGCGGGGAGGCTCCATGGGGCGCCTTTTGGGACACCCGCCCTGTCCTGCGCAGCTGGAGAGCCACCAACTACAGCCAGTTCTGGGGCATGACGCTGGACGAGGGCATCCGCTACCGCCTGGGCACCTTCCGCCCGCCGCCCACCGTCATGAACATGAACGAGCTGCACGTGAGTCCCGCTCCGAGACAGCAGCTCAGCACATTCCCCCTCGCCAGGCCGGGCCCGGCGCTGTTGTTTTTTCCCCCCTTCCCTCCTTGCGCGTTTCCCATCGGAAAAGCCGCTGCCGGAGCTGCTGAGTCGGCAGAGCCGGCGCTTCGCTAGCGGGATGAGCCCGCGGGGTCCGGGCCTGCCGGGGGGGCTGCATCCCGGGGGATGGCGCAGGGGACACCAGGACACAGCGGAACATCCCATCCGTGGGTCCTGCTGCCCCCATCCTATGCCGGGAAGCCGGAGCCCCCGGCACTGCAATTCCAGCTTTGCCCCCCCGGCTGCCACGGCCTTGACACCCGCCGAGGCCGTTCCTATTTTAGAGCCGCTTCCTGAGCCGCGATAAAGCCGCGTCCTCCCCGGGGGGATGGCGGGGTGCGGTTTTCCGCTCCGGGGGGGATGCGGGAGCGGGATGCGCCCGTGCAGCCCCGCGCCGCCCCCTCGCAGATGCCCATGGACTCCAACGAGGTCCTGCCCCGGCACTTCGATGCTGCCACAAAGTGGCCCGGCATGATCCACGAGCCCCTGGACCAGGGCAACTGCGCCGGCTCCTGGGCCTTCTCCACCGCAGGTGAGCGAGGACGCGGTGGCCGGGGGGACCGCGGGCCACCCACCCCGTGGCACCGCGTCACCCCCGCGCCCGCTGCAGCCGTCGCCTCCGACCGCATCTCCATCCACTCCATGGGGCACATGACGCCCGCGCTGTCGCCCCAGAACCTGCTCTCCTGTGACACCCGCAACCAGCGCGGCTGCGGCGGCGGGCGGCTCGACGGCGCCTGGTGGTACCTGCGCCGGCGGGGGTGAGTCCGTGCCATGGCCTGGGGACACAACCCTTCGGTGGCCGTGGGGACACCTGGGAGAGCTCCAGGGATGCTCTTGGCAGCCACCACATTGTCCTCCCCATGGGGCTCCAAGTGGGGATGGAGACGGGCATAGATGTGTGCCCACTCGTCACCTTGTCCTCCCCATGGGGCTCCAAGTGGTGATGGAGACGGGCATGGATGTGTGCCCACCCGTCACCTTGTCCCCATGCGGCTCCAAGTAGGAATGGGGATGGGAATGGACATGTGCCCACCTGCCACCTTGTTCTTCCCATGGTACCCCAAGTGGGGATGGAGATGGTCATGGATGTGTGCCCACCCGTCACCTTGTCCTCCCCATGGTGTTTGTGGGGCTCCAAGTGGGGATGGAGATGGGCATGGACGCGTGCCCACCCGTCGCCTTGTCCCCATGGGGCTCCAAGTAGAACGGGAATGGACATGCGCCCACCTGCCACCTTGTTCTCCCCATAGTACCTCAAGTGGAGATGGGAATGGGCATGGATGTGTGCCCACCCATCACCTTGTCCTGGTGATAGTGCCAATGGGGCTCCAGGTGGGGATGGAGATGGACGTATGCCCACTTGCCACCTTGTCCTGCTCACAGTGCCCACGGGGCTCCAGATGGGGACGGGGATGGATGCGCACCCACCTGCCACCTTGTCCTGCCCGCGGGGCTCCAAGTGGGAATGGGGACGGGGATGGCCGTGCACCCACGTCACCACGTGCCACCAACCCTGTCCCCCGCGCAGGGTGGTGACGGACGAGTGCTACCCGTTCACGAGCCGCGGGAGCCGCGCGCCCGGGCAGCCCTGCATGATGCACAGCCGCTCGACGGGCCGCGGCAAGCGGCAGGCGACCGCGCGCTGCCCCAACCCGCGCGCCCGCGCCAACGACATCTACCAGGCCACCCCCGCCTACCGCCTCGCGGCCGACGTGAGTGCCGGGAGCGGCAGCGTGGGCGCCGCGGGAGCCCTTCCCGGCGGGAGCTGGAAGCAGCGCGGGGTGGGGTGGATTCCTCTCCGGAGCCAAGTTGGAAGCGGAGCAGGGAAAAACCCATTCGGCCTCGTGTGGGTGGCCCTGACCCCAGCAAGGATGCGGGTTTCCGTCTGCTGCGGGGACCCGGTTTTGGGTGCCAAAAAGGCTTTTGCATGAGGCTGCAGGGGACGGGGGTCCTGTGGCCCCTGCCGACCCCCTGCTCTGCTTGCAGGAGAAGGAGATCATGAAGGAGCTCATGGAGAACGGGCCAGTGCAAGGTAGGGGTCCCCCTGGGCGCCCCAGGCCCAGCTGCTGGGGACCGCAGGGTGCCCTGGGGCCACCATGCATGTCCCTTGCACGCAGCCACATTTGCTGCTCCTGCGCGCTCACTGCAGCTCCCAGCGGGAGGTGATGCATGGGGGCCATTATCCCCTTTCCCTTGGAGCATGGAGCCTGGAAAACCTCCCGCAGGGGAGGGAAATCCAGCACCCCCGTCCTGCTCCATGCTCCCTTTCCCCCGTGACTCTGCTCCCGCCGCAGCCATCCTGGAGGTGCACGAGGATTTCTTCATGTACGAGCGCGGGATCTACCGGCACACGCGGGTGGCCGAGGGGAAGGCGCCCGCGCACCGCCGCCACGGCACGCACTCCGTCAAGATCACGGGGTACGTGGGGCCACCGCGCGCCCCCCTCGCACGCCCCCGTGGCCTCCGGTGCGGGAAAGGCGGCCGCTTCCTCCCGGCCGTGCCGAGGAAGCCGCGCAGGAAGGAGGCGGCCCCGGCCTGCACGGGGCTCACAAGTGCGGCGAGCGCGTCGTTCTCAGCACCCCTCCCCAGAGCCCCCCATGATTCCAATGGGGTGTAGGGTGCTCCCCACAGTCACCCCCCGTGCCCTCCCTGCTGCAGGTGGGGAGAGGAGCAGATGCCTGATGGCCGGACCCAGAAGTACTGGGTGAGTATTTGGGGGGTGTCACGAGTTTGCTGAGGCTCAGTCGCCCCCTCCACTTGAACCCCCAAGGGCTGCAGGAGCTGCTGTCACCTGCAGGAGGGAGTGGGCTTGGACGGGCTCTGAACAGTGCCTGTGCCACCCCCCTCCTCCCCAAATCCAGACGGCTGCTAATTCCTGGGGGAAGGATTGGGGCGAGAACGGCTATTTCCGCATCGCCCGCGGCGTCAACGAGTGCGACGTGGAGACCTTCGTGGTGGGCGTGTGGGGCCGCGTGGGCGCCGAGGACATGCACCACCACGCGTGAGGGGACGCCGGGGCCCCTGTCCCCACCCCCGCTGCCGCCTCCGCCACCGCCGCGGGCGCCGCAGGTGGCCTCGGCCCCCCCGGTGTCCCCTCCCCGTCCCGGCGCTGCTGACGCGGCGGCCGCGGTGCAGCGGCCCGTGCAGAGCCGCCCGCCTGCCCCGGGGCTCCGCGGCCCCCCGGCTCCCTAATCCCGGGCTTTGTCGGGAGCCCCGTGTTGTTCCCGCGCCTGGCGCTGCCCGGCACCCGGGCCGGGGGGGGGGGATCCCAGCAGGGCCCCCCCTCCCGCCGATCAGGATCATCCTCCCGCCGGGATGCGGGAGCGGGGGGCAGAGCGCGGCGCGGGGGTGACGCCGCATCCATGGTGCTACCCCCGCTCCCCGGTGCCCGCTGCGGGGGGAGGGGTGAAGGGGAGGGGGGGGGAACTGGTCTTTATTATTGTTGTTTTTTTTGTATTTATTTTGCTTTTTATTATTTGTAAATAAACTTCTTGAAGGCGCTGCTGGGTCCCGCGCAGGCTGGAAGTGCAGTAAGCAGGGGGTATGTGTGCTCGGCACTGCCGTGTGTGCCTATACATCTACGTGCATAGCCATATATACATCTGCACGTCTATATGTAAGTGTGCAAGCTGCGGGGGGCGGGAGTCCCGTCCCCCCTCCCGGCTCCGCACACATCAGGGGGCTGCAGCCCCTTCCCTGGCAGGGAAGGACCTGCTTGGATCATATATATGTGTGTGTGTGTATGTGTGTGTGTGTGTGTGTATATATATATATATATATATATATATATATATATGAATATATATGTATGTGTGTGTACATATATATATATATATATATATATATATATACACACACACACATATATGTATACACACACACATATATATTATTATATATATGAATATATATGTGTGTGTACATATATATATACACACACACATATAAATATTTATATATAAATATATGTGTGTGTGTGTGTGCATGTGTACATATATACACACACATACATATATATTCATATATATATGAATATATGTGTGTGTGTGTATATATATGTATGTGTATATATATATATACACACACACACACACAGATGTACATGTGTGTGTGCATTATGTATGGGTGTATGTACATATATGGGGGGGGTATGTGTATATATATATGGGGGTCGTACCGTGTATGCATATGTGTATATAGACATGTAGGTACGTGTGTGTTATATGTATGTATATGTAACTGTTGGTACATGTGTGTCTGTGGGGGGGTATATGTGTATATAGAGAAATATAGCTACGTGTGCATGCACATGGGTGTGCACAAGCATATATATATATATATATATATATATAAGCGTGTGTACATACACATATGCACGCGTGTGTGTATATGCACACATATATATGTACATGTAGGGGGTGTGCGGTGTATGCACGTGTGTATGCAGCGCTATAGGCACTAGCGCTATATGGACGTGTGCGGGGGGGGGGCACCGGGCGGGGCGGGCGGGGCCCGCGTCCTCCTCCCGGACGGCGGCGCCCCCTGGCGGCCGCGCGGAGCCACGGGGATCCCGCACCGGGAACGGGGATCCCGCACCGGGAACGGGGATCCTGCACCGGGAATGGGGATCCGGCACTGGGAATGGGGATCCTGCACCGGGAATGGGGATCCGGCACTGGGAATGGGGATCCCGCCCTGGGAACGGGGATCCCGCACCGGGAACGGGGATCCTGCACCGGGAACGGGGATCCTGCACTGGGAATGCGGATCCTGCACCGGGAACGGGGATCCTGCACCGGGAATGGGGATCCGGCACTGGGAATGGGGATCCTGCATCGGGAACGGGGATCCCGCACCGGGAACGGGGATCCCGCACTGGGAATGGGGATCCTGCACCGGGAATGCGGATCCTGCACCGGGAAGGGGGATCCTGCACCGGGAAGGGGGATCCTGCACCGGGAACGGGGATCCTGCCCCAGGAGCACGAATCTTGCACCGGGAATGTGGATCCTGAACCAGGAACATGAATCCTCCACTGGAAACAAGGATCTTCCACAGATCCTGCATTGGGAGCACAGATCCTGCACTGGGAATGCACTTCCTGCACCAGGAATGTGGATCCCACACTGGGAATGCAGATCCCGCACACGGAATGGGGATCCTGCACCGGGAATAGGGATCCTGCACCAGGAATGCAGATCCTGCAACTGGGAATGTGGATCCTCCGCTGGAAACACGAATCCTGCACCAGGAATGGGGATCCCGCACCAGGAATGCGGATCCTGCACCGGGAAGGGGATCCTGCCCTGAGGACTCAGCCCCGGTAATGCCAATCCCCCCTTCGGAGCCCTCCTGCCTTGGAGAGCCCCGAGGGCGGCACCTGCACCCCTGGGAAGCGGCGCTGCGGCCAGGAGAGCAGCTCTGTGCAACACGCAAACACCAAACTGCGCGCGGAACTTTATTCAGGAATGGCAAATATTAGCTCAAAATCACTTGAGTTTGGCCTCTGCAGTCTGGAGTAGCCAAGACTGCCTTTGGCAGGAAAGAGGAGTGGAATTATCCCTGTTGTGACTGGAGCCCAGTTTGGCAGCAGAGGGAACGAGCGCTCGGACCTTCGGCAACGTGAGGGTGTTCAGGGGATGTCACCAGGACCCAACAACCCCCCCATGCCACGTGTGCTCTGCAGACGAGGCCTCACCCAAGGCCGATGTCACTAGGTTCCAGGGGACAGGTCCCCAAAAGCAGGCTAAGAAAGAGATGTTTCACTAAGGACACGCTGCCAGGCTGAGGGACAGCGCGGTGGCCGTTACGTAAAAGCTCGTGGCTGCTAAAGGAAGATCTAAGCACTCCCTGGGGGTCATGGCACGGGCTCACTGCTCGTTTGGCCATCGCACCACCGCCCTCGAGCGGGGACAAAAAATAATCAGAGCTACGGAAGGATGGGAGCGCAAATAGGAGCTCCCTTCTGCCCAGCAATGCAGACAGGGGGGACACTTGTTCTTCCAGGTGCAGCATCAAAACCGGGAGATGGAGAGACGGAGGGAGCAGAGCTCCCGGGCCGCTCGCGCCCGCGGAGCCCGAGGGCCTCACAGCATCCGTGTCACCACCATGGTGAGGAAGTCCTCGTAGGCCAGGCGCACGCTGCCCGCCAGCGCCGTGTCCTTCTCCCGGAAGGCGTCCGTCAGGCTCTGCAGCTGGAGGCAGATGTGGATGAAGCGGTCGAGCTGGATGCTGGGGTTGGAGGATCTCGGCGCGTAGCGGGACAGCAGCAGCTGGCTGAACTGGGGGCTCAGTCTGTAGCCCATCTGGGAGAGAGCTGGGAATGGGAAATACAAGGATTAAACTGCTCCAAGAAGCCTCTCCAGGGATAGCCGGGTGCGCCGCGGGCAGCGCTCTCGGGACGGAGCAAGCCCAGCAAGGCAGGAATTCCAGACATTCTTCCCCTCCATCAGACACACGCCCAGCATCTCCTCCCAGAAAACTGGCCCTAACCACATGCCATCGGCAGAGGAGAAGGGAGAGAAGGGGCTTCCTTAGGGAAGAAAGTTCACGTTTTGGTCGAGCCGCAGCGCCTCGTCTCCATGCCCAGGGGAAGGCTCAGTGCCAGCCGTGCCAGCACTGCTGTAACCAGCCCGGTGCTCCCAGCACTGGTTTAACCAGCCTGGCACACTCTGAGTGCTGGTTTAACCAGCCTGTAGTTCCTAGCACCGATTTAACCAGCCCAGTGCTCCTAGCACCGGTTTAACCAGCCTGGTGCACTCCCAGCACTGGTTTTAACCAGCCCGGAACACTCCAAGTGCTGGTTTAACCACCCTGGTGCTCCCAGCACTGGTTTAACCAGCCTGGCACACTCTGAGCGCTGGTTTAACCAGCCTGTAGTTCCTAGCACTGGTTTAACCACCCTGGCGCTCCCAGGACTGGTTTAACCATCCCAGGGCACTCCAAGTGCTGGTTTAACCAGCCCGTAGCTCCCAGCACTGGTTTAACCAGCCCGGCACACTCTAAGTGCTGGTTTAACCAGCCCGTAGCTCCCAGCACTGGTTTAACCATCCCAGGGCACTCCAAGTGCTGGTTTAACCAGCCCTGGTGCTCCCAGCACTGGTTTAACCAGCCCGGCACACTCTAAGTGCTGGTTTAACCACCCTGTAGCTCCCAGCACCGGTTTAACCAGCCCAGGGCCCTCCGAGTGCTGGTTTAACCACCCTGGCGCTCCCAGCACCGGTTTTAACCAGCCCAGGGCCCTCCGAGTGCTGGTTTAACCAGCCCTGGCGCTCCCAGCACCGGTTTAACCAGCCCAGGGCCCTCCGAGTGCTGGTTTAACCACCGTGGCGCTCCCAGCACCGGTTTAACCAGCCCAGGGCACTCCAAGTGCTGGTTTAACCACCGTGGCGCTCCCAGCACCGGTTTAACCAGCCCAGGGCACTCCGAGTGCTGGTTTTAACCAGCCCTGGCGCTCCCAGCACTGGTTTAACCAGCCCAGGGCACTCCGAGTGCTGGTTTAACCAGCCCTGGCGCTCCCAGCACTGGTTTAACCAGCCCGGTACACTCCAAGTGCTGGTTTAACCACCCCGGTTCTCCCAGCGCCGCTCCGGCCGTGCATGAGACACCCCACGGTCTCCTTGGTGCCCGGCTGTGCAGGACGGTGCCGTGAGCGCTCACCGGGCTGGGACGGCGCCAAGAGCCGGCGGAGGCAGAGGACAAACCCCAGGGAGGGCCGGCTCTGCCCCTCTGCCCACCTTGCTGCAGCTCCTCGAAGCTGATGGAGCCCGACTGGTCCCTGTCGTACTGCTGGAAAAGGCTCCTCCACTGCTGGATGAAGCGCAGCAGGGCCGAGAAGCCGTACACGTCCATGCGGCCCGAGCCGCTCCGGTCAAACAGATCTGCGGGGACACGAGGGAGCGGGTGAGCGGGGACAGGGCAGGGAGCTGCGAGGAGCTCCGAACGCCTGCGAGGGAGGAGGCTCCAGTCCCTGCAAAGCTGGCGGGAAGCAGCAGCAGGACCTTTGGGTTCGCAGGGAAATTGCAGGATCATTACGGCTGGAAAAGACCTTGGAGATCATCGAGTCCAGCTGTGAGCCCCTCGACACCACCCTGCTAAACCGGGTCCCTAAGGTGACTCCACCGCTGCCCTGGGCAGCGTGTTCCGATGCTCCACTGCTCTTTCCGTGTAGGAATTCTTCCTAATATCCGACCTAAGCCTCCCCTGGTGCAACTTGAGGCCGTTTCCTCATGTCCTACCCGTAGCTATTCCGGAGCGGAGACCAACCCTGTCTCACCACAACCTCCTTTCAGGCGGTTGTAGAGCGCAATGGGGTCTCCCCGGGGCCCCTCTTTGCAGCCCCCCCAGCTGCTCCTCGTGAGCTCCGTGCCCCAGTCCCCTCCCCAGGGGTGGCAGCACCCAAGGGTGCGGGCGGCGCTCCTCACTCAGCATGAGCACGCAGGTGTCCGCGCTGAACGCCGACCAGTTGTTGTTGACCAGCGCTGCCTGCAGCTCCTTCACGGAGATGTACCCGCTGCGGTCCGTGTCCACCGCCTGGAACCAGGAAAACGCCTCCGGATCCACGCCCGGAGGGGCTCCCCCTGTGCGGAGAGAGCGGGACATTGTGAGGACGCAGCCGGCGCCCGGGAAAACGGCCCGGAAAAGCCATTAGCAGCATCGGGGACTTGGTGTGGGAGGCTGTGACAGGGAAAAGGGAAAAACTTTGGCCTCTCGTGCTCCGGAGCTTCCAGCATCCTGGCACAACAACGCAGGCAAAGGGACACCCGGCCGGAGCGTTGGATCGCTGGGGACCCCCTCAGCACCTCCCTCCCCCTCAGGACTTTAAAATTGTGAACTGGGATTTTCCAGCTTCACGGAGCGCAATAATTCCTGGAAGCGGCACCGCTCCGGTCCGGCTGGGCTGGACCCTCCCCCCTGCCCCGTCCGGGGCAACCGGCCCGTTCCCAGGCGGGGAGACAGAGGGATTCGCGCCGGGATTCGGGGGCTCCCTGCGGGAATGTCGGGATCGGCTCCTGCTCCGCCCCCCCCCCCGCCCCGCTCACCTCCGGGGGCGGCTCCTCCGTAGGGCCCGGCCGGGGGGGGTCCGTAGGGGTGTCCGTAGGGCCCTCCGTGGGGCGGCCCCCCCGGCGCCGGCGGGGGGGGGCCCGCTCCGTAGGGACCCCCGGGGCCGTAGCCGCCCGGGGGGGCGCCCGGGGCCGGTCCGGGGTAGCCCTGGGCGGGGAGAGAGCGGGTCCCGGTGCCGCCCTCTGACCCCGGCGCCGCCCTCTGACCCCTCCAACCGCCCCGCCCCCCCCGGTACCGCCCGGTGCCCCCCCCGCTGCCGCCCGGTACCGCCCCACCTGCCCCCCGCAGGCCGCCATGACACCGCCGCCGCCACGGCCCCGCCCGCGGCTGACGTCACAGGCGGGGCGCCCGCCCATTGGCTGCGGCGCGCAGCCGGCCCGCCTCCAGGCGGTGCTGCCCGAGTCACGTGAGAGGGAGGCGGGAAAACGGCTGCGGCCGGGGGGAGTCTTAAAGGGCCAGCGACCTCTCTGGATTTTGGTGTGGGGGGGTACAGCCTCACCCCCCCCGCCACGACGGCGCAGCACAGAGGAGACGGGAGGCAACGTTTGGGCTGAAAAGTCCCTTTATTGGCGCGGGCGGGGCCGTCCGCACACGAACACGCCACGCACACGTGTGGACACGCGTGAACACGCGTGTGCCGGGGGAGGGGGCACTCATCCGAAGGGCCCCTTGAGGTTCTTGGGCGGGAAGAGCGGCGGCTCCGGCGGCAGCGCGGCCAGGCACGCGGCCGGGCTGCACTCGCCCGTCTTGCCCGGCTGCCCCGCGGCGCCGGGGGGACCCGGCACCCCCGGGACCCCCTGCTGCCCCACGGGGCCCGGGGGGCCCGTCTTGCCGTAGCCCGGTGGCCCCTGCGGCCCTAAGGGGAGGGAGGCGGCAGGTGACATGGAGGGGACACGGTGGGTGACATGGAGGGGACACAGTTGGTGACAGGGCAGGGATATGATGGGCAACATGGCAGGGATATGATGGGCGACATGGTGGGGAGGTGATGGGAAACATGGTGCGCACATGGTGGGCGACATGGTGGGGACACGATTGGTGACATGGAGGGGACCTGATGGGTGACATGTTGGGGACACGATGGGAAACATCATGTGCCTACATGATGGGCAACATGGTGTGGACACGGTGGGTGACATGGTGGGGACACGATTGGTGACATGAGGGGATCTGATGGGTGACATGCTGGGGACACGATGGGAAACATCGTGTGCCTACATGATTGGCGACATGGTGCGGACACGGTGGTTGACATGGTGGGGACACGATAGGTGACATGGAGGGGACCTGATGGGTGACATGTTGGGGACACGATGGGAAACATCATGTGCCTACATGATGGGCAACATGGTGTGGACACGGTGGGTGACATGGTGGGGACACGATTGGTGACATGAGGGGATCTGATGGGTGACATGATAGGAAGCATGGCAGGGATAGAATGGGAGACCTGGTGTGGACATGGTGGATGACATGGAGGGGATATGATGAGTGGTGTATTGGGAACATAATGGGAGACATGGGCACGGACATGATAGACAGCATGGGGGAGATACAATGGGCAACACGTTGGGGACATGATGGGTGACACGGCAGGAAGACGATGGGTGACAGGGCTGCCCATACACCCAAGCACCCACATCGTGTATGTAGCTACTAAACACAGGTCCCTCGGGAGATTTAAGTTTGCGGTGGGTGGCAGGGGGGACAGGAAGGGAGGTGACTGTATCGTGGCTACGATGACTAAGAAGTCATTAATAAAACACCCAGCTCTGCGGATGGGGACATGTAGATGAGGCCCTTGGGGACACGGCTTGGCAGCATGGCGGGGACGGGGTTACGGTTGGATTTAATGATCTTAAAGGTCTTTTCCAATCATAATGAATCTGAGTCCATGGCGGGGAGGCGGATAAAAGGTGGGGACATGGAGGGGACACAGAGGGGACACGGAGGGGACACCCAGCAGGGATGTGTGGACTCACCTGGGGGCCCCGGCGGGCCGCTGTCCCCCCATGATCCCGATCCCTTTCTCGCCCTTCTCGCCCTTGGCGCCCGGCTCTCCTGCGGGACGCGGCGGTGAGGGGACGAGGCGCCATCGCGGTGGCCCCGCGGCCGCGGCGGCACCTACCCCGCGCGCCCGGGACGCCCTGGCGGCCCTCGCGGCCGATCTGCCCCGGCAGCCCCGGCGATCCCGGCGGGCCCGGCCGCCCCGGCAGCCCGTCCTTGCCCGGCGGCCCCGGCCGCCCCGGCGCCGACACCGTCTCCAGCGGGAAGTGCATCCTGGAGGTGTAATAGGCCATGCGCTCTGTGGGGACACACGGCGGGGTGGGGGTCAGCGCGGTGGCCCGTCCACCCCCTTGGTCATCGGCGCCCGGCTCTCACCGTCGAACATCTTGCTCAGCTCCTGCCGCACGAAGCGCTTGATCTCGTCGTAGTTCACGGCGTCCGCCTGCGACAGCGAGCGCGGCGATGGCCCCCGCGCCACGCCGGGTCCCCCCGTCCCGGCACCGCTCTCCCTGTCCCCGTCCTCACCATCATCCCGGGGGGTCCTGGCATTCCCGGGCTGCCCGCGGGACCCGGAGAGCCGGGGGGGCCCCTCTCTCCGGCGGGGCCCCGCGGCCCCACCAGCCCCATGGAGCCGCTCTTGCCGGGCCCCCCCGGCGTCCCGGCGCGGCCCTTCTCGCCGGGGTAGCCCCTCTCGCCCGGAGATCCTGCTTCGCCCTGCGGGAAAACAGGGAAACAGGCAGGATGCAGGGTGGAAACATCCCAGGAGCGGGGATCACCATCACCGAGCTCCATCCTCACCTTCTGTCCGGCTGGTCCCGCAGAGCCGGGCTTTCCTGGGGGGCCCTATGGATACACGGAGAAGCGGCAGTGAGGTTGGAGCAGCATCCCCATCATCCTCATCCTCTTGGAGGGGAATTACTCCGATACCTCTTTGCCAACTGGTCCATCAGGTCCCATCTCTCCCTGGAAAATCAGAGGGAAACGTGAGATGGAGCAGGGTCCTTGGCACCTCACTGTGCACCCAGCGCCACCCCGGCACTCACCGGGGGTCCAGGGTGTCCCGGTGGCCCTGGTGCTCCCGGCATTCCCGGCAGCCCTCGGTCCCCTGCGGATCCCCGCTCGCCCTTCGATCCCTAGGGAGAAGGCGGGAGGAAGGTGCCGGGCAGGCGGCGCGGGCGGCCGGATTCGGGGAGTGGAGCAGGCCATTCCCGGCTCCCTGCCCGGCTCCGCGGGATGGGGCAGGATGAGCTGGGCCGTACTCACCACTCCGGCGAGGCCGGCGGGGCCCGGCTGCCCCGGGCTGCCCGGGGGACCCTGCGGAGCAGAGCGGGATGGCGTTGGGATCGGGAAGGAGCCATTCCCCCGCCAGCCCCCCTCATTCCACAGGGATGAAGGTTTCCACTTACGACCAGCCCCGGAGGTCCCTGCCGGCCCTGCGGTCCCATGGGTCCGGGGTCTCCCTGCGGAGGCAGCGGCTGAGCGGGAGCGGGGACAAGGAGGGGACACCGGAGCCTCCCGCCGTCCCCACGGCCCCGCTCACCTCCGCGCCGGGCCGGCCCGTGCTGCCAGGGGGGCCAGGTTTGCCGCAGTCACCCTAGGGGGACACAGGGACATTGTGGGGACACGTGGACATGGTGGGGACACGTGGACATGGTGGGGACGGTCGCTCACCTTGGGTCCCGGCAGACCCGGGTGTCCCGTCTTGCCCTTGAAGCCCTGCAAGGAGGGGAGAGGCCAGTGGGGATCCGGCCGGCAGGTCCGTCCCCGCTGGCTCGACGCGTCCCCTTGTCCGTCTGCACGGACACGACGTCCCATCCCGGCTGCGGGGCACGGAGCAACGCGGGTGGCATCAAGGAATAGCGTCACTCACCGGCGGCCCCATCATCCCTGGTGGCCCGGGGGGGCCGGGGTCACCCTATGGACACAGAGTGGGACAGGCGGGTGGGCTCGTGCACACGGGGCTGCATGGAGGGACGCTGGCACCTTGTCCCCCGCCTTGTCTCACCCGCATTCCCGGCTTTCCGTCCTTGCCGTCCAGCCCTTCCACGCCGGCGGGGCCCTGTGGACACGCGGATGTTCGGGATCGCGGCTGGAGGAGCTGCGGGAACGGCAGCTCCCGGGAGACCCATTCCCAGGCCGGATCTGTCTTACCTGGATTCCTGGTGGCCCGGGCGGACCGGGGGGCCCTGGCATTCCCGTGGGGCCGCGCATTCCCTCGCTGCCCTGCAAGAGCGTCGGGAGCCGGGAGCGCTGCCGGAGGCCGCTCCGGCACGGGGACACGGCGGAGTGTCACCATGGAACTCACCTTCTCGGCGGCGGGACCCGGCGGCCCTGCCGGCCCTGCTTTTCCCGGGAAGCCGGGAGGCCCCTGTGGAGAAGAAGGACATTGGGTGAGGGCACCGCGTGGCAGAGCCGGCCCCAAAACCCAACGCGTTTGCGCAGGGCTCACGCGGCAGCGGCCGTGCACCCTGTATCCCGCCAGCCGTGCTCCATCCCATCCCACATCCCGCACATCCTGCATCCCGCACTCACCGGCGGCCCTGGGAAGCCAGGCTGTCCCTGGAAGCCCTGCAAGGAGAGGAGAGGGACATCGTCGGGGTGGCCGCAGAGCCGCATTCGTGCCTGCCCGGTGGCCCCGCGCAGGGTCCCCGCGCCCGGGGGACACTCACCTGGTCGCCCTTCTCGCCGGCGCCGCCCGGGAGGCCCCGCTCGCCCCTTGGCCCCTGTGGGGCAGAATCGGCAGCTGAGCGGGCAAGGGGGACATCGGGCCCCCCAAGCCTCCCCCCTGCCACCCAGGCTCATCCCGGGACCTACCGCTGGTCCCGTGGGACCGGGGATGCCGTCCAAGCCGGGGGGACCCTGGGCAGGGAGAGCAGAGCAGGGATCAGGTGGCTGTGGGGACAGGGGGGACGTGGCTGCCCCCTGCGCCCCAAAACCCCGCTCGCCGTGGGTCACTCACTGGCTCCCCTTTTTCTCCAGGGGGGCCCATGTAGCCTCGCTCGCCCTTGCTGCCCTGTGGGAGGAAGCGGGTGAAGGGACCGCGTGGGGGACACCGAGGATGGACGCGGGAGGGGGAACATGTGGGATGCGCGGAGCATGGAGGGGACATCAGGGGATAGATGGGATGAAGGGCACAGGGGATGCAGGGGGCATCGGGGGCAGATGGGGGTGGAAATGGGGGTCACCAGGGGACCGATGAGGAAAGGATGGAGCAGAGGGAACGGATGGGACACCAGGAGATGGATGGGGCACAGGGGACAGCCGGGTCCTGGCTGCGCCATCTGGCTCCTGGGCCGGGATGCGGCACTCCAGGATCCCGTTCCCGGCAGGGACGCGTGTACTCACGGGAAGGCCGGGAGGGCCCGTGGCGCCGGGATACCCAGGCTGCCCTGGCGGTCCCTGCGGAGGAGGAGGAAGAGGAGGAGGATGAAGGCGCGGAGCTGCCCGGGCCGGCGCCCGGAGCCCGTGCGGGCTGCGCTCCCACTCACCGGCTCCCCTTTGGCTCCAGCGAGTCCAGCGGGGCCGCGCTCGCCCTGGAGACCCTTGGGAGAGAGGAGGTGGATGCAGGAGGGCCCCCAGCCCAGCCTGCACCCACCAGGGCAGGGCAGGGGCTGCGGGACAGGGCACGGTCCCTCCTGTCACCATCGTCACCCTGCGAACGAGCCCTCGGGGGCTCGGGGCAGCCGTCCCCAAATGTGCTCGGGGCAGCGCTCCCCGAACGCGCTGCACAGGGATGAGGCCGCCCGGCTCGCTGCGGCGCGGGATGCACCGGGATTGCACCGGCGTCGCCCCGGGATTGCGCCGGGATCACACCCGGATTGCACCGGCTCGCACCAGGATCACACTGGGAAGGAGCCAGGAGCCTCCGAGTGCTTGGGCGGGCATCGGAACAGTGACACTGGGGGCAGGTTAGTGGGGGTTACGGGGGCTGATGGAGTGACGCCGGACAGGACACGCTGCCGCACACAGACCGTGATGTTACGGTGCCGTTAGCGCACGGGGAGCAGGACACGGGGACACGGGAGCGGGACACGGCCAGCAAGGGCAGGGGCCGCCTCTCCCTGCCTCCGCGCTGCCCCGGAGAGCGGCTCCACCGCAGGTGGAAACAGCGGGATGAAGATGAGGATGAAGATGATGATGGATTGGGGGTAACCCCAGATGAGGCTGCGGGAATGAGGAAGATGAACCCAGGCAGCTCCAGCTCCATGGGGAGATCGTGGGCCTCCTTCCATCCAGGAGCAAGGAAGGAGCCCGGGAGCGGACGGGATGGGGACCAGGCAGCTGGAGCAGCGCCAGGTGTCACGGAGCCAACAGGTCCCTGCGGAGCCGGTCTCAAGGACGGCCACTGCCCCCAGCGCAAAAGGGAGGCAAAAGGATGTGACGCAGGAGCCTCCCAGCACCAGGAATGACAGTCCCCAGCTCAGGAAGGCCATTCCCAACTCTGGGAAGCCAGGCCCATCCAAGAGCCCCTGCATGGAGCTGGAGGAGCTGGAGAGCGTGAGATGGGCATGTGGTGGTGGCAGAGGAGGGGAGGGGACAGGCGGGGGGACCGGCTGTGCCGGTGCCCGCAGGGCGCCGAGGACACAGCCAAACCAAGCGGCAGCGACAGACGGCACAGAGCAGAGCCGTGCTGGTCCTTACGGGCAGTCCGGGAGCGCCCGGCGTTCCGGGAAAGCCTGGGGGGCCCTGAGGGGAGAAACAGGCAGGTCACGGGCCGGAGCCGCCGCGGGAGCCGGGCGGCCGCTCCGGGCACGGGCAGCCCCTGGTGCCGGCTCCGAGAATGCCGGATTGGGAAGAGGGGGCAGCGCCTTCGCCTCCACCTCCGGAATCGCAGCAGCTGGCGTGGCTGGGGCCCTCTGCCCATCACCGTGGCCTCGGGGCGGGGACGCCCCCTTGGTGCTTTGCAGCCAGGGGGGCTGCGGGGGTGTCCAAGCCCCCTGCCCCGGTGCCCCACGTCGATGCCCTCACGCAGGGGCGCGCGGCCCCGGTACTTACGACAGGACCAGGCGGCCCCGGGGGTCCCCGCAGTCCTGGTGAGCCCTGGGGCGAGGGGACAAGGGTGCAATGAGCCGCGGGCACCCCCACATCACAGCCCTGGCATCCTCAGCGTGGCGCCTACCTGCTCCCCTCTCTCTCCAGGGATGCCCGGGGTGCCCGGGTGCCCAGGCTCACCCACGCAGTCCGTGTCGGGACTGTCACCCTGTGGGGAATGGGGCCGTGGCAGGAGATGCTGCCGCCCGCCCCAGTGCTCCGGGATGCAGCGGAGCGCGCGGGGCTGCCGGCGGCGCGGGGCACTCACCCGAGCCTCCTCTGCCCGCGGCAGCTGGGCCAAGCACTGCAAGGAGAGCCGTGGTCACCCTCGCCGAGCAGGGTGCCCCTCGGCCCCGCGTGTTCAGGAGGGGACCGGCGCAGCCGGAGCATGCCCAGCCATGCACATGTGTGTCATGTTGCATCTCCACTGTGCATGCGTGTGCCACGTTGCACCACCAACGTGTATGGGCATGCTGCATTGCACCACCGCTGTGCCTGCATGTGCTGCATTGCACCACTGTGCATGTGTGCGTTGTGTTGCACCACCGCCATGCACGCGTGTTCCATGTTGCACCTCTGCCGTGTGTGCGTGTGCCATGTTGCAACACCGTTGTGCACGTACATGCTATGCTGCACCAGTGCCATGCACACATGTGTCCTCTTGCATCTCCACTGCACATGCGTGTGCCACGTTGCACCACCAACGTGTATGGGCGTGCTGCATTGCACTACCACCGTGCCTGCAAGTGCTGCATGTGTGTGTTGTGTTGCACCACTGCCGTGCACACGTGTTCCGTGTTGCACCTCTGCCGTGTGTGCACGTGCCACATTGCAACACCATTGCGCATGTGCATGCTACGCTGCACCAGTGCCATGCACGTGTGTGCCGCACTGCACCACTGCTGTGCATGCATGTGCTGTGCTGCATCGTCACCATGCATGCGTGTGCCACACTGAACCAGCACCGTGCACACGTGTGCCATGTTGCACCTCTGCCGTGTGTGCGTGTACCATGTTGCAACACCGTTGTGCATGTACATGCTATGCTGCACCAGTGCCATGCACACATGTGTCGTTTTGCATCTCCACTGTGCATGTGTGTGCCATGTTGCACCACCAACGTGTATGGGCATGCTGCATTGCACCACCGCTGTGTCTGCATGTGCTGCATTGCACCACTGTGCATGTGTGCGCTGTGTTGCACCACCGCCATGCACGCGTGTTCCATGTTGCACCTTTGCCGTGTGTGCATGTGCCACATTGCAACACCGTTGTGCATGTGCATGCTACGCTGCACCAGTGCCATGCACGCGTGTGCCGCAGTGCACCACTGCTGTGCGTGCATGTGCCGTGCTGCATCATCACCACGCATGCATGTACCACACTGAACCAGCACCGTGCACACGTGTGCCATGTCGCACCACCAACACGCTGCCCAATGCCTGGTTTTGCGGGAGCATCCCTGCTCCCGCCTCCGGATCTCGTCGGGGTGCAGGATACTCACCCGGGCGCAGTTCTCGGTGCCGGGGGCGCCCGGCCTGCCCGTGTCCTCGGCGGGCGCCGCGAGGGCGGCCTGCAGCTGGACACAGTCCCCGCACAGGCTCTGGACAGGAGATGGCAGCTGAGCGTGGCCTGGGCACCGCGCGCCCGTCCCCGTGCCCTCACACCCGTCCCCGTCCCTGCACTCTCACCTTCAGCACCTCTATGTTCCTCTCGGCCACCACGGCCAGTGGCCCCTGCGAGGAACACGGATGAGGAGGAGGATGAGGAGGATGAGGAAGGGCTGGGCACGCACCCACCTGTGCCTGGCATTGCTGCTACCTACCAAGTCTCCAGCCGGTCCTGGCAGTCCAGGCAGGCCGTTGTGTCCCGGGATGCCCTAGAGCCGAGCGGAGAGCTCCCATCGCCGCCCCATCGTTGCCGGGAGCGGGCAGGCCCCATCCCGTCCTCCCCATCCCGGCACTCACCTGGCGTCCGGGGGCGCCGGGCGGCCCGGGGGGTCCTGGCGCTCCGGGGGGACCCTGCAAGGGGGACACGAGGAGGGTGGTGAGGCCGGGGCGCGGCGGGCAGGGGCGGCAGCGCCGGGGGCCGGCACGCACCTGCGGGCCGGGCTGCCAGGACGCGCCGCTCCAGAGTCCGGGCGCTCCCTGGGGCCGAGAGAAGGGCAGAGCGGTGAGCGGGGACAAAGCGGGGCCGGGGGCAGTGGCAGCGGTGGCAGCGGCGGCAGCAGTGGTGGCAGCGGCAGCAGAGCGGGCGCGCGCGGCGCTTACCGGCATCCCCACGGAGCCGCCGTCCTGCCGGGCGCCGGGTTGGCACAGGCATTCGCCAGCGTCTCCCTGAGGGAACAGGAGGGTGAGGGATATGGGGACAAGCCCGTGGGGACCCACAGGGACCCCAGTCCCCACTCACCTTCTCGCCGCGGGCGCCCTTCTCTCCCTGTGCGGGAAAGGCAGAGGGGTGAGTGCGTGGCCACCTCCTTGTCCCCGTCCCCAGCAGTGCCTTATCCCGTGTCCCTACGTACCGGCAGTCCGCTCGAGCCGGGCACCCCCGGCAGCCCCTGCTGCCCTTCACGGCCCTGCGAGGAAGAGGAGGGCAAGGAGCGCGGGAGGAAGCTGCGGCCTTGCCGCTTCCCGCTCCTGGGGTGCAGGGTGGTGATGCCGCCCCAGAAGGGAGGACCTACCGGTGGCCCCGTGATGCTGGTCCCTGGTGGTCCCCGGGGGCCCACGTCACCTTTGGGCCCTGGAGATCCCTGCAGAGGGTGGGAGCATGGATTAGGGAGCATCCAGCACGTGGGAAGGGGGACAGTGGGACAGGTCGGCAGCAGCCTGGGGACCCGGTCTCACCTTGGCGCCTTTCTCTGCGGCGGTGCCTGGGGGTCCCTGAGGTCCAGGGGGGCCCTGGGGACCAGAGGTGGCATTAGCTGCAGTGACGTCCCAGTGCCCCGTGCGGGATCAGTGATACCATGGGGCAGCAAAGCTGCTCCGGAGCTCTGCTCTGGTCGGGATTACACTTCCACCCCCAGCACGGGTGAGTTGCATCGGAAAGACCCCACCAGGAATTGGGAGATCCCACGGCTTGCGGAGTTGGGCATGTTGGGAGTCCAACATGCTACTTACAGCTATTCCAGGTGGTCCAGTCATTCCAGGCTCTCCCTGTGGAACAGGAGAACAGAAAGTGTGTTAGATGATCGAGCCACCTGGCACGGCATTGCTCGGCACTGCACAGCACTGAGCAGCATTGTGCAGCACTGCATGGCACTGTGCAGCATTGCACAGCATCGTGCAGCATTGCACAGCATCGTGCAACACCTCACGGCATTGCATGGAATTGCAGAGCATTGCACGGCATTGCACGGCACAGCACAGCATGGCATGGCATTGCATGGCATAACACTGCATGGAATTGCACAGCATTGTGCAGCGTTGTATGGAATTGCACAGCAAAGCATGGCATTGCACGGTGTTGCATGGCACAGCATGGCATTGCACGGCATGGCACAGCAAAGCATGGCTTTGCACGGTGTTGCATGGCACAGCACGGCATTGCACGGCACAGCATGGCACTGCTTGACCCCTCCAAGCCCCCGAGGGCTATGGGCCCTGCCGGGGGGCCGAGCACCCCCATACTCACCGTGGGGCCAGGCTGGCCGATCCCGCGCGGGCCCCGCTCGCCCTGCGGGCACAGAAAGGGAGTGAGCGGCACCGAGGGCCCCCCGTGCCCCATCCCCACGTGTCCCCCGCTCACCTGCAGCCCCTTGGGCCCGGGGGGGCCCTGGATCCCGGGCAGTCCCGGCTTCCCCTGCAACACACACGGTCAGTGCCGGGGCACCGGCACCGCGGAGCCGCGGGCACCGCGGGCACTCACGGGTCTGCCCGGCTCGCCGGTGCCCGGCGCGCCCTGCTCCCCTTTGGCGCCAGGTTTTCCGGGAATGCCGACCACGTCCGAGAACTCCCCTTGGAGCACGGGGCAGGACTCGCAGGCGTCACCCTGGGCAGGATGGAGCAGGGACGGGAGGTCGGGAGGAGCCGGGGGGCTCCGCGCGGCAGGGCCATGGGGACCCCCCGTCACTCACCTTGTCACCCTTGGGCCCAGCTGGGCCCCGCATGCCGGGCTCACCCGCGAGCCCTGGGACACCGGCCAGGCCCGGCGTGCCCGGGTCCCCGGGGCTCCCTGCGTCCCCCTGGCAAAGAGAGGGCACGAGGCTGGTGCGGGGATGCCCGTGGGCAGGGGGGTTTGCAGCCCTGGGCGCTGCCGTCCCCGGGCTCCGCTGCGGCCCGGCGCTGCTCTCACCTTCTGCCCTTGGGGACCGGCACCTCCGGGTTTGCCCTGGGGACACGGAGCAGCCGGTGAGGCCGGGATGTCCCCCGTGGTGCCCAAAACGGGCATCACCGGAGCATCCTCCGCCCGCCGCACACACGGGGGCCACTCACCGCTCTGCCCGGTGGTCCCGGCGGCCCTGGCACGGCCACCGCCGTGGTGGCCGCTTGGAGGGCCTGTGGGGCCGGCGGGCACTGCCCGCACGGCTCGCCCTGCGGAGAGGGGACACTGCGGTGGCAGCGCGGGAGGTGCGGGAGCCCCGGCTGGGCCCCGCTCTCCCCGTGCAATGAGCTGCACCGGCCTCAGCCCGCGCCCGAGCTCTGGGCAGCTCCGGGGATGGGGGTGCGGGGAAGGGGGCATTTGGGGACAGGAGGGTGTCACCTTGTCTCCCTTGATTCCCTGCGCTCCCGGTTGTCCCTTCTCTCCTGGCAGCCCCTGCATGGAGGCGGTGACGTGGAGGTGAGAGGCAGCTGGGTGCCAGGACCCCCCCAAAGCCTCCCGCGTCCCTCCACGTCCCCACTCATCCGTCTAGGTACCCTCAAATCCTCCTGTGTCCCCGCACATCCCCACTCACCCGTCTGGATGCCCCCCAAAGCCTCCCATGTCCCCCCCATCCCCACTCACCCATCTCAGTGCCTCCCAAACCCTCCCGTGTCCCCGCACGTCCCCACTCACCCATGTGGGTGCCCCCCAAACCCTCCCGTGTCCCCACACATCCTCAGTCACCCATGTGGGTGCCCCCAAAAGCCTCCCGCTTCCCCCCATGTCCCCACTCGCCTGTCTGGATGCCCCCCAAAGCCTCCTGTGTCCCCCACGTCCCCACTCACCCATGTGGGTGCCCCCCAAAGCCTCCAATGTCCCTCCATGTCACCACTCACCCATCCGGGTGCCCCCCAAAGCCTCCCGTGTCCCCGCACGTCCCCACTCACCCGTATGGGTGCCAGGACCTCCCAAAGCCTCCCGTGTCCCCCCACTCACCCATCTGGATTCTCCCCAAAGCCTCCCATGTCCCTCCACGTCCCTACGCACATGTGTGGGTGCCCCCCAAAGCCTCCCATGTCCCCCCATGTCCCCACTCACCCATCCGGGTGCCCCCCGAACCCTCCGAGGTCCCTGCACGTCCCCACTCACCTGTGTGGGTACCAGGACCCCCCAAACCCTCCCGCTTCCCCCCATGTCCCCACTCACCCATGTGGGTGCCCCCCAAATCCTCCTGTGACCCTCCATGTCCCCACTCACCCGTCTAGGTACCCCCAAACCCTCCCGTGTCCCCCCCGTCCGCACTCACCCGTGCACCCGCGGGTCCCGCGCGGCCGCCGTCGCCCTGCAGCGGAGCGGGAGCGGGAAGCGGCGGCCGGGGGCAGCGGGGGCTGCGCCCGGCGCGGGGAGGGGGCCCGGGGGGGGTCACTCACCTTCTCGCCCTTGATGCCGGCCAGCCCGGGCAGCCCCGCGGCGCCCTGCGGACACCCCGCGGCGTCACGCGCCCGGCACGCGCCCGGGACGGGGATAGGGACAGGGACGGGGACGGGGATGGGGACAGGGCTCGGACTCACCGGCGGCGGCCCCGCCGCGGGGCTCTGCAGCAGCGCGGCCAGGATGCCGGTGTCACACGCCACGCACGAGTCACCCTGCGCAGGGACAAGGGCTCAGGCGGGCGGCGCGGACACCGCGTCGCCATCCCGGGTGGCTCGGAAGGACGCACGGACGCACTCACCTTCTCGCCCTTTATCCCGTTGATGCCGGGGTCTCCCTGCGGAGGAAAGAGAGGGACCGGGCAGCGGCGTCAACCCCCTCGCAAGCTCCAAGGGCCAATCCCGCCCCCGGGAGCCAATTCCCTCCAGGAGCATCTCAGCCCCGGGACCATTGCCGGGGCATCGACCCTGCACCGCAGAGGATGCTCCGTACGCGGCTCCGGCAGCACCTACCCTGTCCCCTTTGGGTCCGGTGGGGCCAGGTCTGTCCTGGAGATGGAAGAGCCAAGAGGGAGCATTAGGGAAGCAGAGAGACACCCTGGTGCCACCCTGTGTCCCCTCCCGCCACGCTGGGACTCACCGAGATCCCGTCCTTGCCCGGCGCTCCGGGCTCTCCTCTGGCTCCCGGCTGCCCGGGGAGCCCGGTGGCCCCGAGCGTCCCCACAGACACGGGACACGGCTGGCACGGCTCGCCCTGCCGGGATGGGCACAGTGACACGCGGCCACCGCCAGCCCCGGGGCGACAGCGTGACTGGGGCAGTGGGGGTGACACAGTGACGAGACCCCCAGGTGCTGCACCCACCTTGTCACCTTTTGTCCCTGAGGCGCCAGGGGGGCCCTGTGGAAGGAAAGGGGAGGAGGAGGAGGCTGCGTATGGGAGCAGCCACTGCCCATGGATGGGAATCCAGCATGGGAATCCAGCATGAATCCAGCATGGGACAGGGATGTGCCCCAGGGATGCGCACTCGGGAACCCAGGGATGTGCCCCAAGGATGCACACCCGGGAACGGGAACCCAGGGATGCATCCCAGGGCCCCAGCAATAAACAAGGACAGCGGCTCCCCCCGGTCCCCTCCACGCCAAGGCTTGGATCCCACAGGAGCAGCCGGGAAAGCCAGCCCTGCCCCCACGGTACTCACGGGCTTCCCAGGGGATCCTCCGGGTCCGGAGCTGCCCTAGAGGCGAGAGGAGCGGAGCTGAGCCCGCGTGCTGGGGCTGCCGGAGCGGGATGCGGCGGATCGGCAGCTCCGGCTGATCCCGGCGCACGGACACACTCACCTTGTCCCCCTTGGGTCCCGGGGGGCCACCAGGGTCACCCTGCCGGGGGGGAGGACAGCGTTAACTCTGCGCTCCGCATGCAGCCGGCAACACCCGCACGGAGCCTGGGATGCTCCCGAGGCCCGGGCATCCTTACCGGCTTCCCTGGAAAGCCAATTCCCGGCGATCCCGGCTTTCCCGGGGGTCCCGGCTCACCGGCCAGCCCCTCGGGTCCCACCAGCCCTGGGTCGCCCTGCAAGGCACCGCGGGGGCTCAGCTGGGCACGGGGGGTCCGGTGCCCCCCAGCCCCCCTGGAGCCCCCTCCTACCTTCTGGCCCTTGGGTCCCACCACGCAGATCTCCCCGGGACGGCCCTGCCGGAGAGGGAGCAGAGCGAGTGCCGGGAATGCGGGATGGAGCACGGAGAGCTCCGGGAATGCAGGAGGGAGCAGGGAGAACACCAGGAAAATGGGAAAGAGCAGCAGGAATGCAGAGGGGAGCAGAGGGAGCATTGGGAATGCAGGAGAGAGCATGGTGAACACCAGGCACGTGGAAGGGAGCAGGGAGAGCACTGGGAATGTGGGAGAGAGCAGGGAGAGCACCGGGAATGCGGGAGGACAGTGACTCGTGGATGCGGGAGCCCCCGGCTGCCCGGGGCTACTCACGTCACGTCCCGGGCGGCCCGGCTTGCCCTGCAGGCCCCCGTCGCCCTTGTCGCCCTTCTGGCCCTGCAAGAGCCGCAGTCAGGGGGGCTCCGCTCACCTGTGCATGAAATGCGGGGGCTCCCCGGCCCCACTGCTGCCCCATGGCCCCCACTGCTGCCCCCACCCTGCACAGCTGCCCCCTGCATTGCAGCCCCCATTCCCTGCATTGCTGCCTCCCACCCTGCACTGCTACCCCCTTGCATTGCAGCCCCCATTCCCTGCATTGCTGCCCCTCCGCATTGCTACTCCCTGCATTGCAGCCCCCCGTATTGCAGCCCCATCTCCTGCATTGCTGCCCCATCCCCTGCATTGCTGCCCCCTGCGTTGCCCAAGTGGCCGCCGTTACCTTCTGCCCGTCAGCGCCAGTCGCTCCGGGGAGCCCCTGTGAGACGGCAGCGTTAGCGAGGCCATGGAATCACCGGGATTGCGGATGCACCGGGGCCACCACGTGGGATGTGGCACCCAAAGGTTGGCGTGATGCCATGCAAACCCTTGGGAAGGAGCCGCGGTGCCAGAGCCGCAGCCCCATTGGGCTGCACCCGCAGCACATCCCATCCCGGCCCCACGGCTCCGGAGGGTCCCGGAGCCCCCGGCGGAGCAGCACTCACCGCGTCCCCGCGCTGCCCCTTCTCGCCCCGCGGGCCCTCGGCGCACTGGGGACAGAGAGGGGGGGTCAGGGGAGCGTGGTGGGGACAGGGACACATGGATGGGACAAGGAGGGGGGGGTCTCACCTGCACGGGGCCGTCAGGGACCGTCCGCACACAGTCGGCACCCTGGTAGGGAGAGCGGAGGGCTCAGTGCGAGCGGGGCTCGCATGGGCCACGGCTGCAGCCCCAGGGCCACCTGTCCCCTCCCCGTGTCCGCGGGACCCCCATGGGGACACTCACGCGGTCACCTTTCTCCCCCTTGGTGCCGTGGGGGCCGGACAGGCCACGTTCTCCCTTTGTGCCCTGCAAGAGAGGAGGATGGAGCGGCTGGGGCATGCGGGGATAGGGATGCTCCGTGGGGACCGGGATGCTCCATGGGGACCAGGGTGCTCCTTGGGGACTGGGAGGCTCCAGGCAGGACGGAGGGTCTCCATGGCCATGTCCCCACTGGAGCCAGTCCCTGCATGTCCCTAGGGCGATGCCAGACCTACCTTTGGGCCTGGGGGACCGAGTGTGACCTAGGGGAAGAGACCAATGTCACATGTGGCCCCAGTTCCTGGCCAGGGTCCCCGCCGCCATGCCCGCCCCTCCTGCCATGTGACTCCGGATAGAGGCTGCCATAGGAACCGTCCTGCATCTGGAGAGCATCAGGGACCATCCCAGGCAGCCAGATGTTCCCTGGGACACAGGCCAGGAGCCGTGGGGACGGCAGCGGGGGTGACAGAGCCGCTCTGCGGCCAGCACATGGGGATGTCACCGGATCGACTTCCAACGGCAAAGCCTCCCGGCTGCCCAGGAGGGCGAGGCGACGCATGGCATGGCATGGCATGGCATGGCATGGCATGGCATGGCATGGCATGGCACGGTGTGGCATGGCACTTACATTCGTGGAAGCCGCAGGCAGCGAGCAGGGAGGGCACTGGAAGAGACGCGGCCACTTGTCACCCCCCTGCTCAGCTGTGTCCCCCCTCGTGTGGGGTGGCACAGGAGGGACAAGGCGGCACCCCCCTGTCCCGCGGGACTCACCCCATCACCAAGCGTCCCCGGCCGCCCAGGGGGGCCCCGGTAGCCCTGCGGGGAGGTGACACAGTGAGCGGCAGCGCGGGGTGGCCCAGCGCGCCCCGCGGCGCTGCCCGAGCGCCCGTGCGGGATCCCGGCTGCGCGGCCACGGCCCCGCGATGCGGCTGCACGGGCAGCGTGCGGGGTCCTGCCCCTGCTCCGGCCACGCTCCGGAGCCGCACGGGGGGACGGAGAGGCCCCTGCGGCACTTGGGAGCGGTGATGGAGCACCCCGGGGCTCGGCTGCCGCCCGGGGCAGCACACAGGCCACTTTGTGCCCGCGTCCCCGTGGCTCTGGCAGCGACCGGAGAGGCCCGTGCGCAGCGGGGACCCACGCGGGACACAGCCTTGGACCGGAGCACCCGGCCTGGCCGCCCTCTGCCACCTGCCCTCACCTTATCCCCGAGGTCGCCCTTGAGGATGGTCTTCCCCAAAGCCCCCACTGGCTCCTGCAGAGAGAGCAGAGCCCCGTGGGGCATGCGCAGCCCTGAGCACCAGGGTTTATTCCTCCATAGGGCTATGCCTGCCCACGCACCCATGGGTGACAGACACGGGACACCCACAGGTGACACTGCCCCAGGCCAGAGCCCTCCGCAGAGGAGCCGCTCGCACCCAGCCCATCTGGAGCCTCCCCTTTCTGTCCCTGAGTCCCCATTCCGCAGCTCTGGAAAATATGAGGCTTTTCCAGGGTCAAATCCATGTGGTTTTGTGCTCCGCGGCGCCGATGGCGCCGAGCCCGACACGAGGGCCACCGGCGCAGGGAGCGTCCCCGCGGCGCTCACCGTGCTGCCCTCCGGCTCCTGCAGGCAGAAGCAGCGGGTGAAGAGCCTGCCCGGCGCGTGCGGGGACATCTCCACGAGGTTGTGCCCCAGCTCCGCCTGCCGCCGCGTCTTGGGCGCTTCCGCCAGGCACTGCGGGGAGGCAAGCGGGAACGGGAGCCCCGGGATCGGCAGCAGCTCCGCGCGCGGGACCCCAGGACGCACAGCCCCGATTTCCCCTTGGGGACTCACCCCGCCGGCCGAGATCTCGCAGCAGCCCTCGTGCCGCGCCAGCGCCGCGTCGCAGTAGATCCGAGCCTGCTGCAGGTCGAACTGCGGCGGGGACACGCGCCGGGGATGAGGGACACGCGGGGCCGGGTGCCACCATCAGCACCGGGCGCTCGCTCACCTGCACCGGGGTCCCGCGCACGGCGTCCAGGCCCAGCAAGGCATGGCCCTCGGGCAGCAGCGCCCGCCGCGGCGCCAGCGGCTTGGCGGAGATGAAGCCGCAGTCGATGTGCGCGGTGGCCGCGCGGCTCTGCACGCTCAGGGCCACCTTGTGCCACCGGCCGTCGAAGAGGGACGAGACGCCCTTGCCCGTGAAGACGGTGCTGACGAAGGCGTCCCCAGGCGCGCGGGCTTGCAGCTCGAGGCTCTTCTCAGGGCCGTGCAGGGCCAGCGAGAGCTGGGCAGGGAGGGGACACGTTGCACGGGACTGTCCCCACCGCGGCCGTGTCCCCTGTCACAGCTCACGGCCTGCTGTCGCGTGGTACCTGGGGGTAGCCCTGGCGGTCGGTGGCCTGGAAGAGGTACCAGTCCTGGCTGCTGCTGTTCTTCTTGAGGCGCAGGGTGAGCACGAGCGTGAACTCGGGGGGCAGCCCGCGGGGGAACAGCCGCCTGCGAGGGGGACGTCACCAGGGGCCACGCAGCCCCGGGCGGGCTCAGTGACACGGCCCGAGTGGCTGGATGGCTGCGGCGGAGCATCCGCCCCAGGCACCTCCATCCCAGGCATCTCCATCCCTGGGCACCTCCATCCATAGGCGCCTCCCTCCCGGGCATCTCCATCCCTGAGCGCCTCCATCCCTGGGCACCTCCATCCATAGGTGCCTCCATCCCGGGCATCTCCATCCCTGGGCACCTCCATCCACAGGCACCTCCATCCACAGGCACCTCCATCCCTGGGCGCCTCCATCCCCGGCCACCCCCATTCCAGCTCCGTCCCTCCAGACGCTGGCGGCGGCTCCGCCACATCCCGTCTGCTCTGGCCCAGACGCACGGGAAGGAGCTGAGACGGAGCCGCGTGTCCCAGCCCCAAAGCCAGGGCCTCCCTCCCTCCGTGCCCGGCACGTCCGTGCCCATCTCGCCCCAGAGCTCTGCAGCTCGCTGGAAATATTTGCTTTGGGCTACAGCGCTGCCAACGGCTCTCGGCTCCGTGCGCCAGCGATTCTCCAAGCCACCGCTCTGGAGCGGGACCAGGGCAGGAGCCGGGAGTGGGATGGAGCCTGCGGGCCCGTCTGTGCTCCGGGGCCAGAGCGGATCCGGTGACACTCGCGGGAGAGCGGGACGGTGCCGCGCGGGTCTCCGCATCCCTCCCCGCACCGAGCGCTTCCCGCGGGCTGGCGCCCAGCCCCACGGGCAGGCGGCCAAAAGCAACCCCGGGCTGCCGCATCCGCCCTCGGAAAGCCACCCGAGGACTCGGCTGCGGAGGCGGGAGCCGGGGCCGCATCTCCTGCATCCCACGCTGCCACCCTCATGCCAGCATCCCTCGGGAGAGCCCCTTCCTTCCCCGGCTTTCCCTGCGCCCGCCTCCGGAGCGGAGCGGCATTCCGAGCGGCTCGTCCGGCCCCGGCGAGCGCCTGCCAAGCCGCGAGAGCAAACACGGCCCTTGCGCAAGGCCTGGCCGCGGCCCAGCCGAACCGCTGCCGCTCGGGACCGGCTTTCCAGGAGGAAGGTGACACGGGGCAGTGCCAGGGCTGCCCCGCGGCCTCCCCGGGCGCAGGACCATGGAGCATCGCGCGTGTGCGTGGCAGTCGGGTCGCCCCGCGCGCGCCGGCACTCACTGCGTGGGCTGCACGAGCGGCGCGGCGCCCAGCCGCAGGATCAGCGGCCCCTTGGGGTTGCGGATCTTCTTCACGGCCGACATCTTCAGCAGCTCGAACCTTTGGATGAGGTTGAAACCTGCGGGGTGCAGAGCAGGAGGGAGAGGCGGCCGCTCGCAGCGCGGGGGCTGAGGCCCGATGCTCTCGTCACAGGGCCGCGGCGCTCTCCTCACCCGTCACGTTTGCATACTTGTCCCCAAGTAGGTTCTCGTCCCGCAGCGGTGGACACAGCTCCTCTGCATGGCAAAGCCACATGTCACCGCGCTGTCCCTGAGGCCACCGGCTCCTTGCAAGCCGCCTGCCTCCGGGAAGCGCACTTGGAACAGCCCAGGAGCACACTCGGATTCAGCCCAGCTTGCCAAGTTCACTGGCTGAAATGCCCACGATGCCACTGGGCACCGGTGGCCCAAGGTTCCCAGCACGGAGGGGACAACCAGGACCCGCACGGGGGGGACAGGCAGGACCAGCAGGGAGGTTGAGCGGCGGCCAGCGAGCGTGACAGGCCGGGAACGGGGACGGGCAGGAAATGCCGTATCAGGCACGACCACGGGGAAGCTGTTTGCAAGGGCCCTGATGTATTTATTGCTTTAGCAGCAGCTCTCCTCCTCCGCTGGATGCTCCCAGATGTTGAGCGGAGATGTCAGCAGAGGAATTTGTTTGCTGCAGCCGCGGTGTCGGGCCGCTCGCCTGCCCTGTGCTGCGAGGACGGATCCGGGACAGATCCCGGTGCTGCCACCCTCCCTCTGTGCCCAACACGACACCTCGGTGCTTCTCCCTTCAACTCCTCAGCGTGGGTCCCATGCAGAGAAACGGGATCGAGGTCTCGTGCTCGCTACCAAAAGCGCTTGGAAAGGCCGGATCCCGCCAAGGGGCTGCAGCCAGGGCGGGAGCTGGGGGGCGGCGGGAGGATTGGCCAAGCCTGACGCAAGCGGGGCCTCCCAGCTCCTCCCAGCCGCCCGCCTCCGGAGCCCCTGTGCCGGGAACGCCGCCGGGAACGCGGCTGCAGAGCCACCGGTGGGATCCCCGGTGGGACCGCGTTCCCAAGGCCCCGGCACGGCCGGACCCGCTGTCCCCGGCCCCCTTACCTGCTGCGGCCGGGGGCGGCTCCTGCCCCTCGCAGGCGCTGAGCAGCCCGGCCAGCGCCAGGGCCCAGGCAACCCTCATGGTCCTAGAGGGGGAGAGAAGGGGCAGGGATGAGATGCTGAGAGGGTGCGCGCCGGGCACCACTGTCCTGGGCAGCTCCTTGGCGTCCCCTGTGGAAGGGACATCCGCGGGATTTGCTTGTCCCCAAAGAGCGTCTCCTTTGGGTGCCGCAGGGAGGAAGGGGCTGGGAGATGCCCCTGCAAGGGGTCCCAGGGCCCCAGCCCAGCCTGTGGGCAGGGGGGCACCCCGGTGCGGTGCCCGTGGGGTGTCCGTGCAGACGGACACGTGGAGATCGGGCAGCGATGCCAGGCTTGCTCGCTGCTCCGGCGCTGCCAGCGGAACCATTGGCTCCAGGAGGATCCAAGGGATCTGGGGGGACTGAGCGTGGCCCTGTGCCCTGCAGGATTCTCCAGCCAGGGACATTTGGGGATCCCTCGGCCCCCCACATTTGGGGGTTCAACCAGCCCATCTATCGCAGACCCCAGGCGCGTCCCCAGCCCCCCCACGTGTCCCCAGACGTGTCCCCAACACTGCCCGCTCGGGAGTCCCGGGGGAGCTTTCGGCCCCGGACCTCGTGTCCCACTCCCACGCGGGTCCCCGGGGTGTCGCGTGGGTCGCCCCGGGCCCCCCCCCCCCCGCCCCGCTTCCTGCCACGAGGCACGGGGGGGGCCGGGGCCGCCGGAGCGCGCGGCGCCACCGGGGCCAGAGCGGGGGCCGCATCGCGGCCGCCCCCACGCGCGACACACGGGACCCGGGGGGAAGGGGGCAGCGAGCGGAGCCCCCCGTCCTGCCCTGCCTGCTCCCCCGCTCCCCCGGGCCGGCCCCGTCGCCCGCTCCGCGTGTCCCCCGTCCCCAGCTCCGTCTGCGCCGCGCGCACCTCCGGGACCGGCACCTCTGCGGCCGCCGGTGCCGGTGCCGCTTCCCGCGGCGCCCCCGGGGCCTCCCCGACCCCCGGCCCGGCCCGGCCCGTTTCGGGTCCCGCCGGCTCCGGTCTCACCTGCGCGCTCGGCGGCTCCGCGCTCCGGGCGGCCCCCCCGGCAGCCCCGCCGCGCCGGGCCGGCCCCGCCGCCTTCCCCGCCTCCCCCGGGGCGGGGGCGAGTCCCCCCCGGCCGCTGCCCGCCCTCCGGTGAGGGGCCTTCGTCTGCGCTCCCTCCTCGCCACCTTCCTCCTCCTCCCGCCGGGGGAGGAGGGGGGTTCGCAGCCACCTCCCCTCGGTCGCCAGTGGGGACCCCAACCGGCCACCCGGCTCCAAGGAGGTGGCACAAGGAGCTCCTGTCCCCAGGCCGTGTGGAGCCCCCCAGGTGCTTCCTCCTCCCTGGGGAGGCAGAGGGGCGCAGACCAGGTGGCACCCAGGTAGCTCCCCTTTGGGAGACGGAGATATCCTGGAGCCGGGATGCTCCGAGTGCTTCCAGGACGCCTGGGCTCCTGCCAGGCTTGGGCAAACCCTCAGGTGCCCAGCTGGGACAGGAACAGCCCCTGTGACAAGGAGCCCCCAGGGCTTGGGGACACTCCAGCCCTAGCGCAGGCACCGGCCTCATCCCGCCAGGCTCCCGCCTCGTCCCAGCGGTGAAGCCGCCAACTTTCCAGTGCTAAAATGCCGCCTCTCCAAGCACCCTGCGGCCCCAGCGAGCCGCTCCGGGGACGCCTGGCATCGCTCCCGGCTCCCGGCGGCTCCGCGCCGGCGTCGCGGGTGGCCCTGGCGGGAGCGGGTGGCCATGGGTCCCGAACTGGGACAGGGCAGCCCGGCCACCCCCCTGGTCTGGGGCATCCAAAGTGACCCTGGGTTTTTTGGCACCCTGGGTTTTTTGGCACCCTGGGGGTGCCCTTGCCTGCTCCGCTGCCCGGCTCCGGCGCCCAGCGCAGACGGAGGCACTGCTGCTGGCGCTGACCCTCTTCCCCCTTCCAAGGGTTTTCCTGATGGGCTGGAGCAGGAACAGAGAGCGGCCGAAATCTGCTTGGAAGAGCTGGGAAAAGGCAGAGAGGGAGGGAGGAAGGGAAGGAGAGAGGGAGGGCGCCGCGGCCCCCGCCACGTCCAGGCTCCGCCGGCCACGCTGAGTCAAGGAAAGGGCCCAGCCTCCAGGATTCCCGCGCGGAAGCGGCCGCCGACGTTCCCAAATGGCAGCAGAGCTGTTTTCCAGCGGCCACGCAGGGGCAGGGCTGCGCCGAGCAGGAAGGCGCTGGGCTGCGCGCTCCTTCCCGGGCACCAGCACCGCATCCCGTATCCCATGGAAGGGCTGGGAATGCGGAGGCTCCGGTGGGCTTGGAGCCGGCGTCCTGGCACGCGCTGGCCCCCTCAGCCACCTCTGCAGCCATGACAAATGCATCGTCCCTGTCGCTGCACGCGCATGAGGGACACACACATTCTCTAAACGCGCCGTAATTAACAGCTGATATTAATTATCCAGCCCTCAGTAAATAAGCCGTCTCGGGCGGAGCGTGTGCCGGGTCAGAAGCGCCGCTCCACTCGCCGCCAGCCCCGAGCCGGGAACACAGAGCACTTAATTCTGTCACTCGCTGCCTGCTGCTGTAATTAAGGGTAATTAAAGCAAGTGAGTAGGAAACATAACACAACTCTCCTAATTCCTTTTTATTCGCCACTTATTCACCCTGCACCGGCCTTTCCTGGCAAGGAGAGGAGTCAGAGGGCACGGAGGTGGCCAAGGGGAGACGGCGCCGGAGCGCTGGGAAGAGCCGGAGAGGAGCTTTCCTGGAGCACAGCAAGGAGCCTGGAGGAGCATTCCTGCTGCCCACCAAGCCGGCATGGAAAAACCAGCCGCACTTCCAAGAAACAGCCGCTTCGGCTGCCAAGAAACCTGATCCACAGAGGAGCTCTGCAGTTTCCAGGCGTGGGATGTCTCGTCTCGGATCCCCAATATCCCGAGGCAGCCGAGTGCAGCATCCCGGCCCGGCACAGGCCCAGCCCCGCGGCTTGGGCGTGCTCCAACCTGCTCCGCAGGGAATTCCTGCGGCCGCGATTTGAGCAACTCAGCATTTATCTCAGCACCAGGCTCCCAGATTCCCAAATTTGCAGTGAAGGAAGCGCCTGGGGCAATTTTCCTTAGGTTGATGCAGCCGATTCCTTCCAGCAGCAGCAGCAGTTTCGCCTCTTTGGGGGGAGACGCTTTGGCGGGATGGGCCGGAGCAGCCGCGGGAGAGGAGGCCCTTCCCGCCTGGCTGCCCGGCCTTTTTCCATCGTTTCCTCCTCCGAGAGGCCGGGATTTGATGGTGGCGGCTCTGCGGAAAGCTGCAGCTCGCGTGGAGGCTGCGCGTGGACACGAGCCCCCCGGCGCACTCCGGCTCCTCGGAGCATGCGGCGGGATCACGGCGGGATCGTGGCGGGATCACGGCGGGATCGTGGCGGGATCACGGGGGCCGGGCCTTGCTGCTTCCCCACCGCCAGCGTCTCCCCTTGCCGGTGGCCCCAGCCCCGGCGCCGCCTCCATGAGTAACGAACGCTGCTAATTGCCAACAGCTGCCCCGGGAGAGCCGGGGCCGCCTCTCGGAGCAAGCGAAGGAGGGGACCCTGCGCCCGCCCTGCAGAGCCCCCCGCCAGCTCCCGCGTCCCCCCTCTCCCAGTGGGGTCTGGAGGGTCCAGGAGGCTCCAAAATGGGGTGGAAATCCAGGCCCTTTCCCAGCCCTAAAGTGGAAGCAGCTGGAGCTGGCAGGAGCCCAGCGAGGGCAGCAGCTTCAGCCCTGGGGCCAGGCTGGGGAGGGGACAGGGAGACACCGTCCCCAGGGGGCAAATCCGGCTCCCACAGCCCCTCTGCACCCAAGGATGGGTTTGCTCAGCCCAGCTCCCTTTTATCCTCATTGATTTCATTGGAATTCATCTCGGGCTCCGTGGAATGACAAGGACAAACTGCCGCCACAGGGGGGGAGGTGGCTGCTGTCCTGTCACCCGGAGGTCCCCGCTCCAACCCAGGTGACCCTCAGGGTGCAGCCCTGGTTCCTGCTGTCCCCACCATGCACGGGGTGGGACATGGGCACGGGCTGGCGCTCCCTGCTCGCTTGCAGGCATCGGAAGCTCGGGAGCCTGCAGAGATGGAGCTGCCCATCAGCCACCATAGGGGACGGATGCCACTGTCCCCAGGGGATGGCCTTGCGGCTGCACGAGCCCCGGTGCGTCCAGCATCGAGGGATGCAATGGGACATGGGGATGCACAGCCCCTGGAGCTGCTGCAGCACTCACAGATTAATCACCAGTTAATTGGTGGTTCCGTGCAAGTCGCGCGGCCAGCGGGAGCCGTCGGGGACGCGAAGCAGCACGCGGGGCACCACAGAGAGTGAACTTTTATTTCCAACAACGACAGCACCTGCCCCGTGGCGGCGGGGCCGGTGGGGAGGGCCGGTGGGGACGCGTCCCCGCCGCGGCGCGTGCACACGGTGCACGGCGTGAAGAAACATCCCGCCGGGAAGGACAACGAGGATGCGCGGGCCCGGCCCTGCCCGGTGCGCGGGGGGTGCACGCGAGCGCAGCGTGGGGGGTGCGTGGGGGCCCTTCCCGGGCCTTCCCGCGCGCGGGGGGCTCACACCTCCGTCTGGAAGTCGCCGTCGGGGCCGTCGGCGCCGTCCCAGGCGGCGCGGCGCAGCTCGAGCCGCTCGCGCGGGCCGCTCGGCAGCGCGCCCAGCGTCATGGCCTTGAACGCGCTCCACGGCTTCGGCGGCGCCGCCGGCTCCTCGGGGCCGCCCGCGTCCTGCGGGGCGCGGGGAGGATGCAGCGGCGCGCGGGGACCCCCTGCCCGCACCCCAGCCCTGGGCAGGGTGACACTTACGCCGGCCGCGCTCTTCTCGCCGCCGCCCGATGAGACGCTCCACCGCTTCTCCCGCTGCGGAGACACGGCCCCGCTCAGCACGTCAGCATCCCCGGCGCGGCCCTGGGCACGCGGAGCAGGCGGGGCGCAGCGGGGACCCCTCACCTTGGAGGAGCCGGTGGCCGGCGCCCGGTACCGGTCGAGCGTGTGAAACTTCTGGTTGAGCTCGTGATAGAGCTCGGAGTGGCGCTTCCGTGTGTGCATCACCTTCTGCAGGGCGAGAGGGGACCCGCCGCGGTGACGCGGTGACGCCGGCATCGCTCCGCGCCCCGGCGGCCCCATCCCGCTCGCTCGTTGCCTCCGGATGCCATCCCCGGGGAGGCCCCCTCGCTCAAGGCTCCTGGGGAGCCGGTGAGTCCCGGTCCCACCGTGGCGCATCCAGGGATCCCCTGCATGAGGCTCACCTCGAAATCCAGGTCGGAGTATCGCAACCGCTTCCTCTGGGGGGGCACGTGCGGGGCCGGAGAGGGGACAGAGGGAGGAGGAGAGGGACAACAAAACAGAGGGGTCCTTACACACCGGGTGGGCACTGGGGGGACCCGGGAGCCGCCTGGGGGACATGCCAGTCCCTCTGTCCAGGGAGCAACGCGAGCCCCAAGAGAAGGGACAACCCCAAGCAATAGGACAACTCGTGCAAACTTGCTTGTGGATACTTGTGCACGCTCCTGCAAGTTTGTGCACACTCATAAATGCTTGTGCATGCTCGTGGATACTTGTGCATGCTCCTGCAAGTTTGTGCACACTCATACACACTTGTGCATGCTCATGCATGCTCGTGGATACTTGTGCACACTCCTACAAGTTTGTGCATGCTCATACATGCTTGTGCACGCTCGTGGATACTTGTGCACGCTCCTGCAAGTTTGTGCACACTCATACATGCTTGTGCATGCTTGTGCATGCTCATGGATATTTGTGCACGCTCATACATGCTTGTGCATGCTCGTGGATACTTGTGCACACTCCTGCAAGTTTATGCATGCTTGTGCATGCTCTCTGCACCCTCGGACCTCCTCTCGCGGGGTCCCCTCCCACGTGCCCTGGGACACGCTCCCGCGTCTCCGCGGGTGCCAGCGCTCACCTCCAGGGACCCCACTTTCATGGCAGAGCCGGGCACGGTGCGGGGCATGGTGCGGCTGCGCTCCGAGAGCTCCGAGGCCAGGATCTGCCGCACGGTGGGATGCTGCTTGAACTGGAGGCCGTAGGGGCGCTTGAGCGTCCCGTAGGGCTGGCTCAGGCTGGCGGTGACGTGCTCCACCGCCACGAAGCCCGGGTAGGCGTCCCCGTCGGCGCCGGGCCGCCCCGTGCCGCCCGGCGTGTCCTCGGTGCCGGCGCTCAGCTTGCTCTCGTCGCGCTGGAAGGGCTTGAGGCTGCCCGAGCGCCGCGGCAGCACCATGTAGTCGCTCTCGAGCGGCGGCTCCGGCGCCCGCAGCCAGCCGTACTCCGCCGGGCGCAGGGTGCCCTCCGGGCACAGGTACACGGGGCCCTGTGTCTCCAGGGCGCTCTTCGGCGCCTCGCTGAGCTCGCCCAAGCCGGCCACCACGTTGGGCGTCATCGCGGGCACCTGCACCAGGATGCTGGAGGGCGGCGGGATGTTGCCGGGAAGGCTGGAGAAGCCGAGGCCGCCCTCGGAGCTGCTGCTCAGCTTGGGCTCTTCGTCGCCGTCCAGGGAGATGCGGGACAAGGTGCCCGTGATGGTGGCGGGGTTGCAGGTGCTCACCTCCTTGAAGAGCACTGCGGGCGGGAGCGCGTCAGGGCCGCGGGGACGCGGCCGCAGTGCCCGCCGAGTCCCTCACGGTGAGCACCCTACCTGTCTGGCACGCCAGGTCAACATCCTTTTCAAAATCTGTCTATAAAAACACAGAAGGAAAGGAAAAGGGAGGGAAAGAGAGCGGGGAGAGAGGGGCATGAATGCATCCGGGCGGCAGCGGGGCCGCGCGGGGCCGGGGCGCGGGCGCTGCGGCCGCGCTCACCAGGATCTGCACCTGCCCGTTCTTGCAGGAGTCGGGCGAGTTTTCGTTCTCGTCGCTCCTGCACCCCCCCACCTGGCACTTCACCACGTCCTGGACCTGGGGAGCAGGGGGACAGGGGCGGTGAGGGGCCCGCGGGCGCCGGCGGCGCTCCGGGGCTCGCCGCTCCCGCTCGCACCTCGCGGCGCAGGAAGCCGTGCACGGTGATGATGACGAAGCCCTGGACGGAGTTGAAGACGGCGAAGAGGACCTGGAAGAGGATGGAGCGCCGGTCGGTCATGGCGAGCACGGCCGACATCCAGGTCAGCGCCAGCAGGGGCAGGACCACGCAGGAGCTCCACAGCGATGCCCTGCGGCAGGGAGAGAGGCGCCGGGTGAGCCGGGCGCCGCCGGGATGGCCTCGGAGACTCGCGGCTCGCTCCGGAGCGGCGCGCCGCCTCCCCGCGCGCTCGGCCAGGATGAGCCTGCGGATGGGGCAGGCGCTGCGCGGAGCTGCACGGAGCCGGAGCCGCGTGGAGGTGCCGCTGAGCCCGGAGCGTGCGGTGCTCGCGGCACAGCAAAGACGCTCCTGCATCCCTGCAAGCGCGGAGCAAGCCCGGGATCGGCAGCAACCACAAGCAAGGGGTTCAGCAGCGCCTTGCGAGCTGCTCCAAGCACCCCAGGGACACGTCCCCGTGCTGTCACACCGGGAAGGGGTGTCCCGGGGATGCCCCGTCCCGGGGCTGCGCACTCCGCAGTGCAAGCGCTGCGGCATGGAGAGGAGCGGGGCCACCCGCATTCCCGATCCCGGTGATGAGGTGACGTGCGGGAAGCCGTGCGGGAAGCCATGCAGACGTGATGGCCGCGCGCAGCCTTCTCCCCGCCGGCGCCCGCACCGGCCGTCCCATTCCCATCCCATCCCATCCTGTCCCGGTGTCCCCATCCCGGTGCCCGCGGGCGAAGGCTGCGGCGGGCGCGCGGGCACTAACATGGCGTTGCTGGCGGTGGCGGCGGTCCCGGCGGCGCTGGACACCACGCCGCACTTGGTGCATTTCAGCAGCAGGCTGCCGCACGGCGGGGGCTCCGGCCTGGGCCCGCGCCGCCCCCCCGGCACCGGCGCGAGCGAGCAAGGGACGGGGCGGGCGCATGGATGGACACACGGACGCATGGATGGATGGAGCCCGGCAGAAAGCAAATGGGGGAAGAAAAGAGAAAGAGAGCGCGGGGTTAGTGCGGCGGCCGCAGCGGTTAATGAAGCCGGTGGGGCCAAGCGCGGAGCGGGGACGGGGCGCAGGGCTCCGCGGCTCCCCCTTCCCGTTGGGAAGCGCTGGGGGCGGCTGCCGGCCCCGGTGCTGCCTCCGGGCTTGGCGCCCGCCGCTCACAAGTGACACGAAGTCTGCGCCGGCCTCAGCCTGCGGGGCCGGGCGCCCGGGGGAGCCGCCTGCCTGCGCCCGCCGCGTCCCCTCGCCGTCCCCGCGGCGCCGGGCGGCACTTACCCGGCTCGCTGCTTTTTGGACTTATCTGAAATGCCGTCCCGGGCCATGAGCTTGTTGAAGACGATGATGCCAACGAGCATGTTCACCTGGGGGCAGAGCAGAGCCCGGCTGAGGGCCCTGTCCCCGCTGCCACCACCCCCGGGGGGAAAGGCACCTACCAGGACGATGACGGCGGCGGGTCCCACGAAGGCGTAGAGCAAACCGCCCTCCAGCGAGAGCCAGCAGCTGCGGAGGGGCAACGCGGAGCATCGGCGGGGACGTCCCCGGCTCCCTCCCGCTCGCGCCGCGCGCCCCGTCCCCACGTACTAGCTCGCCGTGCCATAGCCTTTGGTGCGCGTGAAGCCCACGGAGACGGCGACCACGAGGGCCGGGAGACCTGCAAGGGAGCGGGGACGGAGCTGCGGCGGCGCGGGGACCCCGCGCTCGCGGGGGGCATCGTCCCCCCGTTCGCTGTCCTTACCCCAGCCCAAGCAGAGGAAGCGCTTGCGGACTAAGCGCGCCCGGATGCGCCCGATGACGGCCAGGTAGGACTGCCAGGCCTCCGTGAGCACCCAGCAGAAGGACGAGAGGAAGAAGAAGTGCAGGAACGCGGCCGTCATGGTGCAAACGCCCTGCGGGGACGCGGCGCGTCAGGGCCACCAAGCCCTGGGGGACACCAAGCCCTGGGGGACACCGGCTCGCAGGCCGTGCCAGGACGCAGCGCCATTGGAGACCGTCCCCACAACCCGCCCGGCACCGCGGCAGTTAAACCCCTCCAACGCGGACCAGGTTTGTGTCCAAGCCACCAGCGCAAAGAATTTAATCCCAAGATTGAGTTAATCCAAATGAAATCTGCTCCGGGGAGGCGGCAGCGCCGGCGCGAGCGGCCGCCAAGATAAGGCGCGATGGGAGCAGCCGCGGCGCCCGCGTCGCGCCCGGCTCGCTGGCCCTTGGGTCGCGCTCGCCAGGCTGCCCGCAGGGCTCCCATGGCCCCACACATCCCTCTGGGAAACGCAGAGCCCGTCCCCGCAGCATCCCTGTCCCCACGGAGCAACATTCCGTGTCCTGGTCCCTGCTGGAGCGGGATGGATCCTGCCCGGTTCCGGAGCCCAAGGGAAGGAGGGTCCCGGCTGCTCTCACCTTACTGAGCATCTGGGACTGGCCCACGAGGATGAGGACGTTGGAGGCCAGGATGGAGACGCAGAAGTTGAGCAGGATGATGGAGCGCTCCGACTTGATGAACCTGCGGGCAGGGAGTGGCGTGGAGCCAGGGCGCCGCGCGGGGACAGCGGGGACAGCGGGGACAGCATGTCCACAGCGTCCCCCCTGCCCGAGCGCCACCGGGGCTTATTCTGCCCAGGAGCAGCGCGTTTAATCAGGGCACTGTGCCCCCCTCGCCACCCGCTCCCCGGGGTGTCCCCACCGCGGTGCCGTCACCTCCAGAAAGCCGCGTAGATCACCAGCAGCGTCAGCAGGGCCACGCAGGACACGGCGCAGCCGATCACGAGCGGCACCGACGGGGCGCCCGACGGGTCCATGGCCTGGCGGGGACGGGGGCAGAGGCTGAGAGCGCCCCGGGGCTGCCGCCGGGCCCTGCACCCCCAGAGCTGCCCCCCATGGGCGCGGGGGGCCCGGGAGGCCGCGGCGCTGCCACGGCGCGTTCCCGGGGACCGCTGCCCATCTCCCGGCCGACGGGCACGCGGCTGGAATAGCAATGGGGGCCGCGCGGGCGGGAAGGGGCCCCCGGCAGCACCGCCCCGTCCCGGCCATCCCAGCGCGTCACTGTCCCTCCCCTCCCTGCAAGGGACCCCCTTGTGCATCCGATGGCCCCGGCAGCATCCCGCTCAGCCGGTGCCCAGCAAAATCCCCATCCCTTGGCATGGGAATTGCACCCACCCCCGGCAAGACACAACCACTGGTGGCCGCGACCCCCTGCCTGGCACCTACCAGGTCCCTGGGCAGCTGGGCGAGGACGGCGAAGGTGGAGAGCTGGCGGCACTGGCATTTGGTGTGTGCCGGGAGGGTCTCCAGGGTTTGGCAGCTCTCCGTGTCCCAGTTTCCCAAGCCAGCATCCCTGATTAATGGAACAGGAACGAGCAGGAGAGCAATTGGAAATGATCAAACGCGCACAGCCCCTCGCGCCTTCGCCGGCTTAACCCTTCGCTGGCACCTGCCCGGAGCAGGGCCAGGAGACGGGATAATCCCGAGCCGGATACGGGGCAAAAGACGCCCCCAGGGAACCCATGTGGATCCCGCCAGGAGCAGGAGAGTGCGGAGGCTCCATGAAACTTCCCTCTCCAAGGCGTGCAGGAGCCGGGCAGCCAGGAGCAGTGGAGGGGATGCAGGGGTGCAGGGATACAGGGATGCAGGGCTGCAGGGAAGCAGGGAAGCAGGGATGCAGGGTTCCCGCTCGCTTGACTCCCACTGGGAAGGCAGGAGCAGGGCCGGGGGGTTCCAAGAGCCACCCGTGGCTTTTTCCAGCCCGGCAGGAGCTGGCGCCCTGTTCCCAAGGCAAACTTCCCTGGGGAGGCTCGAGGCTCCCCCCGCGGATTGCCGGCCGCACGGAGCGGCGCTGGCAAAGCCGCCCTGGCTCCCAGCGAGCCGCAAAACCAGGGAACTGGGTCTGTGGGACAGCAGCGGCTCAGCCCCCGGGGCCGCCTCTGCGCTGAGACCTGCCACGCTCATCACAGTCACCCTCCCCGTGCCCGCAGGGCAGCACCAGCCTCCCCAGGGGACCGGTGACGCTGAGCTGGTGACCCCGGAGCAGGGACCATGCACGGCACCGGGGGACAGGGGGATGCAGCTGCCCAACTCGCCGTGCCCTACTTTGCTGCTCGCGTGCTGAAGCGCCCGCGCTAATAAATCGCATGTGGCAGGCGGGAGGCATCCGTCTCCAGCAGCAAGCACAGCGAAATCGATACCAAAAGAAAAGGAGAATAAAAACAGCCCTCGGGGCTCCCTTTGCAACATCGCCCGCCCGGCCCCGGTGTCCCCCCCGTGTCACACTCACGTCCTTGAGTAGTCCCAGGCGACGCACTGCGGGTGGGACGTGCCCTGGGGACAGAGGGACGAGGGGCTCAGCGTGTGGCACCCCCTGGGGCCTTGGGGACAGCGAGGCGAGCAGGGGACACTCACGTTGACGATGTGGGACAGCTCCACCAGGACGAGGGGCGCCGCGGGCTTGGTCGGCGGCCGCACCGTCACCATGAGCACCTTGGAGGTGACGGCCAGGGGCGTCCTGTGGCACGAGGCGCCGGCGGTGAGCGGGCAGCGCCGGGCCCGGCTCGGCCCCGCTGGCCCCGTCGCTCCGCGCTCACCTGGGCGGCGGAAGGATGAGCCCCAGCGTGCGGTACAGCACGGCCCCGATGACAAAGTGGGACGACTCGTCCATCTCTGCGGGGTGGGAAGCGAAGCGAGCGGCGCCGTGAGCTCGAGGGTTCCCACGGGAGCTCCCCGGCACCGGGACCAACGTGCACGGAGACCCAGCAGCGCCCGGGTTTGCGGGAGGCTCGGTGCACGCTCGCGTGTGCACGCATGTGTGCTCGTGCACGCTCTGACAGGAGCACACAGGCACGGGTATGCTCACACGTGCAAGCTCAGCCATGTGCGTGCTTGCCCCTGTGCATGCTCACACACGTATGTTCACCCTTGTGCATGCTCACATGTGCAAGCTCATTCACACGTGCATGCTCATACACGCGTGCATGCTCATACATGCATGTTCACCCTTGTGCATGCTCATAGGTGCAAGCTCACACATGTGCATGCTCATACATGCATGCTCACACATGCAAGCTCACACATGTGCATGCTCACACACGCATGCTCACCCTTGTGCACGTTCACATGTGCAAGCTCACACATGTACATGCCCACCCTTGTGCATGCTCAGGCATGCTCATACACACATGCTCACCCTCGTGCATGCTCACACGTGCAAGCTCACACACATGCATGCTCACACATACAAGCTCACCCCTGTGCATGCTCATACGTGCAAGCTCACACACGTGCATGCTCACACACACATGCTCACCCTTGTGCATGCCCACACGTGCAAGCCCCACTCCCCGTGCATGTTTGCACACACGTGTGCAGGCTCGCATGGCCCCCAGTGCTCCCTTACCAGCCGAGGAGAGGCTCAGCACCTCCTTGGGGATGAAGAGCTTGTCCTCAGAGTTGCGCGCCCAGTCCTTCATGCCCCGCCGCCCCTTCATGGGGAAGTTGATGTCGCTGGAGACGGCGGACACGGGCTCCCTCTGGATGCTGATCACTGCGGGCAGAGCGGGCATCAGCGGGGCCGGCGGGCGCGCTCCGGCTCGCGCGTGGCCCCGCGCTCACCCAGGTTGTCGGTGACGATGAGGGAGCTCTGGAAAGCCTTGAGCGCGTCGCCCACCAGGTGGATGAAGTCCTCCACCACCTTCATGAGGTGCACGGAGCCGGGCGAGACCTGCGGGCGCGGGACGGGGCCCAGCTCCGGCAGTGGCCGGGAAGGTCCATGCCCGGATCCGGGTCCCCACAGGGGGATGCGGGTGCTGTCCCCGTTCCCGGCTCACCTGCTGAGCATCCTCCCACTTGTCCCGGTTCTCCGCATCCACCATGTAGCTCACCACCTGGAAGAAGCGCTGCAGAGCCGGGGGGTCAGCAGGACCGGGGACACATATGGGGATTGCAGCAGTGCGAGCACCCAATGCCGCTACCTGCACATCCTCGGCGGAGGGGATGTAGGTGGCCCTCTTGAAGGTGTCAGTGACGTTGCGCAGGATCTCCACGGAGAAGAGCAGGTCCCCGCTGTAGTAGGTCCTGCGGGCCACCAGCTCGAGCAGGCTGCGCACCACCTGGGACATGCCCTCGCCCGCCAGCACCCGCTGCCCCTTGGCCAGGTGCTCCCGCAGCTGGTGGCGGGGACAGAGGTGTCACCCGCCGCCCGCCCCGGGGACCCGCCGTGCACCCGGGAGGAGCCGCGGTGGGGACAGAGGTGCCCCGGGGACGCGGCGCGGGGGTCCCCGCCACCTCGGTGTCCCCATGCACCCCGTGTGGTTTAGAGGTCCCGGCGCTTTGCGGAGCGGGGGGCCTTGTCCCGGCGGGCACCTACTGAGAGATGCAAGTATCGGTACTCGTGGGAGACGCAGCGGGCGAAGCTGGGCAGCCCCCAATACGCCACCCCCTGCGCGCTCAGCAGGCACCGGCGGCTCGCGGACCCTGCGCCGCAAAAACAGAGCAACCGGGGTCGGCACCGGCCCCCCTGCAGCGGGGGAGGCCGGCAGGACCCCCCGTCCCCCCAGAGCCGCCCCTCACCGGTGGCGTTGGGGGGACACTTGTTGTAGATGACGTCCCCGGCGGCCGTTTTCTTCCACGTCATCAGCATCCCGTACTCGTCCTTGCACATCTCGTGGTAGGCTGCAAGCGGGGCACACGGCGGGACGTGAGCGGCGCCGCGGGGCCGGGGGCCGTCCCGGGGCCATGCCGGGGCTACCTGGGCACTTCTTCTTGTTGCAGGTCTTCACCTCCTCGCCGGTGCCCTCGCAGGGGTAGCCCCGCACGCCGGTGCCCTGGCACATGCGGAAGCGCCGCTGCCAGCCCGTGTCGCACGTCTTGGAGCAGAGGCTCCAGTGGTTCCAGGGGCCCCACTTGCTGTCGGCTGCGGGGACGGCACCGCCGTGAGCGCCCGGCACGGGGCTCCGGCCCCATCTCCCGCCACCACCATGGGGGCATCCAGGGGCATCCAGGGGCAGAGGGGGAGCGTGGGGTCTGTGCTGGTGTCCCCCAGGGCAGGGTCCCCTCGCAGAGCCACACAGGAGGGATGTGTGGGGACCCGTGGGCCGATGGAGCCCAGGCGTCCGGCTGGAGCCCTGTGCGGGACCTGGGCCGGGTGTTTCCAGACAGCTTGCAGCAGCCCTGTGGCACGTAGCAGTCACCAAGCGTGTGACACTCCTGCCGTCACCTCCATGTGCTCGTGAGCTTCCATGCACCCAAAATGCACCCAGACGGGTGCTGCGAGTGGCAGGACCCTGCAGGGCTACAGCCCCCTCACGAGGCCACGTCGGTGACGGGATGTAGGTGGCAGCGGATGCGTCACCACGCCGGGGTCCATGCTCAGTGTGGGCTGAGTCAGCCGAGACACAGGGTGGGCGAGTGCCAGAAGGGGGGCTGAGGACACGGCACGAATCCCCCACTAATTCTGTCTGGGAAGTGCCCAGGGAGGAGGAAGCAGCACGTGGGAGACGGCTGCAAATCGGCAGCATCGCCCCCACATTCCTGCTCTCTGTGCATCCGGCACGGAAGGGGCACAGGGCTCCGGCGCCAGTGCTGATGGCAAGACAGGAGCCTTGGGGGTGATGCACGGTTCGGCCACGCGCCGCTGCGCCATGCACTGGTGCATTGCATGCTGGCGAGCAACGCACCGCCGTGTTGCACGCCGACAAGCAATGCACCGGCACGCTGCATGCTGTTGCGCCATGCACCAGCGTGTTGCACGCATGCAATGCACCAGCGTGCCGCACGCCGCCGTGCCATGCACCAGCATATTGCACGCTGGTGAGCAATGCACCAGCAAGGTGCATGCTCCACACTGTCCCCCCACGTCCCCTCCCAGCGCGCGCGGGGCCTTACCGGGACACGCGGGGTTGGAGCACTCCCTGGCGTCGGCGTGCGCCCCGCGGCACTCGGCCCAGCCGTGGGCCGCGACGCTGCACTTGCGCGTGCGCTGCTGCGTGCCGTTGGAGCAGCTCACGGAGCAGCGGCTCCACGCGCCCCACTCCAGCCACTGCCCCTCCACTGCGGGGAACAGAGGAGAGCGCGTCAGGCCCCGCCGCCGTGCGCCCCGGCCCGGCCCGCGGCCCTTTGCCCGCTCCACAGAATCATAGAATCATAGAATGCTAAAGGTTGGAAGGGACCTCTAGAGATCACCTAGTCCAACCCCCTGCACACGCAGGGTCACCTAGAGCACGTGGCACAGGGCTGCGTCCAAGCGGGTTTGAAGATCTCCAGAGAAGGAGACTCCACAACCTCTCTGGGCAGCCTGTTCCAGTGCTCTGGCACCCTCACTGGTAGGAGATTTTTCCTTAAGTTCCTGTGGAACTTTTGGTGCTTCAGTTTGTGGCCATTACCTCTAGTTGTGTCAGTGAAAAGAGGCCAGCACCATCCTCCTCACTGCCTCCCTTGAGGTACTTCTAGACACTGCTCAGGTCCCCTCTCAGCCTTCTCTTCTCCAGCTGAACAGGCCCAGCTCCCTCAGCCTCTCCTCATAGGGCAGATGTTCCAGCCCCTGATCATCCTCGTAGCCCTGCGCTGGACTCTCTCCAGCAGCTCCACATCCCTCTTGTCCTGTGGGGCCCATCGTGCTGGCGCTGCCGGCTCCGCGTGGGGCACGTGCTCCTCACCGGCACGGCCCACAGCGCATCCCTGGCATTGCTCCCCGTGCAATGCAAGCCCCTGGCACTGCTTCCTGCAACACTGCACACCCCCAGCGCTGCCCTGTTATGGCACCAGTGCCTGGCATTTCTCCGTGCAACACCGTGAGCTCCTGGCATTGCTCCCTGCGCTGCTGCAAGTCACCAGCACTGCTCCCTGCACCGCTGCGAGCATCGCGCACCGCTGCGGGCCTGCATGGGCTCCACGGAAACCACTCCTGTCACATGCCGGGAACTGCAACACTCCTCCTGCTCCTCCTCCTCCTCCTTCTCCTCCTCCTCTTGCTCCCTTGGCCACCCAGCAAAGAACCAGGCTCGGCACCGGAGAGCCCCGGCACCCTGGGAGCCGGGCCCGGTGCCTCCATCCTGCAGTGGCTCCCGCTGTCCCTTCCCCAGCATCACAGCCCAGTTCGGTCCTCAAGGGCCTCATGCAGCTGCCGCCTTCTGCCCCACTGAGACGTCCCCGCACGTCCCCTGCTCCACACGCCGGCCGGGCTCAGCGCTGATGTCCCCGCCACGCAGCGCTCCTGTGCAGCCAGTGGCACCCACAGCATTCCTGAGCATCCCCACAGATGCTCTCCAAACTAAGCAACCTCAGCCAACTCCAGTGGTGCTTCCCAGCACTTCCCAGGACACAGGGTCCCCAGGGCCCTGCCGAACCCCTCGGTCTGTCCAGCCCCATGAGGACGCACGGACCCCAGTGTGGGTACACAGGCAGCTCCGGCATCTCCGCATGACCCATCCACTCACCCCGGCGCAGGCACCAGCCTCCTCCGGAGCCCCGGCCTTGGAAGTGTCGTGTCCCGGGACAGCTCTGGCATCCAGTGGGAGCCCTCATTCCCAGGACGGGGGCTGCCCCGACCCGATGCCACCCCACAGAGTGTGGGAAAGGCGGGATCCTGCACACACCCGGATGCAACATCTGGGAAGCGCCTGCTTCCCGCAACCCCTCCGGCATCGCCCTTGCTCCAACACAGCGGGACCCTCCGCGCGCCAACACCGCGTGTCCCCGTGCCGTCCCCGCCGCCGGTACCTGGGCAGGTGGCCGTGTTGTTGCAGGCGCGCGTCTCCCGCAGCAGCCCGCTGCACAGCGTCCCGTAGGGCGAGGAGACGCAGGAGCGCGTGCGCACCTGCGAGCCCTGCCCGCACGTCAGCGAGCACACGCTCCACTGCGACCACTCCTCGGCCGCCGGGTCCCCTGCGCGAGAGACGCGTGACAGCCGGGGACGGCGCGCAGAGCATCCCGCGGAGCCGCCGCATCCGCAGCCAGCGCCGCTCCCGCGCATCCGAGCATCCCTCCCGCTCGCTTGCAGCCCTCGCACCATAAATCAGGAGGTGCCGCGCGGGCGGCGGCGGGGGGGCTGCATGCACAAATTACCCAGATGAATTTGCCAAATAAATACATTTGAGTGAAACAATTAATGGATTCGGTTGTTTTCCCTTTTTTTTTTCCCTCTTGCTTTACAAGCCTCGGAGGAAGGTGCGAAGGAAAATAAATAAGCGGAGCAAATTAAGTCAGCGCACGGGCAGCAGGCGGAGGGAGCCGCTCCGGCTCCGGCGCTGCCTCCCGGCTCCCGCCGCCCCCAGCTTCCCGCCTGGAATCGCGGAGCCTCCCCCGTACCTGTCTGGGCCATGTAGACGCCGGGCTCGTCTGCCGAGCGGGGCCACTGGGTTTTCACCACCTGGTTTTCCTCGGCCCCATCGCCTGCAAGGACAGGAGGCTGCGGTGAGGGGCTGCAAGGGCCCAAGTGGTGGCTTCTCTGGTGTCTAGCATGGGCTGAGCAGCCCCGGCAGCACCATGGGACACCCTCGTGCCCTGCTAAGAGCATCACAGCTCGATTTGTACCAGTGCTCCCTGCTGAAGCAGGAGACGGAGCAAGGGGCAAGAAAAGCCCCTTTTCCTTATCCCAAAGTGCCCGCATTCCCACTGCATCTAGAGTTCCTGCATCCCTGCTGCATCCAGAGGTACAAGCATCACTGCTGCACCCAAGGGTGCGTGAATCCATGCTGCACCCCAGGGTGCTGCATCCCTGCTGCACCCATGGGTGCCTGAATCCACGCTGCATCCCGGGGTGCTTCATCCCCACTGCATCCGAGGTTACCTGCATCCCTGTAGCACGCCGGGGCGCTGCATCCGAGGGTACCTGCATCCCTGCTGCACCCCGGGGTGCTGCATCCATGCTGCACCCACGGGTGCCTGAATCCACGCTGCATCCCAGGCTGCTTCATCCCCACTGCACCCGAGGGTACCTGCAGCCCTGTAGCACGCCAGGGCGCTGCATCTGAGGGTACCTGCATCCCTGCTGCACCCCAGGGCGCCGCATCCCTGCTGCACCCACATCCCCAGCCTCGCGGAGGGGCTCTCCCTTCCCCACTTGGCAGCGTGCTGCAGCGAGCTGGCACAAATTGATGGCTCGGCTCACCAAAAATAACAAGAGATCCATCACGAGCGCTCGCCGTGAAATTAACTGGCACGCGGAGGGCTCGCCGGGAGCGCGCTCCGACACGGCCGCCGCGCGCTCCCGCGGCAGAGCCGGCCGGGAACCATCCACCACGAGGATATACGAGGGTGCCCTGCCCGGCCGCGCTCTGCAGACACCGGATTCGATTCCCTTTGGAGAGCGCTAAATCGCGGCCGTCGGCGCTGCCCGCGCCGGGTGCTGCCCGAGCGGCTTCCCGGCGAGCGCGGGAGCAATCCGGGCGCTCGGCTCGGGCGCAGGGGGATGCAGGACCGAGCGCATGGCACAACGTGAGCGGGGCCTCCCTGCAGCTCGCGGCCCCGGTGAGATCAGCGCTGGGCGCCCGCCAAGGCTGCGATCACAGGCCCCGCATTCACCCGCCGGGCGCCCTCAAAGGAGCCCATTCTTGTGGCGCCGGGGCGCTGGGGGGGTGCCAGCTGGGTGCAGGGTCCCCCCGGAGCCATCAAGGGTGCTCTGTGCTCGGGCCCCGCGGCGGGTGAATGTCCCCAAGGCCACCGCGCGCTCCGGCTGCAGGAGGGGCGGCCGGCGACGCCGGTGCCGCAAGGCGCCGGGTGCCAGCGTGGGTGCCAAGGCAGCCGCTCGCTCCCTCTCTGCAATAACATTCTACCTCCGGGCGCCTCCGGGTTTTAATGGAATGTCAAACGTAATTTGAGGAAGGAGCCAGAGCGCCGGCGCTTGCCCTTGCAGCCAGGAGCGCCGTGCCAGGGCTCCAGGCACCAGCGGCCCCTTCCCGGCCCGCTCCATCGGGCTCCGGGCAGGCACCCGCAGCAGAGCCCGACCCGGGCACTGAGCTCTTAATCCTCTGCAAAGAGCTGCCTTTAAAGGGAAAAAAAAGAATCCCACGGAGCTGCTCCGCTCGGGATGAGGCGATTTGCAAGCGCGCAGCTGAAGCGCACCGGGGATTTAGCCAGGAGGATCTGCCCATAATGACAGTTAGCTCCTGATATAAATGCTAAAGCCCAATAAAATCATATATCTATACGCACAGAGCCCATGAGCACTGCCTAATCGGCTGAGGCCTGGATAAAAGCAGCAAGTTGCCGGCCGAGGGCAACCTCTGGCCAGCTGTGGCCCTGCAGCGGGCACAACGGCGTTATTTTCACTCGAGGTCCTTGCAGCTTTGTAAAGAGCAAGCGGCCTCATTCCGGCTAGTTAACAGCCCGGCCACGCCGTGCCGCTGTGCCGCGACATCCTGCCTGGAATGACAAGCGCCCGGGCTGCAGCAGTCAAGGGTAATTTGCCACGGGAAAGGGTCATTTTACCTGCAAATCGCTTTGCGTGGCTGCCCCGGCGCAGAGCGACAGGGCTGCGGGTTGGCAGCGCCAAAGAGCCGGGGCCGAGAGCGGGGCCGGCGCGGCGGGAGGAGGCGCTGCCGGAGTGCGGCCGTGCGGGAAGGAAGGAAGGAAGGAAGGAAGGAAGGAAGGAAGGAAGGAAGGAAGGAAGGAAGGAAGGAAGGAAGGAAGGAAGGAAGGAAGGAGGGAAGGAAGGAGGGAAGGAAGGAAGGAAGGAAGGAAGGAAGGAAGGAAGGAAGGAAGGAAGGAAGGAAGGAAGGAAGGAAGGAAGGAAGGAAGGAAGGAAGGAAGGAAGGAAGGAAGGAAGGAAGGAAGGAAGGAGGGAAGGAAGGAGGGAAGGAAGGAGGGAAGGAAGGAGGGAAGGAAGGAGGGAAGGAAGGAGGGAAGGAAGGAGGGAAGGAAGGAGGGAAGGAAGGAAGGAAGGAAGGAAGGAAGGAAGGAAGGAAGGAAGGAAGGAAGGAAGGAAGGAAGGAAGGAAGGAAGGAAGGAAGGAAGGAAGGAAGGAAGGAAGGAGGGAAGGAAGGAGGGAAGGAAGGAGGGAAGGAAGGAAGGAAGGAAGGAAGGAAGGAAGGAAGGAAGGAAGGAAGGAAGGAAGGAAGGAAGGAAGGAAGGAAGGAAGGAAGGAAGGAAGGAAGGAAGGAAGGAAGGAAGGAAGGAAGGAAGGAAGGAAGGAAGGAAGGAAGGAAGGAAGGAAGGAAGGAAGGAAGGAAGGAAGGAAGGAAGGAAGGAGGGAAGGAAGGAAGGAAGAAAGGAAGAAAGGAAGAAAGGCAGCGAGCCGCGTTGCCCTGCGCACCCGCCGCGCACACCTATGGCACGGCTGCCCGGTGCTGCTCGCTCCGTGCACGCTCATTGCACTGCTCTGCCCGGCGCTGCTCGCTGCATGCACACCTGTGGGCACACTTGCACCTCCTGCAAGCTCCGCGCACACCTCTCTGGACCTGCTGCTCTCTGCAGCTGCTGCAAGCTTCTTGCATGCCTGTTTACACCTCTGCACCTGGAACTGCTCACTCCATGCACGTTTTCCACATCCTTCCACCCAGTGCTGCTTGCTCCATGCACATTTATCCATACTCCTCCACCAAGTGCTGCTCGCTCCATGCACGTTTTCCACATCCCTCCACCTGGTGCTGCTCGCTCCATGCACATTTATCCACATCCCTCCACCTGGTGCTGCTCGCTCCATGCACGTTTTCCACATCCTTCCACCTAGTGCTGCTCACTCCATGCACGTTTTCCACATCCCTCCACCTGGTGCTGCTCGCTCCATGCACATTTATCCACATCCTTCCACCCAGTGCTGCTTGCTCCATGAACACTTATCTGCACCCTTCCACCCAGTGCTACCCACTCCATTCACGTTTTCCACATCCCTCCACCCAGTGCTGCTTGCTCCGTGCACATTTATCCATACTCCTCCACCAAGTGCTGCTCGCTCCATGCACGTTTTCCACATCCCTCCACCTGGTGCTGCTTGCTCCATGCACATTTATCCATACCCCTCTACTGAGTGCTACCCACTCCATGAACGTTTTCCACATCCCTCCACCCAGTGCTGCTTGCTCCGTGCACATTTATCCTTACCCCTCCACCGAGTGCTACCCACTCCATGCACATTTATCCACATCCCTCCACCCGGTGCTGCTCGCTCCATGCACATTTATCCATACACCTCCACCAAGTGCTACCAACACCATGCATGTTTTCCACATCCTTCCACCTGGTGCTGCTCGCTCCATGCACATTTATCCGTGCCCCTCCACCCAGTGCTGCTCGCTCCATGTATGTTTTCCACATCCCTCCACCCAGTGCTGCTTGCTCCATGCACATCTATCCATACCCTCTACTGAGTGCTACCCACTCCATGAACGTTTTCCACATCCCTCCACCCGGTGCTGCTTGCTCCATGCACATTTATCCACATCCCTCCACCCAGTGCTGCTTGCTCCGTGCACATTTATCCTTACCCCTCCACCGAGCGCTACCCACTCCATGCACATTTATCCACATCCTTCCACCTGGTGCTGCTCGCTCCATGCACATTTATCCACATCCCTCCACCCGGTGCTGCTCGCTCCACGTGAAGCACCGCTCGCCCGTGCGCACCCCTTGCACCCCTCCATCTCTGCACGCTTCTCTCGCGAACACCCCAGCGATCCGCATCCCCGCCGCACTCACCGCGCTCGCCGTGGGGCGCGTAGAGCTCGTCGGCGCCCGCCGAGCGCGGCTCGGGGACGCAGCAGGGGGGCCCGGCGGCGGGGCCGGCCGTGGGGACGCCGCGCGTGCCGTTGCGCCGGGGCGCCTGGCAGCTGCAGCCGCCGTGCGCCAGGGCGCAGCGGCGGGCGCCGGGCGCCTGCAGGCACTCCTCGAGCCAGCGGCACAGCACGCTGCACGTGAACTGGCTCGAGTTGTTGTTGTTGATGAGCAGCACCTCCACGAAGCGGAACTCCAGCGCCTGCGGGGCCAGCAGGCGCGGGGCGGCCGCGGGCTCGGCCGCCAGGCACAGCTGCACGAAGTTCTTGTCGAAGTGCAGGAAGGTGAAGGGCCCCGCGGCCTCGCACAGCTCCAGCTCGCCTTCCTCCTCGTCCTCCTCCTCCTCGTGGCGCGGCGCCGGGCTGCCCGCCTCGCCGCGGGGCTCGCAGCTGTAGTTGGCCAGGTAGTGGTCGAGCGGCAGCACCATGGGCGAGAAGTGGGTGCAGACCTGCTCCTCGCGGTTGAAGCGCAGGTACAGCGAGTACTTGGTGGGGTCGGGGTTCTCCAGCGTCCACGAGCAGCCCGAGGCGATGGTGGGGAAGAGGTCCTTGAGCGAGAAGGAGCCGTAGAGCACGCCGGAGGCCAGGGCCGAGCAGGCGCTGGGAGCCGGGTCGAAGGCCCGCGCGAGCCGCAGGAGGGACCAAATCACAGCCAGTAAGAGGGGACCAGCAGCGGTCATCCTATGGCATTTGCCCTGCCGGAGAGACAGACACACGGACAGGCAGGCGCTTAGCGGCTGCAGCCCATGCAACCCCAGCCAGGTGCAGGGAGAGCAATTGCTCAAGCACATATTTCCTGGGAAGCGCGCCGGCATCGCCTCAGATGGCTTTTTAATAACTCATTAATAAAATAATGCATGCAGTGACCTTATTAAGTGGGGCCAGAGCTCGGCCCCGTGGAGGCCGAGGTGGCAGAGCACATGCTGGCACGGCCGAGCCCTGTGCCCGCGGCCACCCCAGGAGCCGGAGGGGACAGAGCGGCCCCAAGGGGCAATTTGCAGCCCCCTCTGGGGCAGGGAGCATCTCCAAGCCAGGGAGCAGAGGGTCCAGGTAGCAGCTGGGGGGACAAGGCCACCTCGTCCCCTGCAGCATCCAACGTGCCGGCACGGCATTCCCGGACTGTCTGACATCACCCATGCTGCCAGCCCTGACGCAAGCCGGGATGCAGCAGGACCCAGTTTCTCCCGGAGCCCTGGGCCCGCCGGAGCACCGGTGTCCCGGCCGCTGCGCAGAGGCGGCAGCAGGCCCGGGATGCGGGGGACAACCGGGGACACGCAGCGCGGTGGGGACGCGGCGCCGCTCCATGCGCTGCGCCCCGGGCTCCCAAGGAGCAGACGGGCTGCGCGGCAGCGCGCTCGGCGCCGGCCCGCAGCCTTCGCTGCTCCCGCTGCAGGGAGGATATTTCACCGAGCTGCAAGAGGAGCCTTGGGAGGAGGTTTAGGGAAGAAACCACCCGGCATCGCCGGCAGAGCCCACGGACCTGCCGGCAAAGCCACCACCAGGGAACGGGCCACATCCTGCCCATCACACGCGCTGGGGATCCCGGTGCGCTCCAGCACCCGGCTGAGCTCCCGGTGAGGGAAACAAGCGGAGCATCCACGGAGCAGGATGTGCCGAGTCCCTGCAGGAGGCGATTCCCCTTTGCCGGCAGCCCCAGCACAGGCAGGGGGTGCTGGGTTTGTAATTAAAGCATTTAAAGAGCCATTCCGGAGCCGGGGAAGCGCTTGGGTGGGAATGACATCCCGAGCTGCGGCGGCAGCCGGAGGGAGGAGCAGCAGCCGCCGCCGTTGCGCCGCGGGCCCTGCTGCAACATGGTGTCATGGGGACCGGCGCTGAGCTGCCGGTGACAGCGGTGCCGGAGGCGGCTCCGGCCCGGAGCGGCCCCCTCTCCCGCCAGGCAGAGCCGGAGACCAGGCACGAGCCAGGAAAGTGATAAACGGGTGGCATTAGAGGACTCCGGCACCAGTAATCCGAGAAACGATTAATAACAAAGTAAAGGAGATTTGGGGTTTAAGAGACACGGTTTTTAACCTGCCAGTGTTCCTGCAATGGGCTGTACAAAACAGCCTGTCCGCGAGGGCTCCCAGCGGGGACCCAGCGGCACCGAAAGGGCTGGGGGCACCGAAATCCCGTCTGGCGCCGCCAGTCTGATCCCAAGCGCAGTTTTCCGCACGCTTGCCGGCATGCACCGTTGCACACGCAGTCCCTGGTGAGCTTGCATGCAACACGCTGGTGAGCATGCATGCACGTGCACCGGAGAGCACACACGCTTGCACACGCATGCACAGGCACGCGCGCGTGCACACAGGTGCAGCAGAGAGCATGCACGCTTGCATGCAGATGCACGGGAGAGCATGCACGCGGGTGCACACTCGAGCGCGCAGCAGGAAGGGCGCTTTGCTGCGCAGCTTGCAGCAGGCGCCGCAGCGCTCGTGCTCTCCCCCCACGCACGCCGGCTCCTTCCCTTTCCCCTCTCGTTCCCCCTCTCCCGGCACGCTGCCACTGCCTTTCCTGAAGATCGCGGGCTGGCAGCAAAGCGGAGCTGTAATTAATGGTGCCGCTTTGCCAATCCGCGGCTCGGGCTTGCTCTCACTGGCAGCCACCGGCCTTTTTATTTATTTTACTTAACTGCTGTTGGGAAAACTCCACTGCAAATGCAAGGCCAGGAGACAGCACAGCACGAGCTCCTCCGGGACAGGGCACCGCGCGCTGTTGGGAAGGGTGCCCACCACACCGGGGATGGGGACGGGAACAGGGCACCATGTGCTCCCAGGGGCCTCTTCCAAGCACGTTCCCACTTTCCGTGCCGCTCCCCGGATAGTTGGGAGCTTTCCCAGCGGAGGTGGGATTTGGAGCGCGGATCCGGGGGCCAAGCCGGGCCGGCAACGGGGTTCCGTGCGCCAGCCCGCACGTGGCGGCATTCCTGACACCCACCATCTCGGCCGGATGCGGATCCGGCAGGAGCCTCCGCAGCGCTGCTCCGGCAAAGGAAGAGCAGCCTCGGCGCCAGGCGCCTCGCAGGAGGCGTCAGGACCGCGCGGTGGGGACAGGAGCAGGGGGACGCGGGAGTCCCGGCGCTACCAAGGACATCGGAGCAGGTGACGTTTGACAGCCGAGGCAGGAGGCGCAGAGCCAGCCCCGCTGCAGGACGGTGCCATGGTACGAAATGAGTTTGCAGGGTCTCGGTCCAAACTCCCTGGGGAGGTCTGTGCTCTGGGGATGGCCAGGCGAGCGCGACAAGCAATCCGGAGCCGAGGGCACCGCTGCCGGAGCCGAGCACATCCACCGGGAGCCGGCAGCGCATCCCCGCCGCGCGGCTGGAAAGCTGGAGAGCGGCACGATGGAGTCCGATGGCGAAGGAAAACCACCGATTCCCGATGCTTCCGTGATGGAGAAGGGGCCGGGAAGGGGCCGGCCACGGAGCACAGCGCAACGTCGTCCGATCCGGGCTCTGGGAAACGGCTGGGCTGGCAGAGCCGAGGCCTCTGGAGCAGCTTCGGGACCTCTGGGAGCAACCGGCTGCGCAGCCGGGGGGAAACCGGGGGGCACCGCGGAGCCCTCAAGCGAGCAAGCGGCCAAGGAGCATTCGCAGCCGGCCCCCAACCGCCCGCGTGCCGGAAAGTTTCCCAGCGGCGGCTCCGGCCCTCACAGCGCCCGGGGAGCCGTCGGCACCGGCCCGTCCTCCGGCAGGCCCTGCCTCCCGGGCGAGGGGCGTCCCCGAGCCCCCGCAGCCCCCGCCAGCGCCGCCCACGTCCCGCCGGCTGCGGCCGCCGCGACATGACCTAGAAATGCAGCGGGCTGCGCGCGGCGGCGGCCCCCGCGCCAGGCCCGTGGTGCCGGCGCGGGGCTCCGGCAACGGCACCAACAAGTTACCTGCGCGGCCGCACGTGCCACCTGCACGCGCGCGTGTGCACACGCGTGGACTTGCACGCACGGCATCGCTCCCGACGGCTGCTTCTCTCCAGCAGCGCGGGGCTCCGCAGGGGGACCCGCTCCCTGCGGCTCCCTGTTCCCGCGGGAGCCGGATGCCACCTGCGTGCTGCACGTGCCCACGCGGCCACCAAGCCCCGGTGCCCCTTGCCATGGGCTGGCCGGGCCCTGCCACGGTGCTCCCTGCAGCGCTGCATGGTTGCACGGAGCAGGCTGCAACAGGGGCGAGCTGCAGCCACAGCGCGAGCTCCGGCGGGAGCGCGGCCCTGCGAGCGCGTTCCCCTCCGCTTCCCCGGTGCCGGCGCGCGTGGCAGCACCGGCCCCCCATCAGGACCGATCCTGATCATGAGGGGTCATGGTGCCTGATCGGCTCAGCACCCGGCATGCCCCAGGGGCAGCAATGCCACACATGAGTGCCCGCACACGCATGCACACGCATGCACATGTTGCAGGGCTTGCGCCAGCACCCGTGGCCTTGCCCGCCGCGTGGGCATCATCGCCGCTGCCCCCGCGCGTGCCACGGCCCCCCCTCCCCGCGTGGGGCACCCCCGTGGGGGCTCCCGCAGGACCGCAGGGGGGTGGCGCGGGGGCAGAAGGACCGAACCCTCCTGGGGCGGCGGGACCGGCCCTCCCCACCGGGGGCGGCGGGACCGGCTCCCCCCGCTCCGCAGCGCTCCCCGCCGCCGCCGCAGCCCCGCGCAACTTCCCGGCAGGGCCGGGGCCGCTCCGCACCGGCAACCGGGCAGCGGGGGGGAGGACGGAGAGGGGAGAGGGGGTCCGGTCCCGCCGAGGCCGGGGGGGCCGGGGGGCTCTGCCGCATCCCGGCGCGCGGCGCAGCGGGAGCGGCGCGGGGGGGAGCGCGGCGGAGCTCGGTGCAGCGGAGCGGGGGGACTCCCGGTGCAACGGAGCGGGGTGGCGGGGGAGGGGGGGGCAGCCCGGTTCCCCCCCCCCCCTCCGCTCCCCGTCACCCACCCGGTGTCGCCGCCGCCCTTACCTGCGCTCCGCTAGCGGCTCGAGCGGCGGCGCGGCGCGGCGGGCAGCGCGCTGGCCATGCCCGGGCGGCGGCGGGCGGCAGCCGGCGGCCGGGCCCCGGTGGCGGCGGCGGCGGCGGGGGGGGCGCGGCGGCGGCGGCGGGGGGCGGCGCGGGCACTCGCTGCATGCGCGGCGCGCCGTGACAGCGCCGGGCATGGCGGGGAGCGTGCGCGGCGCCGGGGCCGCCTTCGGGAGGCCGCGGGGGCGCGGGGGGGCGGCGCGGCCTCCCCCCCCCCCGCCGCCAGCGCCTTCCTCTTCCTCTTCATCCCACCCCCAACAGCCGCTGCTGCCGCTGCGCCGGGGCCCGAGCAAGGCGGGGGGGGGGGAAGGTGACCCCCGGGATGCTGCAGCCGCGGCGGGGGGGGTGCCCCGTGCTGCAGCGCTGGGTTTGTGCGGGCACGGAGGGGAGCACATGGATGTGCTCCGTGTGTGCACACGGATGAGCTCCGTGTGTGTGTGCATGCACATGGGAGCGCACATGGATGTGCGTGTGTGCACATGGATGTGCTCCGTGTGTGCACACGGATGAGCTCTGTGTGTGTGTGCATGCACATGGGAGCGCACATGGATGTGCATGTGTGCACATGGATGTGCTCCGTGTGTGTACATGGATGAGGTCTGTGTGTGTGTGCATGCACATGGGAGCACATGGATGTGCTCTGTGCACACGGATGAGCTCTGTGTGGATGCACATGGAGTGGGCACATGGATGTGCTCCGTACGTGCACATGGATGAGCTTTGTGTGTGTGTGGATGCACACGGGGAGCACATGGATGTGCTCCGTGTGTGCACATGGATGAGCTCTGTCTGTGTGTGCATGCACATGGGAGCGCACATGGATGTGCTCCGTGTGTGCACATGGATGAGCTTTGTGTGTGTGTGCATGCACATGGGAGCGCACATGGATGTGCTTCATGTGTGCACATGGATGAGCTCTGTGTGCATGCACACAGCGGGGGCACATGGATGTGCTCCGTGTGTGCACATGGATGAGCTCTGTGTGTGTCTGGATGCACATGGGGAGCACATGGATGTGCTCCGTATGTGCACATGGATGAGCTCTGTGTGTGTGGATGCACATGGGGAGCACATGGATGTGCGTGTGTGCACATGGATGTGCTCCGTGTGTGCACACGGATGAGCTCTGTGTGGATGCACATGGAGTGGGCACATGGATGTGCTCCGTGTGTGCACATGGATGAGCTCTGTGTGTGTGTGCATGCACATGGGAGCGCACATGGATGTGCTTCATGTGTGCACATGGATGAGCTCTGTGTGGATGCACATGGGAGGCACATGGATGTGCTCCGTGTGTGCACATGGATGAGCTCTGTGTGTGTGCGTGCATACGGGGGCACGTGGATGTGGTACGCATGTGTGCACACTGAGGGGAGCACACGGGGATGCACATGCATGAACTGTGTGTGTGCACACGTGTATATGCACACAGGCACCTGGAGGAATGCACACAGACGGGATGTGCGTGCAGGCACATGCAGGGCTGCACGCGTGTGTGCGGGTGGCGTGTTTGTGTACACACGTGGGTGGTCTATGCAAGCACAAGGTTGTCTTTGCACATGCACACATGTGCATGGATCACCGCTGTGCCACGCGTGTGCAGGCTCTGGAGTGGCAGCAGAGGGGATGAGGGGGGTGCAGGAACATGTAGGGTAGACGCAGAGCTTCGGCACAAGCCCAGGGTGACACACACACGAGCGGCACACGCCGTGTTTGCACAAGCACGACACGACTGGAGCCTGCGTGGCCCTGTGCACGCACACATGGTGCAGCCCGTGCAGTGCCGAGCCGGCCGCGCAGCAGGGCCTCGTGCTGCAGCCTGGCTGCAAGCTGCGACGCTGCTCAGCACCCTCGGGCTCTCACTCGGCGCTGGCCCCGGCCCAGGCTGGCACCGCGCACGCTGGCAGCGCACGGATGATCCGCAGGAGAGCTGCCTGCGGCTCCGCTCGCTCCCTGCCTGCATCCCCTCTCCTGGCTCTGCCGCGACCCCCCGGTGTCCGTGCAGCCCCTCATCCCATGGGGCAGAGCTCAAGGGGAAGCAGCTTCCCAGGCTCTATCCCATGAGAAGAGCAGTGCCAGCTCCAGCGCGACTTCGGGCTGCTCCCTCACAGCCTCTGTAAACACACACGGCTGCGGTGGCTGCTTTTAACCCCAGGGTGACACCAAAACCCACAGATCACTAAGTCTCACCCCCTGCTTCCCGTGGGGAATCCGCGCCGCGGCAAACCCTGCACACTCGGCAAACATCCGGATTTCACAGCGTGCCGGTGTCACCAGCCCGCAGCGCCCCAGGCCGTGCCGGATCCGCATCCCACCCGGGCACGCAGGGATGCCCGGGGGACCCGGTGCCCGGCCTCGCTGCAGCCCTGCGCCCTGCGAGCCCCGAGCGAGGAGCCGGGGAGGTGCCGGTGGCCGCGTCCCCTCCCCGCGAGCCGCCAAGGGCCGAGCTCCGGGAGCAGGAGGCATCCGCCGTTACCAGGACAACTGGGTGCTTTCCCGGAGGCTGCCGCTTGCCGCTGTATCCTGCAAACCTGCCCAGGGCGAGGAGATGCCCGGCGGACCCGGCACGAGCCTTTCCCGGCAACAGGGAGCGGATGCGGAGCATTTTCCCAGCTTTGGAGCTGCTGCAGGGCATCCGCTTGGTCCCCTCCGGCTCCAGGGAACTGGGAAAGAGCCCCCCGGGGTCCCCAACCTCGTGCCAGAAGCAAAAGGATGCAGATCCAAGGGGTCGGGAATGGGGCGCGATGACAGAGCCCTCCCCATCACCCGGAGTCTCCAGCCTTGGTGCCAGGGTGCGTTTTCACCTCTTCTTTCCCCTCTGCTGAGCATGGAAAACAGGAGTCCCACGGGGCAGCTCCTGGGCACAAGGATGCAGCAAAGGGACCGGATCCAGGCCCGGCTCCACAGGGCTCTCTCCCATGAGCTGGGAGAGAAGCAGTAGCTTTCCGGAAAGACAGGGAATTGCGCAGCGAGCGTGCGGGGCCAGGCAGTATGGAGAGCAGGCGAGTTTACACCCGGCAGAGGGGCTGGGATTTAACCTGGAGCATCCAGCACCAGGAGCCGCGCGCCTGCAGCCGGGGGCACGGGCAACTTTGCATGAATATTCATGGCCATTAATATCCATGAGGGCTGCAGAAAGTCTCCAGTGCGGATGCTTCCAATGCCGCTTTGCTGCTGGAGCGTGGCGCTCCGTGCACGGTCCTGTGGGTCTCCGCAGCAGGAAAACCCAAAGATTGGATGCCGGGAAACGCTGGGCCAGTGAGAGGGGCTCCCTCCTCTTCTTCCCCCTGCTTTTCCACTCGTGCCCGCCATGGGAAAGCCCCCACCATGGGTTGCATTTCGTGGGCTCCATCCCATCCAAGGCCTCGTCGGAGCGGCCGTGCTTAGCAGGAGCGGATTTGCATGCAGCTTATTAGGCTCCCTGCAAATACGGCAAACCTCGTTCAAACACATTTCGGTGATAAAATGATATTGACTCTGAGTAATTAAAAATCATTTCCATATTCAAATACGGCTGATTGAGGAGAAATGGCTTCCTCTTAATTGCCTGGAGGGGAATTATCAACTTTCGCAGCGCGGCAAATGCATCTTCTCCTGGCAGCCTGCAAAAGGCCCACGGAAGAAGAGGAGGAGGAGGAGGGTGGGCAGCGGGGCGAAGGTGTGAACGCTGGCAAGGCCATGGGAAGCTGCTTCCCTCCCACATCTCGCACGGTCCAGGGCAGCAGGAATTTCCACAGGGAGCCGGGAGCAACAGCCCGGGTTGACCCCCCTAAACCGGCACCTGCTGCTTCCCACCTCACCCTGGCTCTTCCCAGGAAATGTGGCCTTCCAGAACCTTGGAAAGCCCTGCGAGTTCCACCCCGAGCCCAATCCCTCCTTGGCCAAGGCAGGTTGCTCCGGATGAGCTCCAAGCAGCCCTGCGATTCCCCAGCCCGCTCAAGCCATGTGGATGTGGCGGCCCCGGCCACGGGATGCAGCGGAGCTTCCCGGGAATGGAGCGGTTCGGACGGCGCCGCCAGCCCCCCTCCAACACCCACCAGCGCTAATTTGGCCTCCGCTCGTTTCCTAGGGAAACGAGGCTGCAGCTCGTGCTGAGCCTCCGCGCGCGGGGGTGTGCGAGGGACGGGGGCGTGCATGGAAATGGGGGTGTGAATGGGAATGTGGCGTGAACGGGAATGAGGTGTGTGCTGGGATGGTGTCTGCCTGCGGATGGGGTGTGCATGAGGATGGGGGATGCATGGGGACAGGATGCGCAGGGGGACAAGGTGTGCATAGGGACAAGGTGTGCATGCATGGGGACATGCTCGCCTGTGCATGTATGGGGACGTGCATGCTGTGCATGCATGGGGACATGCTCGCCTGTGCATGCATGGGGACATGCTTGCCTGTGTGTGCATGCATGGGGACGTGCATGCTGTGCATGCATGGGCACGTGCACATCTGTGCATGGACAGGGACATGCACATCTGTGCGTGCATGCATGGGGACATGCTCGCCTGTGCATGGACAGGGACATGCACATCTGTGTGTGCGTGCATGGGGATGTGCATGCTGTCCATGCATGGGCACGTGCACATCTGTGCATGGACGGGGACATGCACATCTGTGTGTGCATGCATGGGGACGTGCACATCTGTGCATGGACGGGGACGTGCACATCTGTGTGTGCATGCATGGGGACGTGCATGCTGTGCATGCATGGAGACGTGCACATCTGTGCACGGACAGGGACATGCACATCTGTGCATGCACGGGGACACGCTCCCCTGTGCAGGAGCCCCTGGCAGCCCCCGTGGGCAGCACCGGCACCGGGCAGAGCCGCGGGGCTGCCACGGGCATTCCAGGTGGCTGCCACCAGCTCCGTTGGAAGCCGCACGGGGAGCAGCCCCCAGCGCCTCTCCCGCTGCTCCGGGGAGTTTCGGGAAAGGCAGGAGAGCGGCCGCTATTAATAGCAAGCGGAGCCATCGCATCCGATTCCCTGCCTAGCCGGTGAAGAGGCCGTGCCTGCGCGGAGCGCGGCCGGACGTGATTCGGCCCGACGGCAGCGGGAGACGCTTCCCGCTGCCAGCGGGGAAGAGGCGGGAGGGAAAGGATCCACGGAGGCACCAGGAAAAGCGGCAGCAGAGCAAGCAGCGGGAGCGGATCCGCATGGACAGGGCTAACGGAGCGCGGGATAAAGCAATCGGGCTTGTGCCCAGAGACCCCCATCCCTTCAGCATCCCTATGGATCAGCGCCCCACATCCCCTAGGAGCAGCACTGCCTTTCCTGGGAACCGAAGTCCAGCTCAGAGAGTGGGGCCCGTCTCATTCTGCAGGATGCTCATCCTGGTGCCCACTGCTTCCGAGGGGAAAATATTTAAGATAAAGCCTCAACACTGAGGAATTAAAAAAAAAAAAGCATAATTAAAGAAAATTTTGCAGCATGTTGGAGACAGAATAGGATCATTGTATTTGCCTCCCACATCCCAGATGGATGCACGGGCACTGCAGACAAACTCAGAGCATGTGGGGAACAGGAGAGGCAGGGAGGGAGCTAGACCAGGACGTGTGTGAGCAGAAATTGAATTTTTATCGTTTTCTATGTAGATTGTGTTTATTCATCTGTCTCCTATCCATCTCCCCCTGCATCTCCCTATTTCTTTTACAAAATTACTTTCCTCCTTTGGCCTAATTTTGTTTGTACAGATAGCAGCTGCTTTCTTCCATTTCAGCATAAAAAATATCATTGTAAATGAGGTGCTATATATCCCCGGCAGAAGTTTTAGCAGCCGCCCGGAGCACATTAGCCTTTTGCTCCTGCAGGGCTGCATTTCCATCACAAAGAGCTCACGCTCCCTGCTCGTCCTTGCAGAAACAGCTCCCGCCACCCATGCAGCAGCACCTGCTTCCCAAAGCCGTCTCTGGGAATAAAATCCAGCTTTGCCACACAGGGGTTTCCTAGGGAAAGCATCCCGGGAAGAGTTGCATGGAAAAGAGAGAAGGATTGCTCCCTGCCCGGGAAGCGGAGCCAAGTTGCAGCGCGCGGCATTAGGGAAACTCGAGCGCGCTGCGTGATTGATCCCCCTGGGAACTCCCGTGGAAAATGCATGGAATTACTCATGCAGAGCCCCGCTGGCACTTGGGTCTTTTGCGAGGACACGAAGACAGCGGCGTTCCCAGCTGCTCACCCGCTGCTTGGGATTTGCTCCCGTTTGTTATCCGTAACAAAGCAGCCCCAATTCCCAACCAGGATGGGAAGGCGTCTCAGGCTGGGCTCCCAGCGATGAGCGGGGAGAACGTTTTTATAAACATGGCACGGTGAAGCAGAGGAAGGCCAGGAATATGATGGATTGCGTTCCTGGGGTTCTTTGCACCAGGAGGAACGAGCCGTGAATTGCCGAACGCTTCCCCGTGGCTCTCAGCGTTCCTGCTCCTAACGCGCTTCCCTCCCCGCGTCAAAGAGACGGATATCCCAAGGCTTCCCAAGGCTTCCCAAGCCGTGGCTCCGCATGCAGCCCATTGCTCATTTGCCCAAACGGCCTCGCTCCCTCTGCCTTCCCACTGCATCCCACCTCCATGGTTGGGAATACGGGGAAGGAAACCTGGAGGGCTGGACAAACAGCAGGAGGCAGGAAGGAAGGGGGCTCGTGGGGATGCAGCACCGATTCCCGGGAAGGATTCTGCTGAGCGGAGCATCCAGCAGGGAAGTGCCCTTGGGAACCATCCAGGAGGGCATCGCGGCCCCTCCATCCCCAGGGCCTGACCCTTGGCCATGGCCGGAGCTCGATCCATCGGGCAGACTGTGTCAACACCCGGGAATTACACGTTCCGCCACATTGCCCGGTAATTGCAGCTCCAAAAAAGCAATTACTGCAGGAGCTGCTCGGCAGCACGGGAGGCACCACGCTCCTTAGGTACCGAATTTCACTCCTGAGGACGGAGCAGGGAGTCGAAAGCCCTGGGATTTTCCCCCGTCAGGCAGCAAAGTTTTACCCGAAGGAAACGCTTCCTTCTGGGCTGGATGTGCCAAAGGAGGGAGGAAGAAAAACAAGCAAAATGATGCAAAACCTGACACTTTACTGCAGAGCGGGAGCACGTCGCGACGTGGGGGTGAGAGACGCCCCTTGGCTGCATCGTGCCGAGGGCTTCGCTCGCTTTGATGACGGGGAAGAACCACAGCGCTTCACAGCATCCCAAACCCCACACGGCTTTTTGTTTTATTTTGATCTTATTTTTACCTTTTTTTTTTCCCCAAATTCCAGGAGACGGGCAGGGAAGGGCCCTTGGCTCCTATGTGATGAGGATTGGCAATTGGCTCATGATGGCTACGGTCAGCGTCACAGCGTGGTGCCACCGTCACCCGCACCCACCATTCCCCACCTCCCTGCCCCAAATCCCCCTCCTGGCGGCACAGGGAGAAGCCGCGGAGCTTTTCCAAGCACGGATCCTCTCCCGCTTCCCCCCGGAACCTCTTCCCAGCCAGAGCCGCATCCGCGTGCCGGCATCCCCAGGGATGCAGCGGGTACCGCTCAGCAGAGCCCGGGGCCACGTGTGGCATCTCCGGGGCCAGCGCCGAGGTCAGGGCAGCCCCGAGCCGTGCGCCGAGGCAGCGCACGCAATTAGGGAATTAATTATCGAGCGGTAACGGAGATTTCATAGCTCGGAGCTGTCACATCAACAGTGTTTTGTCAACCGAGATGACGACTGGTAGAATTATTACTGCGGTGCTGGGCCTGAAAGGAGAGAGAGACTTGCGGGGAGAGGGGAGGATAAAAATATAAAAGGAAGAGATAGCGAAGAACAAGATAAGTGGGTTTTGTTGCTAATGGAAGCTGGCACCGGCTCAGAATCGCAACTATTATAGGACAACACACTACAGCGCTAGTGGCTCTGAATGATCCACTTAATTAGCAACCAGCACGGAGCAGCCCCTGCCCGTGCGCGGGGCCGGCCGCGCTCCGGAGAGCCTCCCGGTGCTCCCGGCTCCTGTTTTGCTGGAATTCATGGTCGCGGCATTGGGATGCGGCTCTGCGCCGCTCCCGGCTTCGTCCCCGCTCTTGGACCCACAGGTGGCCTTGGCGGCTGCCACCTGCGCAAGCCGGGCACAAGAGCAGCTTATGTAAATTATTAATAATAACACCCGGCGCTTCCGAGGGCGCCGTTCGGCAGGGATCGCCGGGCTTTGCAAACACTAATTAATTAAGTGCAGCGGAGAGCGCGGGAGCCGCCAGAGCGCAGGGCCCCGGGGTCGGCAGAGGCTCCCGCACCGGGATGAGCTCCAGGCTCTTCCTGTTTCTCCAATGGGCATTCCGGTGCACAATCCCGACCTCCAGGGTGGGCATTCCGGTGCACGATCCCGACCTCCAGGGATGCACTGGGTTTTTGTCCCCGCCACTTTGCCCCATGGCATTTTGCAGCCCCACAAGTGCTGGTGCAGCAGGGGGATGCCCATTCCCAGGGCCTGGTGCATCCCTGGGATGGGATGATTTTCCTGGGAGCAGCAAGCTCCGAGTGACAGAGCTGGGAGGTGATGTCCCTCCCAGGCCCCACCTCGCTTCCTCTGTGCTTTCCAGGGCCAGATTTAAGCTCCGTATCCAATAACACACAGAAATAACTCACCGCCCTCCCACTTGGGAAATTGATTCCTTCGCTTCCCACCCGGCTCCAGCTTTAAATATCCCCATTTAAATGCAGATGGTGCCGGCTCCTGGTCCCGGTGCGGGGGACGGGGCAGGCCAGGCAGCCAACACATCGCTCCCACTCATGGGATGAAGCGAGGAAGAGGAGGAAAAGCCCCCGAGGAAGCCGAGCGACCCCCCCAGCACTTCGCTGCTCCGTGCGGATCCGAGCATCGTTCCGGCCCCGCGCCGCCGCACGGAGCGGTGCCAGCGCCGTGTCGGAAACCGTGGGCAGAAAAGAGGTGCCCTAGTTTTTAAGGGCAAAATCTGGAGGGGGAAGACGGAGCCGTGGAGCGAGCGCAGACGGCATCTGCACCGGCTGGCGGAGCGAGCGCCCACGGAGCGAGCACGGAGCACACCGGGATCACGGGAATGGGACCGGCCGCACCGGGACCCAGCAAGGGACCCGCTCCAAAGCGGCCTCCGTGGGATGCGGTTGGAGAAAAAGCAACTTTCCTGCAGAAACGAAGTGGGCAACAGGGCGAGCGCAAGGCGCGTTTGCATATGCGAGCGCCTTAATGCTATTTTAGCACCTCTTGGGCTATTTTTATCCCAGCTGAGACGCGACAGAAGGACACGGCCAGAGGAAGGGGGAGGAAGGAGCCGAAATGTGGGGCAGAGACGGACGGGGCTGGAGGCCGCCCTGGGAGGAGCTGGCGGGGCCGCACGTGCCGGGGACACGGGGACAAACATGAGCTGCTCCCTGCGCCTGGTGCTGATGGAGACCTTGGAGCCTCTCAATGCTGGTGCCGAGGCCCAAATCCAGCGGGATTTGGGGGTTTTTCCCCCGGCTGCTGCGCTGGGGGGATCACAGGGAGCAGCAGGAGGGACGCGGATGTCCCATGTCCCCAGGCCGGTGCCAGCAGCGAGGTGGCACCCGGTGCAGCTCCCTGCCTGTCCCCGGTGCCATGGCAACCTCCCCACGTGGGCTAGTGACAGAGGCCGGGTGGCTTTGGGGGGTGGGGGGAGGTCCTTGCAGCCCCGGGATGGAGCCGGGTCCCAAATCCGTCCCCATGAGGAAGACGGGGATGGAGGCGACAGGAGAGACACTTCCCTCTCCACCCCACCCCTGCATCTCCAACTCAGCCCTGGGGTTTAGCCCTGTTTTGGGAAGGAGCCCAAGGCAGGAGCAGCAGCACCGACCTCTCCCCAGCCCATGGGAATTTCCTATGGATGCTCCGGAGCCTGCGGGCAGCGCCGGGGCCGTGAGCATCCCCTGCACAAGGCAGTTAAACAGGAGCGCCCAGGAGAGGGGTGAGGGAGCCCCAGGGAGCAGGGACAGCGCGTTGCAAAAGGGGCCTCTCCTGGCGCAGGCTCGGGGTCTCCCCCATGCAGGAGCCGAGCACGCTCCTTAACAAGCTCCATAGGAGACACGGGATATCCCTGCAGCGCCGGGAAAGGGCCAGGGCAGCATCCGAACGCCAAAGGCGGCTGCGGGGCCGGGAACGCGGCAGGGACGGAGCAGGGATGTCACCGTGCGCTCGCCCCACGCGTAAACCAGCGGCCACGTCCGCTGCTCCCCCGGGCTCACGCTAATGAGGCGGCGATAAAACCCAGCCGACGGGTTATTAATAACAGCAAGCGGCTCCCAGCGCCGGCCCGCGGGCCATAAATCCATGCAAACACGGAGCAAGAGCCGCAGCGAGCGGTCCAGCAGCATCAGGGCAGCTCCACATCCAATTCCACAAGGAACTGCCATGGCCGGAGCACAGAGATTGCCCCAAATCCCTCTGGGAAGGGCTGCAAACTCCCAAACTCGGCAGACACCCGCCAGCTTCGCATCCCATTCCGGGTGCAGTTTGCAGCCCCGAGGCCGCGGAGCACCTGCTTGCCCCCACACTGAAACACTCGGTATTTTATGTGTCTACAAGAAAATACCAAGTGGAGTTTGTAAAGATTAGGCACATTTAAATGCAAATTGTGTTATTTCTGTCTTGAAAAGTGTCATTAATACATTTTCTGCAATTTGCAGAAATCAGCAGCAATTATTTTTTTTCGAAACGAACCATTAGCCAACTTTCGTTTGAAGGAGGAGGGGGGAAATATCAAGAAAATCATTATTACATGACTGACACATTTCCTCCCAGGTCTCAGAGCTTTTCTCATACTCAGAAAAGGAAGCGAGCGGCTCTTCCACGCATGGGATGCGACAAAGCACAAGCTGCTTCCTCTCCTGCTGCTCTCCAGAAGGGTTTGGTCACATGCGTGCATGCAGAGGGTGCATGCAGCGTGCATGCATGCAGAGGCTGCATGCAGCATGCATGCAGGGGATGCATGCAGCAATCCAGCCCTTGGGTGCTGGAGCATCCCCCTGCTCGCTTGGCCAAAGCCTTTTGCTGCACATTTCCCCATGCAGCCGTTTATCAGAGCAAAATTGAGCCCGTGCCAACGTGCTGACCCCGAGCGGAGCTCCCACATTCCTACGGATGTCGGACACTGCAGGAGGGGAAGGCAGGGCAGGAGGGCTGTGCACTAACCCCGTGCAGCAGCAGCGCCCAGGCTGCACGTGCCCATGAAATATGCATGGAGCGGTTTTAGTTCAACCTTCGAGCGAGCTTTCTCTGCTGCTTTGGTGCTAAATGAAAGGAAAACGGAGGCAAGAAAGCAAAGCTCGCCTGCGCTGAGATTAGAAGAGAAAGGGGAAGGAAAAGAAGAAAAAGGCACCTAATCTTATTTGATTCATCAGGGTGAAAGCGAAGAGCAAATTTACATAACACTGCGAGTGCTCATTAACTGATGTTAAATGACAAGCCGGCACCTATAGGATAGCGCGGAGCTCCCGGAGCCGCGTGCGGAGCTCCCTTCATCCCGGTGCTGCAAAGGGCCTCGCTGCCGAGGACGCCTTCAAAGCCTCCCCGGAGGCCGCGAGCGGCCGGCGGCAACGGGGCAGGAAGCCCCTTTCCTGCCCCAAAAAGCCCCTTTCCTGCCCCAAAAAGCCCCTTTCCTGCCCACTTTGCTCTGGCCCCGGGATAAGAGGGCAGTGGCGGGAGGAGCATCTCGGAGGCGGGATGCAGCATCCTTGGAGCATCCCGTAGCACCTCCGGCCCATCAATCGCAGTCCCCATTGGCCGGAGCAGCCGCTTGCGACAGAGAAGCGGCCCTGAGTTCGGCCCTGAAACGCCGGGTCCCCAACTGGACGGTGACAGATGGGCCCTGTCACTTCTCCCAGCCTTTGCCCATCGATTTTCCCCTTCTTTTTTAGCACCGATAATAAACAGCGCGTGCGGCCCCAGCGCGGCAGAGATGTCCACGCAATTACCTGCCGGGATGCGGGCGCTGGCAAATGGGATGATTAGAGCGGGCAACGGGCACAGACTGCAAAGCAGCCCCGGGACGGAGGGGAAGAGCCCTGCCAGCCCAGAGCACCGAGCCGGGAAGGAGCCACGGAGCCAAGCGAGGTTAAAACCCAGGGAAAACCTATGGGATGGGTCTGGAGAGCCTGGATGGGTCCCTGCTCCAGGGGCAACACTGTTTTTCCCTGGTCAGGTCCTGCCCCAGGCTGGGATTTATTTGCTCCAGCCACCAAATTGCTCCTGGGAGTAAACTCACCCGACTCTCATTGCGCTCTGCAAAATCCCCACTGCTCCAGCTGCAATTCCCAGCGCTGCCCCCATCCAAGCCCTTGTCCCCAAAACCCTCCAGCTCCCCAAAACCCAAGCCCCGGCCGCAATTCCCGGGAAGACACAGGATGCCCAAGGCCAGGACCCGGCATCCAGCTGGGCCCGGTGCTCCGGGAGGCGCGCGGCTGCTTAAGCGCCATAAATTGTGTTTGGGTTACCTGCGGAATGCTTAATCAAAACAGCGTATTTCACCCGACGGCTTGACAGATTTCCTCTCCACTTTTAGTAGCTTTTTTCATGTCCTCTTTTACTCCGATATGGATCCAATATCTCCTGCAGCGGCGAAGGCCGTAAAGATAAAAAATGGGGTAATTGTGGCAGAAGTTTATTGGTGGGAAGACGCACGCACTCGCAAACCAGCCCTGACAACTATTTTGGGGGCCGATCCGCTGCACGGATAGACCCTCCGCAATGAATCAATCCCTCCCCGCCGACGCCGGCCACGCATCCATAAATGCTGCCACCGGCGCTTCCAATCGCGGGAACACGGCTGCGATCGTGGAGGAAGGCACCCAGTTTTGAATATTGCAAGATTTCAGTTGGAAAAAAAAATCCATGATTTATCTCCACGTGAAAGACACAGTGAATATTCCAACGGTCTCGCCTCCCATCGCCGCCAAGGACTGTCGGCTCTCACAGCCTCGGGATCTGGTGCCAGGCTTAAAAACAAGTCTGCGGGGATGGGATTTGCAGCTGGGGCTGCAGCACGTGGCAAAACCCCTGTCTGGTTCCCCCCACGGGGCACTGCCCAACCGGGACAGGAGATTTGGGATGAAAAATAGGAGGAAAGGGAGCCTTGGAGCAACTGGGGACCCGCACGGCCCTGCACCTGACCTGGAGCGGGATCTGGTCCGCAAGCCCGGCTGGGAAGCGAGCGGAGCAAAGGGCAGGAGCAGCGCATCGATTGCTGCTGATTCCATGGAAACCCACTGGCCGGCATTCCCTCCATCCGGAAAACCAGGGCTCCCAGCCGGCAGCCCCGCGCATTCCCGGCTCCCTTCCTTTTTCCCGGCTCCTCCATGGAGTGCAGCCTGGCCATGGGGGAGCCGGGAGCAGCCGCCGCAGCCTCCCGGCCCCTTCCCTCGGGAATAGCAGGCAGATGTTTGCTCCGCGACAATCTGCATCCTGCTGGAGTTGATGGAAATATCCATTATCCCGCGCTCTCATCCATGGAGCCGGCGCTCGCGGGAAGCCACGAGTGGATGGGGACAGCCCGGCCTGGGAGCAGATGGGCAGGTGGCCACAAAGCGGTGGCACAAGGGACAGGCGGAGTCCGGGGCTTCCCTCCAGGAAGCAGGAATCCATACGGATGTCCCCAGAGCATGCGCCATTCCCAAGCTCGCTGGAAGAGCGCAGCAGCATCCCGACATCCCTTTGGGAATTGTGCAGCAATCCCTCCTGGAGCCCCATCCACCGATTCCCCAGGCGCTCACTCCTTTGGGGCATTTTCCCCCTTTTCGGGCTGGGTTTTGCACAAGCTGCTGGGGCAGTGTGAGGAGCTGGAACCCACAAGCCTGGCTGGGAAGATCCCCCTGAATTCCCATGCGGAACCTGCCAGGGCTGCGTCCCCAGCACCAACACGGGCAGGAGGATCTTCCCCTATTTTTGCGGGATTTTGGCAGCCCTGGAGCCAAGCGGCTCCCTCCGCAGCGACGGCCTCGGCGCAGCCGCCCACGCAGCCCGCGGTAAATAATTAAATGCTGAAATAAGGCAGCAGATGGGAGGCAGCGCGACCGTCACAACTGCCACCGGCTGGGGACGTCACCCAGGGAAAGGCCGGAGCTGCCGGAGGAGGACGGAGAGGTTTTCCCGCAGGGATGCGGCCAGGACGCCACGGAGAGGGGCTCTGGGAGGCACCCGGAGCAAAGCAAAAGGCCCAGAGGGAAATCACCTCCCTGAGCCCCATGGAACCAGCCCGGGGTGGCCGAGGGGCCACTGCCCATGGGGGTGACACCAGGAGCTGAGCGGGAGCCCGGCCTTGGGAAAAGCATCATGGAAAATTTTCCGCGGGCCCCGCGATCGATCGAGACGGGGAGCGCGCGGCTGAGCTGCCTCTGCACTCACACATCATCTGCATTTATCTCCTTCAAGCAAGCGCAGGAGCGGCACCGAAAGGCCTCATTATAAGCTCCTGATGGATAAATATTAATGCCCAAACCCTGGGAAGGAAACCAGGGCTCGGGGTTTGCAGGTGCCCGCTCCAGCCAGTGGCACCAGCTCGGAGCCGGGGGCAGCACTTCCCGCTCCCCGGATTGGCATTTCCATCCCATCCTCCCCAGACAGCCCTGGCTGCACCAGCGGCTCCGCTACCTCCATCTGCTTGGATGTCACCTCCAGGCGGGATCGGCTCCAAGTACCTTCTCCCTGTCACTCATTTCCCATCCTCATTCCAAGGATTCTCCCATTGGAGCCTAAGGGGCTCCAAGGGCTTCAGCAGGGCCAGGGGCTCAGCACAGCACCAAAACCACCATCATTTGCCTCAAAATAGTCCCCGTGGCCACACCAGCCCCACAGCCAGCCCAGCACTGGTGCATGGAGCCCCTCGGGTGGCCCTGTGTCCCTCTCTGTCCCTCCCAGGGTGACTCACCTGGACAGGGCCAGCCCAGCTGCCTGCAGCTCCACTGCTCTCTCCAGCCAAGGGAAGCAAGCAGCAACTCGCAGCTTTTCTGCAAGCTCTACCTGCAAACTGGCCCCAGCTGCCAATCGTGGCCCCTCCGCAAAGTGGTCCCAGGTGCTGCCTCGGTGTCCTCATCCCCTTGATGAGCAACTCCTGCCCCATTGCGAAACAGCACCCCCGGGATGTCCCCAATGTCCTTGCAGGGAGACCTCCTGCTCAGGGCAACCCTGTGTAGCCAATGACTCTTCTGGGTGCATCCTGCACCCTGTACCCTGCATCCTGTACCCTGCATCCTGCACCCTGCAACCTGCATTCTGCAACATGCACCCTGCACCCCGCACCCTGCATCCTGCACCCTGTACCCGGCATCCTGCATTCTGTATCCTGCAACCTGCAACCTGCACCCCGCACCCTGCATCCTGCACCCCGCACCCTGCATCCTGCACCCTGTATCCTGCACCCTGCATCCTGTACCCTGCATCCTGCACCCTGCAACCTGCATTCTGCAACATGCATCCTGCACCTTGCGCCGTGCATCCTGCACCCTGAACCCTGCATCCTGCACCCTGCATCCTGTACCCTGCATCCTGCACCCTGCAACCTGCATCCTGAACCCTGCACCCTGCATCCTGCACCCTGCATCCTGCACCCTGCATCCTTCATGTGCATCAAGAGGGGTCCTGGCCACGCGCCCGCAGGGAGGTGGCGGTGGCAGCGCAGGGACCCGGCGCAGCCGGCGCTGGCAGGGGATGTGACAGGGCGCTACCCGCGTCCCCCCCGGCGGGCGGCAGCGGGCGCCTTCCCCGCGAGCGGCTGCATCATTTGCATCCGCTGCGGCGCCGTTTCCAGGCCGTGTTTGTCAATCTGCAGCTCCTTGCCTGCGGAGACAGCAACGGAGCGCGGAGCGAGCCGAGCGGTGCCGGGAACGGGGTGCGAAACGTGGTCCCGGTGTTGGGCACCCGCGGGCGCCGGGGGCACCGCGACAAGCGGCCCAGTCCGGAGCAAGAAGTGAAAACCAGGATTGAGCCTGGCTGGGATCCGCTCCAGGCTGGAAGCGGCGGCAGAGCCGGGATGGATGCCCGGCACGGGCCTGGCTGCTCCGCAGGCTCCGCCGCGTGGGCACGGCCACCGGAGCTGCGGGAGCTTGGGTGCCGGAGGGAAGAGGTTTCCAAGGCAACGGAAAACTTGGGAAAGCGGCTCCCTTTGCAGGCTCTGCTCCGGCCCGGAGCGCCGAGCAGGGGCCTGGCTGGGGGCCCGGGATCGGCGCTGCCTCTGGCCTCTGCGATCTCCATCTCCCCACCGGGAGAATCCCACCGGGATTGCAGGGATCCAGGCGCTCCTTCCGGAGCCGCTCCGTGGCCCTGATCCATGGGGAACAGCTGTATCGGCATCTGCAGCCCCCTGCATACCTCACTATAGAGCCGCTAGCTCTGAGCTAATCGCTTTGCAATCATAAAACTATTAAATTAATTAACCGAGGGAGAGAGAAGGAACGCTGGCTGCTCCCTGGAGCAGAGCGCCCGGCCCCGCTGCCTCCGGCTCCCTCCACCTTTGCCCAGGGAAGAACTGGAGTTGGGAAGAACTGATGCGGCTCCCGGAGCAGCTCCGACCCCCTTGGGAACATGGACAGACGGAAGTAACCGCTCCAGACATATTTCCTTGGGAATCTGGGCTAACCCCGTGTTCCTGAGGGCAGGGAGAGGAGAGGGGAAGCTCGTGCCGAGCGCATCACCTCCGACCGCGCCAGCTCTGCCAAGGCGGCTCATCCCGGGATATTCCAGCACGGCTGCTTCCCTGCAGCCATCGCCCTCATCCCTCCCTTTTCCGCAAGCAGGGAACCCGCGGGAATGCAGCTTCCAAGCGCCGCGCGCATCAAAGCGAGCGGGCGCCGTCCTTGGCGTCCCCTTCCCTTGTCCCTGCAGCAGCTCCCGGAGCACCGCGGCCCTCGGGGCTCGATGCCTCCCGCCCGGCTCCGGCTGCGATCCCACAGGAGCAGCCCTGCTCCTAACGCCGCTGCCGCGTAGGGGATGCTCTTCCGAGAGCTCCGGCTCCTGTGTGCAGAGCTGATGTTCCCCTTGGAAACACTGTTTGCTGGAGAGCGGAGACACGCGCTCCGAAGCCGAGAGCGGCTCCGATAATGGATGTGCAGACAAAAGCGCCAACTCGGCAGCACAGGATCCCGGGTGGCATCTCCGGCTGCTCCGGAGGCCACCGTGATTCCCACAGGATGGGGACAACACCCGCAGAGCCCCACAGCAAAGCGCTGCGAATTCCAGGGAAGCCGGGATGCCGCAGGAGCAGGGATGCGAGCCCAAAGCCTCTTCCTCCCTGCACCGGCCTCCTCCTCACTGCAAACGGCCCCTGGTTGGTTCTGGCTCTGCTAAAGCAGAGCCCGGGAGGCAGCGGAGCCGGGAGCGCTCCAGCCTTTCGGCAGCAGGAAGCAATCCATAAACCTAAATATTGCAGCTAACAGCAGCTTTTGCCGAAGCTGCCCGACCTCATAAATATGCATTTCCCTCCATTCGCTTTCCGCAGACCTATTATTGTTTTTAACGACACCGGGAGGCTGCAGTTTGCATTAGGAGCATGTAATTTTTCATTAAAAGGTAATTTATAACATGTAAAGCGGTGCACAATGAAGGCGGCGGCGGTGATGGATGGGGAGGCAGCATGTGCTCCAAGGGCACCGTGTTTACAAGCCCACGGGTCTGTGCGGAAAGGGAAAGGCCATTGCAGGAAGCCCAGCACGGCAGGATTCCCTTCCCTGGGAATGGTCCCGGCTCCCATTGCCAGGAATGTCTCGGGGCCGCGCTGGGCTCGCGCGCTGCAGCTGGGCGCCGAATCCGGCCCCTTGTTTTCCATCCGTCTGCCTGCAAATTGCTCCTAAATAACACAGTTTAGCTCTGGCTGATTGAGCCTAAGAATTTTGCAATTACCGGCAAACAGGGACATTCAGCGTCACGCGGCATTTGCATTTTTAAGGACCGGGAGGTTCCCTGCGCCTCGGGGCCGAGCCCGGGCAGCACAAGCTCCCGCGGCGCCGGGTCCGGACGGGGGCTTTTCCCATGGGAGCGGGGCCCGTGCGCTTCCCTGTCCCGGCCTGGCCTCCGCGGCGGCCGCCCGGATGCTCCATTAGCCGGGCGCTCTCCTCCGGCCCCACTTTCCGCTCCAGTTACGGCTCCGGCACCACTTAAGCGGCCACAAGGGCCTCGGCGCCGCTGGCCCCATCGATCGGCTCCTCCTTTAGCTCCTTTACATCCAGGCTCTAATTTTCCGTGGAACCCAGGGGGAGCTCCAGGGAAGACCACGGGGAGGAAGAGGAGGCAGCCGCGGTGCCGTCCGCATGGAGCCACCGCCGCAGCCCAAGCGGATGGAGCATCCCGGTCCCAGCCTGTCCCTGCGGGACCCCACACCTACACACAGTATATGCACAATGATAGACAATATATATAAATATATATATATATATGGACTCTATACTATGTGTATATGGTACATAAGGCAGCGCAGAAGGCAGCTAAGCCTGAGGGGGGTGAGTCCCTGCTTGGCTCCGGCTCTGCTTCCCGGGAGAAAGGGATTTCACTGCGGGTTTGATGCATCGCCTGTGGAATAAATACCTCTGATCCAGGAGAAGCTGCCGAAGCCAAATTACTTGTATAAAACCGTATTAAGGAGGAAAGCAAATAATCCTCGCGTTCCGCAGCCCGCGCCCGCTGCTCCGGCCCTTCCCGCGGCGTTCCCGGCGTTCCCGGGCCCCGCACATGCCCCCCGCGGCCCTGGGCGAGCGGCGGCCGCTTCCTTTCATCTTCCCCTTGCTTGAACTTTCCTGCCTCATAATCAGGCCTGACATTAATGATGCATTAAATTAGCTCTGATTAAAAGAACCTTTGCAGCCGCAGCGGGGCCGCGGAAGGGAGCGCGTGGGCTCGTGCCACCACCTCCCCGCGCTCCCCCTGCCTCAGCTTCGGCCCTGGTTTTATATAAAATTATATAGGGACTGATGGCTCTGGGACTCGGAATTGTCACGTCTTCATTTGGGACCTTAATTCAGACATAAAGGGGCAGGGTCCTTGGGGCACCCTGTGCACAGGGACAGTGGGGACACCCAGGGGCTCTTCACCCCTCAGCTCCACGTTGGCTCCTTTAATAAAGTCTTTCCTATAATGAAACCCAGTGTTTCAGCAGGGGTTTTGGTGTGATTTCCCATGTTTTAAGTAAGTTAATGGTCCAACTAATGAACGTGAAATTACAGCAAAAAGGGAAAAAAAAAAAAACCCTTGGATCAAAGCCGCTGAGATCCGCACGCCGGTGTCAAAGCCTAATTGCTATTATAATAAATAAACCTGTTATTATAATAAATATAGCACAGGCCCTGGCCGGGGGGGACATTCCCCTGGGAAAGCAGCCGGGTCTTTCCTGCTCCATGCAAGCAGCAGGGCCGGAGTTTCGAGACACCCGAGCCAGAGGCACAACCGGACCCGGAGCTTCCCTCAAACCCGGGGTACTTGGAGGGCATCGGATTCCGCAGGCTCCGTCGGGAAGCACGGGAGGGATCCCGCTGTGTGCGGAAAGCAGCACAGAGCCCTTTCCCAGCATAATCACCCCAGGCTTCTCCGGGCTGCTTTTAAGCAGCTATTTTGGGAGCCCCTCGGGCCTCGGCTGATGGAGGCAGCGCTCGGCTGCGAGGGCATTAGCTGCTCCACGGGGAAGAGCCCGGGCAGGTGGCAACGTGGCCAAGGAGGCTCCTGGTTCTGCCCGTTCTCCAGGCAGGGGTGCAGGGACCCACTGCAGGGATGCAGGGACCCATTGGAGGGACTCAGGGATCCATGCTGGGATGCAGGGACCCACTGCAGGGATCCCATGAGGGGATGCAGGGACCCTCAGGAGGATGCAGGGACCCAGTGCAGGGATGCAGGGATCCATAGAGAGATGCAGGGATCCATGGGGGATACAGACCCCTGCAGCAGGATGCAGGGACCCATTGGAGGGATGTAGGGATCCATGGAGAGATGCAGGGATCCATGGGGGGATGCAGACATCCATTGGAAGGACTCAGGGACCCGTTGGAGGGATGCAGGGATCCATGGGGAGATGCAGACCCCCACGGCGGGATGCAGGGACCCGTTGGAGGGATGCAGGGATCCATAGAGAGATGCAGGGATCCATGGGGAGATGCAGACCCCCACAGCGGGATGCAGGGACCCATTGGAGGGATGCAGGGATCCATAGAGAGATGCAAGGATCCATGGGGAGATGCAGACCCCTGCGGCAGGATGTGGGGACCCAATGGCAGGATGCAGGGACCCATTGGAGAGACTCAGGGACCCATGGGGGGGTTGCAGGGATCCATGGAGAGATGCAGGGACCCACAAAGGGGATGCGGGGACCCATTGGAAGGACTCAGGGATCCATGCCGGGATGCAGGGACCCAGTGGGAGGATCCAGGACCCACCGCTGGGATGCAGGGGCCTGCTCGGCCGCAGGACCCTCGGTCCCTCGAGCCAGGCTCCCTCCGCACGCAGCATCCCCAGCCTGGCCATAAATCCCAACGGCCGCTTCCAAAGCGCCGGCCCTGCCACGGAGACTTGTCAGGGAAGCAGCGGCATCGCAGGCTCCATTAACTCCATATTTATAACCTGCTTTGCAATAGGATCCGGGCCCCGCCTGCCCGAGAGCCCTGCTCCCACCCAAACCCGCCTCGAGGACCCAAATGCCGTGGTGGCCTCGTGCCATGTCCCTTCCATCATCCGCGGATGGGGATTTGGGGAGAGACCGGCCAGAGTCCCTGCGCCCACGTCCCCCTTCTGTTATCCTGAGGCTGCGCTGCCTTTCCAAGGATTTCTCCCTAATCCAAGGAGAAAAACGGCAGCGCCAGCCCCGCAAGCGGTGCGGCTGTCCGGGCAGGACTAATAGTTATTATCTCCATTAAGCACCACGGCTGTCAGGGAGGAATTAATTTCCAAGCAGCAAGAGATGAAAGTTCCCCATTTTTCAGGAAAATCTGCACCTCATGAGGTGCCTAAAGAAAAATAACTTAAACGTGATTAAAAATGATCTCCATTTTATTAAAAATAATTCTAATTTATCTCTCCCTCCGGCTTCCTGTTTCTCTGGCATCAATCCTGGTTGCTGGAGGAGAGCCTCCACAGGGACCCGTCTCCTGCCGCCGGTCACTACAGGAACGTCTGGGTTAGAGCAACCTGGCACTGAGCCAGGACATCCCCAGAAATCCAGGGAAATGGGGGGAAAGGGAGATCCCCTGGGCAGCACCAGCTCGGAGTCAATCCGTCCTGCTGCAAAACGCTGGCCCCGCTTCTCTCACGCGCCAAGATGCTGCAAAAATCAATTAGCTGCTAATGACATTACAGCGCCGGGGAGATATAAGGCTTGGCGGGAGCGGTAAGTGCCGGTGACGTCCGCGAGCCGGGGTGAAATATGGGCACCCGCTCCCACCTTGGCAGCGGAGCTTGCGGACGAGCACGGCTCCACATTCCCATCAAAAGGGATCATTTTGGCTTTCCGAAGATGCGTCTCCAATGGGATGTAGCAAAACCGGGGCCTGGGAGCGCCGCTCGGCTCCGGGGTTGGCCCTGAGGGCCGGGTTTTCCCTGCGTCGGCACCAGGAGTGTTTGTCACGGCTGCAGGGCCGGTGGTGCTGTTCACTTCTAAGGCGTTGCATTTAGGGCTCCGCGAGCTCGTTTGCCTCGTTACTGATGGATATTTAATTGCAGAGCGGCTGCGGGGATGCACCGCACCGAGGGCTCCTCCGCTCCCCGCCAGCGCTGCCAAAGACTTTAAATGGATAAACCCGGGAGCATCCATCTCTCCTGGAGCGCGAGGGGATGCGGAGGGCCCCGCGCTGGGGTCCGTCCGTCACCCTGCCAAGGGGCCCAGGCGTCCTCCCGCCGCTAAGCTGCGCTTAATAACGCTCTGCATTAATGTCCCGCAATGCAGGCGCTCATCACCAGGCAGCAGCGCGGCCGGTTTAACCCTCCGCCTGCCGCCGCGCGCGACCCGGTGTCACCAGGGGACGGGGAGGGTGACACTGTCACGCAGCCGCCTGTCTGCACCCCCATGCGCCAAAACCCCCTGCACCGGTACCACCCACCACTCGCTGGCTTTGAACGCTTGTTCGTCACCTATGCGATGAGCTGGGAGGGCTCAGCCCGACCCAGCAGGCAGCAGCGAGCGCTGAGGTCCGACAGGTCCCCCCTTGCCCTCCCCAGGCATCGGATCTTGGCAAAACCTCCGGCCGAGGCGCTTCCCTCCCGGCTTCTATTAGTTTAAACACACGGACGCATGAAAAATAAATGCTGCTCGGGAAAGACAGCGGCAGAGGGCTGGGAAGCAATTAGCATCCAAAGAGGCATAATTAGTGCTCAGAATGCAAGCGGCAGCGAGGAAATAAAGTAGCATTCGGATGCAATCAGGGTCGTGCCTGAATTACAAACCGTTAACTGAATTGCTAATTAAGCACAGTGTGTGAATCACGTCTTATTAAGGGCCTGGCCGGGGCGGCCGCGGGACACGCGGGACAGTCACTCGGGGCGGATCCGGGAGCCGACCCGGGGCAGCCGGCACTGCCTGCCCGGCAGTTCATTAGCCGTAATGAGCGGGATGGGCCTCGCTCCCGCACGCTGGGATAATATTTGCCCAGGGAGCGCTGGCCCGTGGCTCCCTGTGGAGCGTCCGGCCCGAAGCGCCTCCTCCTGCCCCTCTGTTTTTGGGGAATGCAGCCGGTGAGGGCAGCCGCTGGCCCTGGGGACACTGGTCCCTGGTGGCCGCAGCAGCGGGCAGGTGGTGGGGTGATGCTTCCTGCATCCCTGCATCCCTATGTCCACGTATCCCTGCATCCCTGTGCCTTGCATCCCTGCATTGCTGCATCCCTGCATCCCGATGTCCCCACGTCCCACGCAGGCTGGGGCTCCACTCCACCACCAGGCACCAGCGCAGGGCGCCAAGCCACGAGGAGAGGGAGGTGAATCCGGAGGAGGTGATTCCTTATTCCTATTTTATCCAACCCAGACACGTCCTTTGAAGGGCCTGACAAGCTCGGGGGAGCCGCTCCCCTCGCTTCCCTCCTTCCCTTTCCCTCCCTCCTCTATTCCCTGGCTTTGCTTTTCATCTTCACCTTCTCCTTGCCCTCCTGCTTCCCTGGCACGGCAGATCCCATGTCCCGCTGGCCGTGCCGGTGTCCCCACGTGTCCCCGCAGCACCCAGTGCCACCCCGGAGCCCATGCACCTGGCAAAGGGCAGCAGCTCCTGCAACCTCCGGGTATTTTCCAAGTGGGATAAAACAACAGCCCCTTCCAAGGGGGAATGGGATGCGGGGGGCTCAGCACCGGGATGGCCGGCGATGATCGCGGATGATGCCCTTGAAGGCGAGGGCGGCAGCTCCGCGGCTCCGGCGCGGCCGGCACCGGGATGAAAGGCGGCAGCTCCGCTTGAAGCCGCGCGGTGGGGAAAGGGCTTGGAAGCAGCGAGGAGGATCAAAGGGAGCCCTTCATCTCTCTTAATAAGTCTCCACTGGGCGATGGAGGGAGCTGCACCTGGGGAAGGGGCTCTGCCGAGCAGATCAAAGCCCGGCACGAACGTCAAAGACACGGGAGAACTTGGCAGGAGGGGAGGAAGAGCAAGAGGGGCCGGGAACAAAAGCGGGAGATGAAGAGGCCGATGATGAAAACGTCGTCTTGCGGCTCCGCTTCCCGAGCGCTGCAAGTGCCGGGGAGAACTGCCTGGGAGACACAGCACAAGGAAGCCACGCGCATCCGTCCTGGGAGCCAGCACGGAGCAGCCCGAGGGGCCTGGAAAAGGATGGTCGTGGGGAAAGGGTGGTCTTGGAGGAGGACAGTCCTGGGGGAAGGATGGGATGTGGGGAAGGACGTTCCTGGGGGAAGGATGGCCCTAGGAAAGGGTGGCCCCAAGGGAAAGGATGATCCTGAGGAAGGGATGGTCCCAAGGGAAGGGATGGTCCTGGGAAAGGGTGGTCCCAAGGGAAAGGATGATTCCAAGGAAGGGATGGTCCCAGGGGAAGGGATGGTCCTGGGAAAGGATGATCCCAGGGGAAGGATGGTCCTGGGGACACCACGCGGGCGAGGAAGAGCCGAATGTGGATGAGCTCGCAGATGCGCGTCGGAGCGGTTATCACTCCTCAGTGCTGAGAGGGCCCTCCGGAGCCGCAAGCCCTCCTGCTTTTCTGAAGGATTTATCAATTTTTGTTCAAGAACCACTGAGGAAGATTCCCTGTTTGGATAAGCTGCTGCCTCGTGCCGGATTAATGTCCCGAGGCCGCGATCGCGGCTGCCTGGGGCCACGATAACGGGCTGCGTGCGGAGCGATAAGGAACCGCATCCCCGGCACCGCTCCGGTGGGAAGGGCTGCAGGAAGGGCACGATGCCCACGGGATGTTTGCTGGGGGAGGCTGGCAAAGCTATAAATAAAGGGAAAAGCACTGGGAAAACTGGGGAATTCTGTGCCCAGCGGTGCCCGTGCTCCAGCAGGGCAGCGCTTCCCAAATTCCCAGGGGATACAGCGAGGTCCCGGCCATGCGGCCGTGCTTCCTCGCTGACGGCTCAATTATCAGCATTCCGCTCCCGCGTGCCCGCGGAGCCTGTAATCAACGCCCGCGTCTGCATCCTGGCAAAATTAATCATAATTGCTGAAAGCAAGACGCCTCGCGCTTGTAGCTTCGCTCCTTTAATTAGGAATCCGTAATTGGATACAGCGCTCCCGTAAATCCAATTACCTGGGATGAGAGCGGCGGCGGGCGGCAATGCCCGGGCACCGGGAGGGACGCGGCGCGGCCGGGCTCTCCGAGCACCCGCTCTGCCAGGCCCAGAAAGACTAAATTACACATTAAAAACAACAAAAAAGAGGGGCTCTATAATTACAGCGAGTGCTCATCTTTTTTATACCCACAGATAAAAGCTCCGGTGGTTTTGAATGAGCACTAGGTAATTTGGGATGTGTTTTACAGCGCTTTGGCGTCCACAAGTTCCCGGCAGAGCGGGGCAAAAGCCAAGGCCTGGGAAGTGTTTGCATCCCTGATTGCAAGTTAGTCGGGAGATGCTGGGTTCATGCGGGAATCCTGTGCGCGCCCGGATTGACAGCAGGAGCGGTGCTGGGAAGAGCCGGAGCCTCCGTCCACCTGCCTGTAAGGAGCTCCCTCCTCTACTCCTCGCCAAGCCTCCCGTCTGCAGGCAGATGCCTTTGGGAAATCCCATTTCCATGAGAGGTTTTCCAGGTGGACAGGCAGGGGACTGTTGCGCTCGGTGCATGCGAGAGAGCTTGTGGGGGCAGCGCTGCAGCCGTGAGTCCCATTTCAGGCCTGCCCAGCCAGTGCTGCCCTCTCCGTGTTCCCGGAGAGTTTCCGGGATAACCCTCCTCCCGGGATGGATCCCTGCTCCGGGATGCTCGACGGGATGTCCCTCGCAGCGCTCCGGGTCCAGGCTGGTGTGCAGCCAGAGGCCTGGCGCACTCGGTGCCTGCAAGAGAGCTCGGCAGCAGCACAGGGCCAGTGCCGAGCCCAGCCACGGAGCTGCGGGAAGCAGCGGCTGAAATCCCTTGGGAAGGGGAGTCTCCATTGGGAGGGAGCTCGGGATGCGCGGCCGAGGCAGCACCGGAGCCGCGGTGCCCCCGCGAGCCTCCCCTCTCACCGTGACGGCAGCTCCGTTAATGCAATTAATTGTATTAGGGGCTGCTGGATTATCTAATTACAAACGTGCCTCGCTTTGATTTTCCCTTTAATTAATTTGCTTGATTTACACGCAGCAACATCTGCCTGGGCAGGAGCTGGTGGGAGCTCCTGCGGATCCGCATCCAAGGGCAGGTGCCGGGAAAGGGACCGTCCCCGAGGACGCAGCCAGGGTCCCCGCAGGCAGGGGACAAACGGGGCCGCTCCGGGCCTCGGGCGGCACCGAACGGGTCCCCTCGCGCTTATGAACAAGGGCCACGTCCCGCGGGGACATCCCGGCCGCGGGGACCCCCCCGGGCGCCCGGCTGCCAGGCCTCACTAGAGGGCAGCAAAATGCTGCCGTTCCCAGGGCTGGGGACACCGGGGGACACTTGTCGCAGCGGCCCGGGGGTCCCCACGGGGCTGGGGGAGCAGCCAGGGCCGGCAGCAGCTCTGCTGTCCTCCTATTTACCTTTTTTTCCCCCAAAATCCAAGTGCTTTGAACGGTTCCCAAGGTCCCCAGCGCCACCGCGCACAGCACGAGCCTGGGGACACGGCGAGGACTCAATCCCGGGCTCTCCCGGGGCTTTTCCACACTGCGGGAGCTGCTCCGCAAAAGGCCCTGGGCTCAGCCTGCCGTTTTCCGGAGCCTTTTGCAGCCTAACGGGAGCTGCAGGAACCTCCACTGGTGCAAACCAGGGCCCGGCACTGGGGAAAACTGGATTTTTCCACTTGTGCCGACCTTTTAACTAAAAAAAAAAAATTAGAAAAAAAAAAAAAAGGGTCCAAATATAACAAGCGCACAAAGTGCTTTGCACTCAGCGGTGAAGTTAAAACCTTCGGAGTTGCATCCTTTTGCACAGGTCAGCAAAACCACTTCTGCTCTGGTGTCTGTGCACTCAAACCATCATCTAAAAACCGCTGCTAAAAGCCCAAAGTCTGACCCGTGCCCGCGCCAGGTGTAATTAAAATTTAAATCCCTTCCTCTCCACAGCACGGGCAGGGAAGGGGCCTCGGCGGGAGCCTCCTGGGCACTCGGTCGATGCCTCCTTTTTAGCTGCTGCGGAAGCGGGAGATGCCGCAGGGGCATCGCTCCCGCCTCGATGCCCGACCTCGGCCCCGCTCCGCGCGTTATTCCTGCTTCCCCGGAGCAACAAGGATTGTGGGAGGACCAGGGAGCAGCCTGGCCCTTGCTCCATCCGCCGGCTCGGGGACGTTTCGGTGGCTGTAGCATCTGCACCGGGCTCTGATGCTGCAGAGCAGGAATGAAGAGCCCAGCGCTCCGGAGCGGGAATATTGTTTTCCCTTCTCTCGAGTGCCACAGCAACACTAATTACCTAAATCACCCTAAATGAGGAGCCGCGGCTCATTCCGCATGCAAACACGGCGCTCCGGCTCAGCTGCGGCTCGGGGATGACCATGGGCTCGTGCTGCGGATGAGCTGCAATTTCCCAGCCCTGATTCGGGTTGTTTGGAAAGACCAAAAGCAAAGTGTCTTTTCCAACTGCCACCTTTCCAATGGCTCTGGCCGTCTCCTTTCCCAGGGATTTCGGGTTATCCCTTTGCCCAGCTCAGTGGGCACCCACAGGGCTGGATCTTAGGGCAGCCGGAGCAGCGCTGGGGCCGGAGCTGCCGCTTCCCCCGCGCGTTATCCGCAGGCCGCATCCCGCCGCGGGAAGCGTGGGCTCCCTAATCCTCCTAAGCCCGAGGAAATCCATGCGGGGATGGAATGGCTCATTAGAGCTGCGGTCGGAGCAGCACGGAGCGCATTCGCGTTGCTGTTCCGAGCTCCTATCGGCTCCTTCCCAAAACCCACGGGTGGCAGCTCCGAGGGTGGCGCTGGGTCCCCAGGGTGTCATTGTCCCCTGCAAAGAGCAGGGGGCCCTGGTGTCCCCCCCGCCACCAAGGCTCAGAGCTTCCTTAGTCCCCAGGCAGGATTCCCCATCACGGAGCATCCTCCGAGTGGGATCACAGGCCCGATCAGCTCTATCTAGAGAGACATTTTTGCATTTTGGCAGCCAATTAGCAACTATCCCTCGTCTCCGCCAAGGCCCTTTTGTCGGTGGCAACGCGGGACTGGCTACAACAGAGGAAAATCGCTTCCTAAACCTGGGAGAACAGACAAAATCCGTGCCACCCAGCACGGCTGCCTCCAATTAGCAGCACCGGAGCCAGCACAGCGACCCCGGCACCGCGCAGGGGGACGGGGACCGTCACCCTGTGCTTAACCAGGTCACCTCCCTGTGCTCGTTACTGTTTTAATTCCCACCTGCACCAGGTTGTGTAACCGCTCCGGTCTCCTCCGCACGCGCGCGCCGGCCGAGCGGCCTCCGATCGCTTCTCTCCGAAGCCAACGCAGGATGCGACAGCTCAGGGAAAGGCACAGGAGAAACAACAACAAAAAAGAGATTGCTGCTAAATTACAAGGTTGCTGGAGCGCGATCCCACACAGCAGGGCCTCACGTTGCAGCGCGGAGGCAGCGTTTTGCTCAAGGGGGATGCGCATCCGTCCCCGTCCCCCCCGGCCGGTGTTGGGACACCCTGGAAGTTGGTATTCCGACCCAAAGGAGCAGAGCCCTCGTTGCACTGCAGAGCAGCACCGAGGGGACGGGCAAGGCTCCTTGCAAGCCGAGCAAGCCCCGCTGCAGCTCCGAGCATCCGCGCGCTTCCCTGCGAGGAAGTCCTGCTCCCAGTGCGCTATCCAGGGCCGCATCGCCCTGGAAAAGGGATCCCCTGCCCCGTGTTTCCCGGGAAGCACTGCAGCTCCGTGCCCCAGGAAGCTCCGCTCTCGAGGTGACTCGGGAAGCTGCTGAGCCCCAACATCTGCAGGATTTTCCCTTGTAACTATAATAATCCTGCTGAGATTAACTTAATCGCTGGGTGACTCATTTGTCTCCTCACGTCCCCTGTCCTAACCCTGATCCGTTCCGAGTGCTTTCTCCACTCTGTATTTCATGTTTCCCTTTGGAAAACCTGGAAATGCCTTTTCTCTCCCACTGCAGCTCCTTGCCTGTGGGTTACATCACTGCAAGGACAAAGTATTCCAACCTCTCCCGCACGTGGTGCCTCATCCAGCTGGGAGCAGCCCAGCACCTCCTGGAAGAGCAAAACTTGCTGGGATGGAGCTGTCTCCCTGGCAGGAGATGAGCGCTGAGCAGGGATCAGGCTCCAGGCTGCAATTCCCAGGCAGGAGAGCCCGGCACAAAGCGCCAGGCAGCCCCTGCGCTCGACACGAACCAAATGTGGCCAAACTCCCAGAAGAAGCTGCCAAAGCCAAGAAATTAGCAACACTCCAAGACAAGGCATATGTTTCTGTGCATAACACTGAATCATCTTACAGTAGTTAAATGCACACAGGAAAACAAGGGGGGAAAATACCCCTTATCGTCCCTGCTTCGAACAAGTCTTTAGCAGGGAGCAGGAGCTAGACGGACCTTGCGGGGGTCTATCCAGCAGACGGTTGACAAGATGGACAACTTCCATCCCACCGTGTGCATCCTTTTAACATGGAAAACATCCCGGGTTAAAACACAAGGACCGCGGAGATCTCTGCTTTCCTCTGTCCCCTCCTCTCCAATCCCAAAGAGCATCTCCCTCCCAAAGAGGGGAAAAGGCAGGTCTCAAATCTCCAGCTAAAACGAAGCCTGGTTTCCTTATGGCACTGCCAGGCTGGCTCTTCCCGGTGTCCTCGCTTCAACGGTGCCTTCCCAGCCTCGTTCTTTCCCTGGCAAGGAAGAAGGTCACCATCTGCTGGCTGTGAAATAACGACCCGGGAATCCTGCTGCATCCATGAGCGTGTCCTCTGCGGGGGATCCAGGGGATGGGAACACCCGGGAGGCTCAGAACCAGGGCTGGGTACGAGCTGCCTTCGCCCTCGGGCAAGAAACTTGTCCCCAAACCCTCTCCCACTCGGTCCCTGCAAGAGGGATCGCGCAGAAAAGACCATCCAAGTACTTGGGGGTTTGGAGCAAATCAGGAAAGCGCTCGAAAGCCCGGATTTCCTTGGAAATGACATTTCTGCAGGCACGCGCCCAAGCCCTCGGGCTACCCGCAACCCGGTTCGTGCAGCCCCAGCTCCGCTTTCCTGCTCTAAATCCTTCCCCATCTACCCCAGGCCTCCTCCTTGGGGGGCTAAACCAGCCCATAGCCCCGCTCCAAGGCTGCCCTTTCCTGGGATGAAGCCCTTGGACGCTTCCCATCCATCCCTGCAGCCCGGCGCGCCGGTTGCCATGGCAATGGACCGCTTGGAGGAAGGAGGGCTCATTATCAGCCTCTCTATTGAATAAAACCTTGGATGAGTTTTCCCTTTCTCGCTGCTGACGCAGGAACGTCACGGATTCGCTTCTGGCCCTGCCGCCACTTCCGCTGCTTTTGCGGATGATCCAGGACCGTTTTCAAAGCAACGTTTTCCGTGGCTGTCCAAGGAGCACCCCCTGCATAACCACTTCACAACCCCGTGCGCTGGTGTTAATTAAATGGCAATCACCTGTCTCCAAGGAAAAAAATCTTCCTCCGAAGCAGAGCGCGCTGGGATGAAGAGCACGAGGTGCCAAGACCGTCCCCGTGCTCCCCGCCAGCGCGGAGGGGCCTGAACCCACAGGCTGCTCCATGCGACGTGTGTCGAGTTGGGCCATAAGCTAGAAGAAAAATCATTTAAGAACGTCCCCCTTTAGGGCATGAGCCACCACCCCGGCTCTCCCAGCGAGCAGGGACGTCCTGCTAAGGGACACCGAGAGGCCTCGGTGGCTCTGGATCTGTCACGCTCAGCCAGGTGACAAACACATCCTCACGCCCCTCGGGGACAGCGTTGAGGCTGCACGAGGCAGGCAGCAGATGGGCAAGCCCGGCTGGAGCTGCGCTGGGAATAGCATCCGTGGAGCCGGGAACGCAGAGCTGCCGGGATGGCACCGCGGCGGATCCCGTTTTCCAGGAGGTGGCCCAGGTAGAACATCCTTGATCTGCGGGGCACTTTCCATCATGCACGAGGGGAAATTTATGGTGCAATGGAGAGCTGGGACCTCTCTTCTGGTAACGCATCCAGCACTGGAGCTGCCCTGGGCAACCACTTTCCAGACACCCTCATCTGAGAGGAAAGTCTGCGAATCCTCAGCATCCCTGAGCGTTTGCCCTTGAAATATCCTTGTCTGGGAATCGTTTCCTGTGTGAGCTCTGCCAAGGCATCCATCCGAAATTCCTTCTTAATGTGGAACATGCATTAAACCGACACCCCTGGTGTTTTATTACCCGTTTCTCATTGGAGAGGCAGCGCTGGATTCCACGCGAGCAGGAGGAATTCTCGCAGCCTTCGGCTCCCAGAGCCGCTCTCGGCTGTTTTCTGCTTCAGCTACACAGCAAACGTGAGGGGGACTCGAGTTCATAATACAAGTTATAATACAAGTTTTATGAAGCATGGAGATATGACATAATGATGGAAATGTGGGAATGGGAGCGCGGGCAGAGGGCCGTGCTGCAGCGAGCCCCGTGCAGAGAAGCGCCCCTGCCAATCTCCAGCCAGGAAATCACCTTACAAGGCTGCAAATCTATTTCTCCCACTTCTTGTGGGAGGTCCTGAGCAGGTACGGATTTAATGCTGCTCCATTTCTCGTATCTCTCGCAGGTATTGATCGGAATCGGTGCCTGGGAGCAGCAGTTACCATCAATTAGGAAGACGCTCCTTGCTGCATGCAGCCCTGCAGCCGCTGCAGTCCGAAGCTCTCCAAGGCCGACTCGAATGGCAGCTGCTTTCTGTGTTATTGCATTTTCAATACGAGACAGATCTCCGAGACATTACGCTCGTTTTCATCATCAAAAATTGCAAACTGGATCAATGCTGCTATTAGTCCCAGCAGCCAGACGGCGAGGGCAGAGCTGGGATATCCACAAGCAACTCCAGCAAAATGGGACAGGACACCAAGGAGATGCCCAATCCATTTGCTGTGAGAATCTATCACACTGCCCAGGGTGGAAAGCGGCTCTGCCAGGCTCTTCCCACCTCGCGGAGCCCAGGATAAGCTAATAATCATTCCCAAATAGTTAATCAAGACAAGGAAGGGTCCAGGAAGGGTCGGGTATCCGCAGAGCCGCTCCAGGGCGGGCACGGCCTTCCCGAGCTCCGCACACATCCGAGCTCGCAGCACGCAGCGTCGCTCCATGGACTGGAAATCCCGGGAGCGCCGAGGTCGCCGGGAGCCGCCTGGAGCATCCCGGACAGCTGGGAGCGTCACAGCACGACGCTGCCGCGCGGGGCTGCTCATTGCAGGAGCCTGATGAAACGGCCTTTCCCAACCTGACCCTTTGCGAGCCGAGACGGTTTTTGAACCCAGCCACGATCCTCGGTCACACAGGACCGGCAATTTCTTCTTCCATTTCTCTGCGGTCCCTGTAGGACGCAGCAGGGCAGGTTCCCTTAATTCACATTATCAACACCATTTGTCTCGCGAAAGACCAAAGGAGCAGGCGGGATTACAAGCCAAGCTGCTGCCCTTTGGGCTTTCCCCCTTCGTGGGCTCCGGGAAGCCTCCGTTTTTCCGCTCTTCCCGCAGGAGTCGTGCAGGAGCTGCCAGCAAATCCACAGTGCGAGCAAAGCTCACTCGAGGAGCAGAAAATCCACTGTGATCTATTGTAGTGATTTTGGGGGCAGGAAAGGGGGGAAAAGCCCCAGTGCTGCTTGCAAACAGCAGCTGTTGGAGCCGCCTCCAGGCTGGGCTTTCGCTAGAAGCCTCCATTGCACCAGAATTCACTCAAGCCCTTTCCAAGCAAAGGCAAACGGTTGAATTCTGCTGCCCTTTGGCAGCCCTGCTTTAATTTCTTACCGAGGCCCTGAAACAAATGAGCGTCTTGAATACAGCTTGAAACAGCAAAGCCACACGACGAATTACCTTTGCAGGCACGCAGGATCCACCTGGGATGCTGCTATCACCTAGTAACGGGGAAGCAACGCGGGTTATCGGCGTCACATCTCGCAGCTTTCCCCTCCGAAGCGGCTGTGTGGGAGATAGCGGCTCTCATTACTCCCAGAAAAAGCAGCTCCGGTGGCCTCACCCGCGGGGGGATGTTAAAGGAGTTATCAGCAGCGCTGGTACTTGCAACTTGGCAGCTATCTGCAGCCCTCCTGGGGTGCTTAAATTTACTGTCATCATTAAGGACAAAGACACCAATGTCGAACGCGAGGCAGCCGGTAATGGATGGAGCGCGGGCTGGAGAGGAGTTAGCCGAGATGCAGAGCATCCATCTTACTTTAAGTAATTACCCTTGCAGGAAGAGCAGCGCGAGCGCAAACAAGGCTGCAGTCATCTCGGCCACCTCTCTCCTGACCCCGCTCCCGTTTTCGCGTTCCGGGCAGGCTCACGAAGGGAAAGGCAGGATCCTCGGCCAAGGAACGGGAGCAGGAGCGGAGCGGGGCCGTGCAGAGCCTCTCGGTGCCTCGCTGGCTGCAGGGGACGCCGCGTTTCCTTGACGACGTTCCTTTCTTTTTTACTGGAATTGTTTTTTCTCGCCCCACTCGGCGGCTGCGAGGTCAGGGCGGGCTTGGAGGCCCCCTTGCAAAGAGGCCACAAAGACAAACGGGAATTGTGCTCGGAGGAGCCCTGTCCCACGTAGCTGCAGTGCAACCAGGCAGGCTGGAGCCAGAGGAGCAGCCGTGAACAGAGAGACCAAATAGCGTTAAATTGTGCATTTTTCTAGCTCTGCCTCCAGATTTCTTTCTGGAGCCGCTCCGGGGGGTCCATCCCATCCGCATCCCCCCTCTCCTGTGCCCGAGCTGATGCCAGGAGCCCCTGAGCCTCCTCGCTGCCCTCAGCAGCACCGGCAACGAGCAGGTATCGCTGTCAGAACCGGCCAAGGCTTTCCAGAAGAACAGAGGCTCCCTCCTGCTAAATGCTAAAGTGCCCAAATTGGAGCTTTCTGAGGACGCATCGATTCCACCAGTTTTCAGCCAAAAGCAGGAGGCTTCCCTGGATTCCGAGTACTTTGCTTTTCTACCCAGGGCCCCAGCTTGCAGGGCTGGGCAGCAAGGAGCAGGCGTCAACAAGCTGCTATTTCAAACACATCTCCCAACCCCGTTTGGGGCCTCCTGATGGGCTCTGCTGCTCTTTTTTCCCAGGAAAAATTCTTATTTCAGCCCTAAAGCCATTTATATTCTGTGCAAGAATGTCCTCTTCCCTTTGACTGCTGAAAATTGATCGTATAAATAATAGAAATAAAGCAACGCAAGAGTTGGACTGCGCTGTACGTAGCGTTATCTGCGGCAGAAGGAACCCCAAAGCATCGATTCCGATCAATCGGAATAAGCAGCTCGGCAAGCCCGTGCCACCCGGGCAGCAGCCTTGGGGATAACAACAGCAAGGACAGCACAAAGCAGAAACAAAACGGGAGTCCAGGGAGGTCACAGGCTCCGCGCGCGTGGCCTTGCTGAAGATAACGCGCAGGATTCCCTTGGCCGGGCCTTCCCGCCGTGTTCCCGCTCCCTGTCCAGCTTCCCAAACTGGGCACAGAAGTGATTTCTTACCTGTTTCCCCGCCTTGGGCTCTTCTAATGCCCCCACGGGTCTGCAGCAGGGATTTCCCTCTGGCCATGGCTCCCCGGGTCTCTCATTTGTCTCCATCTGGAGTTAAGCCCTGGAAGGAACGGCACAGACGGAGCCACCTCAAATCCCAGCTGTCCTGCAGCCACTGCCGGAGTAGAGCAGCTTCTCCAGCAGCCTCAAAACCGCCCCCAAAGGGCTTCTCCACGAGGCCAACCCAGCATATGCCGTGCTCACGGGAGCTCTTCCCGGTCCCTGATCCGGGGACCCGCTCGGTGTTCCAAGGAGACGCACGGGAGATGCCTGGTTCCCATCCCGGGAACCAGCCCTCGGCATCCGCAGCCACAACGCGCTCGTGGGACGGGGGGTCACAACAAAGGAAGCGCTGAGGGTTTAATTCCATGCCTTTGTTTGAGGCTTTTATTCCAAAATGGTATTTTAAGTATTTAACATACGTCTACCAAGGAAACTGGTACCTGTGGGGCTCTCAGACAGCCTGAAAGCAACGGGATTCCACACGGTGCGAAACGCGCGACCGGTTACACCTCTGCTGGGGCTGTCACCAGAGTAAATCCAGTTCTAGGAAGGACTCCTCGACACTTCCATTCCTGCAGGAGAGCCGAGGGGCTCCTTTACATCCCAGCTTCCTACCTGCACTCCCTGCAACGCAGCAAACGCCCTCACATCTCCTTCCGGGCGGCACAGGGCGAAGGAAGCAGCCGCCTGCAGCACGGAAAGGAACGTTTTGCACCTGCACAGACCCGAGAGGCAACAGATTTGAGAGAAACCTTGACATTTGACTTCAAAATCCACTTATGGACAAAAGGCTCCTCTCCTCGTCCCCCAGGAAACACATCCTTACAGCGCTCTCTTAAGACCACCCCTGGGATCAATTTGCAAGTGTTGGCCCTAAATTAAACGATATAAATACTTAGTTAACAGGGCATACCCTATAGCAGCAGGGCAATCCATGACTCCTGCATTCTCTCTACCCATGCAGCCCCTCCACTTCGCATATCCTTCCTAATTACTTCAAAAGCAGCATCTTGGGTGATATAAACACACATGCGATAAGTGATATCTCCAGCTAAAGGAAGCCTCAGTATCTGAAGTCAGAAGTGGGGAAAAAAAAAAAAGAAAATTAACAAGGGACAGGAAGCTCCTATCACACAAGAACATCTCATTTGCAATTAAGCCTGGAAAGTACCACTGTGGTATTACTCAAGGAAATTATACATATCTATTCCACAGCATTGCCCTGCTCACAGCGGGGAAGGGACAGGGATCCAGGACTGCAGAAAGCCCCTCATTGTTGTCACCAGACAAAAGCCCCATTCAAGCCCTGCCAGGTGGCACAGGGTCCAGTCTGGTCCAGGCCACAACAGCAAGTTTTGCACCAGATCCTTTGCACTTCTCAGGAAAGTTGCCGGAGCCTTTTCGTTTGTTTTACACATATTTACTTGTATTAACAGATAATTTGATCAGAAGAAAGCAGCGTTGCTTGCTCTTCTCTATAGCTAGACTCCCCCTTTCCCAGCAGTTAGGAAGCCACCAGCAATCCAAGCCACGTAGCAGCACATGGTGATTAGTAACACAAGGGGCACGAACAGAATTGTCCAAAAGCCTTTTGAGATCAAAGAGCGGTGCTTAATATTAATGAACAGCAATAAATTCATCAAGAGCCAGAGGGAAGAGACATTTCACTGCAAACCTTTATTGCACCGTGTCCAAGTGCTGAATATTGCGCCCGCTGGGATGTCGGACACTGCTCATAACGAAGCTCCCTCGTTTGCGCCTACGCCAAACCACAGCCTGAATCAAGGGGCCTCCCATTATTTTTTCCTCAGTTAAGAGTGCCAAGGACATACACAGTAAAGAATACGTTATAAATCAGAGTGAAACTAGGGGGAAAAAGGCAAAATTATACATATAGCATGTAAAATATCTTTTATTGTTCTCAAAAGGCCTTGGGTTTTGGTTTATAATCCAGCTCAACACCTATCCCTCCAACCCAACAGCTGGCATTTGTCAAACCTGCTTTAACTACCAGTATATCGTTTTATTAAAAACATCAACGATTTTAATGTGCAGAAACAGTTAGAACATTAGTTTCTAGTTTGCGAGGGGAAGGCAAAAGCCAGAATTAGGTACTTCCAGCATCATTTACCTTCCACATGGAATCCAACATTACCAGATATGTTATTCCCTAATATAGGCATTGACAAAGACACTTTTGCATTTCCTTTATCTATTAAAGAAATCAGGAACATTACACAGGGAGGAAGGAACTCATTACAACAACAAAACTGGAGTCAAGGAACAGGACCAAGCTTTGCAAGGTGCAGGGTTTTCTAGCCTACACACAGGCCTGTTGGCGCATCCATAAAGCAGGGGGCTTGACAAGTACCACTATCTTTTGGCTAAAAATTATAAATCCCTTCTAGGAGTAAGATTACAAAAGCCCATTCCTTGTTTTCCGAAGTGTTTGTGCAGGTACAAATGAAGAACACAGCGCTAGAAGAGGCAGGAGTCCCGCGGGGGGAAGATCCCATCGCCAGTCCGGGAGGTATCGGTGAGACGGTACCAAACAAAACCCTTTGGCTCCACAATGCAAGAGCAGGGGAGGGTAAGAGCTGAACCCTGTGCTGAGTATTACAGACCTACCGTCAGATTGGAAGCGTGTGAGGTCGCTCACGGGGCAGGGCGCTAAGTCAACCTGTGTTTGGTTAGGTAGCCTGGCTCCAACTGCTTCTTGGAGGCTCCAAAATTGTTGATTAACGCGGCGAGGACAGCGCTGGCCCCGTGCAGCCCCCGGAGCGTGGAAACCAGCCGGGTTTTACCCCCGTGAGCTCCCTGCCCACGCACACGGGCCTGCTGCTGTGCGAGCAGAGAGCCCTAAGGAAAAACAACAAGGCAAACGGTGGTTAAAACGAACTGCAAGTGGAGGCCACGCTGGGGAGATGCTCCCGTTGGGAATCTGCACCCGTGGAGCACACGTGTGTGCACTAGCTGAGCCTTGGACACGGCAGGAAGGAGTCCCTCCCTCCAAGTCCTGATTCACTGTGTTCCGTAAGGCAGAGGATGTGGACAGCAGCAAAAAGCCTTTTTTCCTTTCCTTATGACAGATAAGTTATTTTAAGTCTTTGCCTGAACCCCTCCTTGGTCACCTATGACACTTTGAACATCAGTCGTCTGCCAGAATAGATTTTCTATCTAAAAACAGAGAGACAATTAACATTGCAGCCAAATTCTTTGGAGAAATATGACTTGGACGCACACAGAAGCACAGGCACACACATTCATTCATATAAACACACACGCACAGCTTAAAACACCACGTCCCAACCCTCAGCAAAGGCCGTTGGCAGGTCCAACAGACCCTGGGGCTTCTGCCCAATCCCCCCTGGAAGATCCTCACACCTGCAGAGCCCGGCCGGGCTGCGGACACGGAGCACAAACACCTCCGAAGCGCCAGGATTGCAGCCCGGATGGGCTCGAGGTGCCAGACCCCTCGCACAGCATCAAAGCTCCTCGTTTCCACCTGCCAGCCCTCAGCAAGGAAGGAAAAAAAGGAAGGAGGAAAAAAAATCCATTTAAAAGAGTCTCGTGGGAATTAACGTGTCAGGACCTAACTGAGGGGCACTTTCCTCAAATCAAGAAAACAGCTTCTGCACAAGCCAATGCTCTGCTGGTTTTCCTTAGACATAAAATTTATTTTTTTTTTAAAGTTAAAAATACAGAAGGTTCTGAAAGTGATTTTCTCCTTGCAGATGTTCAAACTGCAGCGTGAGGAGAAAATAATCCTTCACTGAAATGTTTCTCCTTTTTTTATTATTTTTTTTTTATTTTTTAAATCATCACCACCATTAGGACAGAGGTTGAGGAGCACTGACTCCACCACTCATTTGATGACGTAGTTTGATTCCAGATTCACATTTCCAGGTGCCAAGAGTCCAGAAAACAGCCATGATAAACTTCTGCCTTCGCTTAGTATTTCTTCCTACTGAACACAGCAGTGACCGTTGGCATCTTTGAAGCGTAATCGCATCTTAGGTCGGTATTTCTCAAGGTAAAGCAGCTGTTTGGAATTGAAAGCTCCCCTCCTTTTCCTAAAACAAACAGAATAAAGGCCAATAGCAAAAGTACTGCTTCAATCACCACATACATCTTAAAGCAGATTGGTTATTTTGCTTCAAATCTTTCCCATACCCACACAGTGGTATTTTGGCTTGGTTCTTTATCCAGTTTGAGGAAGGATAAACCAGACCAGGCAGCTCATTGCCTAAGAGCCAATGTTAAACCCAAATCAAGCTACCAAGTTTCAGCATATTTTCTTGGATTGGGAGAGTTTGTTTCCAAAACCAGCAATACTCCCTGAGCAACGACAGGGTTAACCTTCCCTTAAAGGTTACTTCACATATCAGCTAAGTAAAATCATGACAGTTAAATAAAAAAATATATATATATATATGGTACTCAAAGAATTCAGTACAAATGAAAGTTAGAGCACCTAGAAGGAAAAAAGGCATTTAGGAAAGGAAAAACTGGAATGTCCAACGGCTTGATATATTAACCAGGAAATTTCTTGTAAATTGTTGTATTTAACTTACTGTCTTATAAACTGAACTGCATCTTCGTACTTCATTCCACATTCAATGAGAGCAAGTGCAACCAGAACAGGAGCCCTAAATGACAAATCAATATTTAAGCAAGATCTGGAGAACCAATACATTGAATCTCTCAAAATACATCAAAATTAATCTATAAACAAATATAAGTGTCTTCTCTTTAAACGTTATCTATAAGAAAACTATTGCTCAATTGCTCACTGAGTATTCAATGCAGAATCCCTTTCAACAGTTCTGCTTCCAGCACACGCCTACAAACCCCAAAACAACAGCTCCTTAATGCTTGGCATGAAACAGTAATTGCCGAATTTTCTTATTTCTCTATGGCCTAAATTTCTGCTTTGCTCAAAAAAAGTCTATAGTAGTTTTGTAATGCATTTCGTTTCCTACAACACTATAGATTTAGTAATGACGTAGGTCTATATAGCATTTAACAGATGACTTCTGTAGATTAATCTTCTTTGCTGCATGCTATGAACAGAATCAAAGAACTCCCAGGGCAATAAAGCTTTCTATTTTGAGGTCCTCACTTTGGACATCAGGTAAGTGTCAAGAATTAGCTCTTCAAATGAGCTGAAACCACAGGAGATCATTTTCCATTGGACTGAACTTTCTATCAAACACCCACAGTTGCCACCAGCACCCCTGAGCGCAGAGTTGCAAAGACTTTTGGATAACTTGTGCTCATAGCTCAACTAGAAACGGGTCAGGAATTAGGAGAAACAACCCACACTATCACTGCAGTGCAGCAACTGCATAAACACAAGAAATTGCTTTCCAGAGGAAAAAATCTGAAACCTCAGAAGCACTAAGCACTTTTCCCCCCCTAAAGCTGTCTCTGCTTTCTATAGCTGAGGTTTAATCACCTACTAAAGGTAGACAGTTACCCAGATTAAAGCAAAATCTGGATTTTTTTTCTCCCTTTTGCCAGAACGGGCGCGAGAACAGCAGCAAAAAGCAGATACTGACCTTCCCAACCCTGCCACGCAGTGAACAGCAATGCAGCATCCAGGCTCCTCACGGAATTTGCTTTTCAACAGGTTTAGCCAGTCATCAACTATCTGATTCGGGGGTGGTGCTCCATCATCAAACGGCCAGTCCTTGGGAGGGAAAAAAGACACTGCGTGTAAATTTCCCTGAAGCAGATGCTGACACACAGATTTTAATCTGTGATCAACAGCAAGGTAATCATATTTAAGAGAAGGAAGATATTTATTCAACCAAGAAGTTTAGTGTGCAGTTTACTAGATGTATAGAAGTTTGCACATCAATATCATACAGTGACACTGCATTTTTAACAACCAGTTAATTAGGTTTTTTGGAAGAATTTTTAGAAGAACAACTGCCTTTGAAATCTCATTTTATTCAAAACAACATAAAAATCAATAGACATTTCAATTAAATACTTGAGATGGGAACTCTGTAGATTTTTGCCTGTGGTTGTGTCACAGCCACTAAGGTATTTTCCAGTTAAAAACATTCATAAGCAAAAAAAAAAAAAAAAAAACCCACTACGTAGGCAAAGGCAACAACCAAACAGAATTTATTACTTCATTTCTGCCTATAAAAGGGGTTGCCAATATTTAAGCTACTTATGCCACACTAAATATCACCAACGTGGCTGGAAATCAAAATCACATGTGAGGAGCTTCCCATTTTCTCTAGGCCACAGCTCCCTCCTGGAATGTGTGCTAAGTGGAGTACTATGTGTCCTAAAATTATATCCAAGTCTAACGTGTCACATGTTTCATACTCTTCTCAGAAACAGGGAGTGCTGCAGAAAGAGCACTCCTAGATGCAAGGGGAAAAATGATCCCTCGCTATTTAGCACTTGTCATTAGTGGACTGCAGTGCATGTTACAAAAGAGATTTACAGCCAGATTTTCATATTATTCAACCACCTCTCCAAATGGTAAGAAGCTGCTCTGAGAAGAGTCCTCTCTTGCTGGCTGGCACTGTGCTTTTCAATTACCATCTTGGGGACAGGTAATAGGAGGTGATATTTTCTGAAGCCTAAGAGAGCCTGCAGAAACCCAACAAGCCAAAGGAAGGTGAGAAAAACACTAGACTTTCCATTTTGAAATACATTTACTGCTACCCTGACACTTCCTGTGGAGCAAGCATGGGTTCATACAAAAGATCTCAGCTAAAATGCACCTTCTGAATGTGTTAGCAGTTGCAATCTTGCAAGGTGCAAATCCACATCACAGAACTACAAAACCAAAAAGCTTCAAATACTAAATAACTTTATGATTAATCCAGACACAAAGTCTGAACCGAACAGGCACAGAGAACACCTTTTTAAAGAAAATGGAAATTAAAAATATTTGAGACAGAACAGCAAAATAACAGGCTACAGAAACAAGGTTGTAAGAAAAAATGTGCTTCTAATGTAAGTCTTTACGTGATTAAATGATTTGATTTACATTGCTAACTATATTAATTTAGTACCAGTGTCTTCCACTGTCAGCGAAAGACGTATGGACTGTCAGGAGATCAGGCACTGCCTATTGCAAAGAACTCGCATATCGCTGCTACATCTTAGTTTAAATTAGATTGCAGTAATTTCCTTCAGCCCCCACATACACAAGGTTACTGAGTTACTTTAGCTTGCACATTACCCATCATGTCCCCACAACTCCTGTGCTGGCTGGAATCGGTGACAGCCCTTATTTCCCCAAAGAGCATCACTTTATCATTACTGATAAACTACTGACATTAAATCAGGGCTGATAAAACAGTGGTGTATGGGATACTGCCCAGAATGCGATACAAGAATAATTTGGGGAATAGAGAAGTAATTGCAGCAAAGTTTTGCAGTTTTTCTCCTGCTTACAAGCTCTGTCAGCAGCACCTCAGAATTCCTGTCAGGCAGCACAGAAAACAAATGCTAAGATCCAAGAGCAAAACAGTCATTAAAAACCAGAGTGATGCACCCAGCTTGCACAAACAGAAAGCATCTCCTTTGTGCCACCCTCCAGGAGCTGAAAAGGACGATACACAAGAAAGGATTATTCTTATTTACGCTTTAATTAGAGCAGCACTGCTCAAGAGAAGAGCTCGGGGTTTGTCCTCCAGCCCCCGCAGCAGGATTAGCGATGCAGGACCCAGATGACCACGAAGCAGCACCAGAACGAAGGGGACAAAGATCCTGTCCTTCAAAATCCCCATGAGCTCACGCAGAAGCCCAGCTACAGTGGCAAAACACTCCTAGCCCAGCAGCCAGAGCCTGCACGGGAGGAGACTGTTGCCACCAGTGTGGAGCTCTCCCACCTTCACGTCCCAGAGCCCGTGGTTGCACAACAAGTGTCAGGTGCGGCGAGGCCACGTCCCCAACGTGGGTGAAGCTGTGGCCATGCTGCTAAGTCAGCAGGGAAGATGCCTGATGCATGTATGAACCGTGAAGAAAAAGCTGACACGAGTAGAATAGTGAAATGTGCCTTAGATCCTTAAGGCAAACAAACCCACGGCAGCCCTTTGCTCACCAGTCAGGGCAAAAACGTTTCAAGGAAAATCAACGGCAGCTTTTCTGGTGCAACATTCCTACGCAGACAAGACCTTCCCCAGGAACTGAACTGTGAGAACTGTGCAGAATCCCACAGAAACGAAATCCATCTCCACCTCCCGCCTCCCTCATTTAATCCCTGTTGATAAACACGCGTATGCAGTACTACTACTTCAAACACGGTACATCTCATTCTCTGGTTTCTCACTACGCCATCTGCCAACACAACTCTCTAGCTGCCACACTACCCACCCAGCCAGTATATTATTTTGCATCATGGCGTGAAAGGAGGCTTTGCTAAAACGCTCTCAGTTTCAGGGGTTTTACCAGGCTTTTGACCTCAACAGTTTTAAAATAGACACTGATCTCTCTGAGGCTGTGTATTTAATCTTCATTATTTTTACAAGCAAATATTAGCTTTAAATAGTGATGTGTTATTTTCTCAGCCAGCTGGTAATTCAATACCATTTCTGAAGAGAACAGAACGCCGTTTGGGAAAATGCATGCATTAATAGGAAGGAAAAGCTACGCAGGGGGTGGGCATGTTGATTACTATGTAGACTTAAAACACCAAAATGCCAGTGCGCTACAGGGAATTTTGAAGGCAATAAAATGACTGGGATCAGTGGTGACAACTGCACACAGAAACAAGTCACTCCAAGTGCAAGGCTCTCCACCGGAACGGTCCCGAGCAGAGCTGGCTGAAACACCACTTCCAGCCTTTGCAAAGCTTCCTCAAAACCTGGTTTCAGTTCAGTTCTTATTACCACCAAGTTTTCAACATTTCTTGAGAAGCAAAATCCCCCGTCTGTTTCAGAGGAGGCTGTTCCCAGCAGAGCCTCCTGCCTGCCAGGGGCACCAGGCCATGACATTCCTGCCAGTGCCACTCACAGCTTGCCAGGATGCCAAGGTCAGTTGGCCCTGGCCGGGCTGCGGCAGAGGTGGAGCCCTGGGAATCCGGCCTGAGGCTCCTACGAAGGATTCAAGTCTCTGCTCTACCATAGAAACACAAAAATACTCTAAGCTCCAGCTTAAGCCAGGGCTTCCCCACACTTTTCTGCAGATCTAAGACACCAGAAGTCTAATCCTCCTCTCACCTACTCTAATTTTAGGACTATTAAAGCTAGCGGTTCCACAGCAGCGTGTCTGAGAACATTTACGCTGCCCAGTCCCAGAACAGCTCCTACACTGAATAAATAAATCTATTCCAGAGCAGCAGCTCCAGGAGCCCGGAAGCCTTGGAATGACGGATTTTCCAACAATGCTGAGGCGCTCCTGGCTGCCTACAACTGGAGTAGGTGCTTAGCAAGGCTGGGAGCCAGGAAATCTGACTGATCTGGATGCAGAAGCTCCACAGATAGGCCACAGTAAAAGTGTTCCTCCTTACAGGAACCATAAAAGTGTTCCTCCAGCTGGGCCATAAAAAACAGGAGGTTATAGAAGACCAACTACCTACAACAAGGCAGCAAGATGCAGTTTCTGGCATCACAGCAGAGATTAGTCACTCAGTAAAACAGACTGATTACATCTGACACGCTATAATAATTCAGAAGTATTGCCTGGAAAAATACTGCCTGCAAGCTTAACACGAGCACACACCTATTAAAAAACCCTCCCCTAAGACATGGAGCAGTACTGGATGGTGATGGAGTCGGACAGCCATTGCATAACGCTGAGGTGAGGAGCAGTTCTGGAATTCCACCTGCGGAGCAGGGAAGACGGCAGCAGCTACACTGTGTTTACAGGCCAGGGGTGAGGAGGCTATGGCTGTTCTGTTACAAACAGGCAGCAAAAGTCTTGGCTTTATGCAAAACAAGCAGCCTGCCCACTTATCAGCCCTGGGCTCAAAAGAGAAAAGGCATCTTTGGACTAAGAGAAGGGAGTTTGATCTTCACGCCAAGAGGCTCAGTGGTAAAGCCAAGTGCTGCGTCCAGGGATAAACTGAACCGAGTTGTATGGACCACGAGGCTGAACAGGCTGTAAGTTCTGCAAATTCACACTGGAGTAGTACCAACACGCTCCCTAAAAGGCAACCAAACTATCCGAGCAAATCCGGACATCCAAGAGCAGAAGTCTCTATTCTAAATGAAATGTCTGGTCCATAGTAATGAATCTGAAAGTACTTTTCACAAAATTGGAGCAAGTTTCTCAAAGCCATCGTTATCTGATGCAGGGAATCACACAGCTTTTGGTCAATCTGAAAGAAATCAGGGCATTATTGAACCTAAAACATTAAGCCACTTCCATCATTTGCAGACCAGTGATTTTCTTCAAGTTTTAGAGAGTTTTTAAAGGTAACTCACTAGAACCTGGATTCCTTCTTTTTCAATAGGAGCTTGATCATAAGTGGCATCACAAACTCGCACCAAGGTTGTCACTCCGTACTTCTTCAGCTCCTTTAAGGACAAGGAAAACATGTGAGGACACTGACAGAGTGAGAAATTAAAGTTTTTTTTTTTCAATTGCTACAAAACTTAACACACTATCCTGAGTCAGCAATATTGCAATCATTCCACAGTTCCACAGAGACTAGACAGTGAAGGAGCAAGGGCCAAATCAGAACAGAGCGTGTGTGACCTACATTAGTAGAAGGGTTACAAGTGGTGAGAATAAATGTGAAATAACTGAAATATTCTTCTCTAGGGAAAGGCCAGAGTGGGAAAAACTGCATATATGAAAGAGCAAAATGAAAATAGCTGCTCATACTCTCCATGCAGCTTCTTCTTCTCTTTAAATAGAAGCATGGAACTGCTTGCTTCAGCCAGTGTTGACATTTTGAGGCAGGGAGGAACAGAACACACACACCACCATACTCCAGCTTCCTTGTAATGCACTATAAGTAGCACATTGTGCGTGATAAATAATCAGGAGATCAAACAAAAGCTGCTCCAGTTCACTTTGAAGGTTCATACAGCAAACAATTTCCCCTCCTGTTTGGGCTGGATCACTTGACCTTTAACAGTTAGCAGTAACACCTCTTCCAGCCTCAAGACTCTCAAGAGTCTTGAGAGAGATAATCCATAATAACACAGAAATAAATAAAGAAACCAAAAGAATGTGAGTTGCAGACAAAATTAACTATTCATATCAAAGTGGACTCATGGTGAAGAGCATGTTGCTAAATGATGGAAATCGCAGCAGCTGCAGACAGACATCAGGATCAGATGACAGACTCTTATCAGAATGAAAAGACCTACACATGCAAGATAAAAGTCCTCTGGATAGACTAAGGACACTAAGACTAAGGCACAAAGATACAGCAGATGTGGAACAAAGTAGAATGCAGAAGCAAGCTGTACTAGTATTTCTCTGATGATGCCATCTGTTACTTTTTCAGAAAACTGAATATTAAAATTTTGCAGCATTTAAGACCTCCTAGTGTCAGTATGATGCACAGCCCATTGTCGTTGGCTCTCTGCCCATACTCAGACCCAGGGGGTGTTGTTTTTAATGAACAAATTTTAGCACCCAATAGCTGACTATGTTGGGGGTGGGAGGACAATTTGAGAAAATTTCTCTGTGAGTTCAACAACAGTTTTTGAGCATTGCAGTTAATCCTACTCTAAAGGCCAAGGAAGATCAGAAAGCAGTCAGGGTCAGAACATGCAGTCCTTCAGAAACCTGGACAAGGAAGATGCTTTTATATCCTAAAACAGAACCTCTATCTCATTTGAAGAAACACAGGATTTGAAAGAAGTGAATTCTCCTCCCATAGTGTCAGTGGAATGCAAACAATCTACTAAAGTGCCCAAAGTAACATGTAAAATATACTCAAAGCTCTGTGAACAACAGGTGTGAAGAATGAGTGTTTAGTATCTCTGCAGAAAGTTTCAGTATGTAAGAAAACAAAGTATCATCCTTCTTTGACTGCCTTACCTCTGTGAACTTGTTGAGGGTTGCATTGGTTGGGTTGTGAGTGATCAGGAAACGCATATTCTCATAGGTAATTTCCACTGGGGCTGGACGGTTCATAATGGCAAAAAAAAAATGTGTAAGGGGCAAAAAAAAAAATCAGTAACTTCTGAAACGTTTCACAGCAGAAAACATTTAAAAGACCACTAGAATGCCTGGGATTGATCAGAGCTTGCTTTGCCGTGTTTGTTCCTTAAAGACTTCGCTTCTAGAAAAGCGGCTTTGCTTTAAAATCCGCTTGCCTTCAACTTAGGCCTCGATTACTGCAGGTGGTATCCTTCAGACTCCAAAACTTCTGACTACATGCAAGACTAGGCAGCCTGTTCTACATTTAGGCACTGGTGAGGCAAAAAAATAAGGGCAGGTTTTCTCTCCACTTTGTTTTCTTGTTGCTTAGTTTTGCTAGAGTCAGTAAAAGGAATATGCTTCCAATATGCAAAAGATATCCCATATATTTGAGAGTGTTCGCTGTGTCTGGAGTCTTCAAGGCAAAGTGATTATGGCACGTAAACCCCCTGCACCCAGCTCACTTGTCAGCCAGGGTGCTGTGCTGGGCCTGGCAGAAGTCTGCCCTCACTCTCAGAATCGCCATAAATGTGCGACGGATATTCCAACAGAACACCTAAAGAGAAGAAAAAGAGCATGTAAGAGGAATTGTTTCTCATTCCAGAAACCCCAAATACCAACTCTCCTGAAAGTTCCAACTATTTCTACTGGTAAGGACTAAAATTTCTTTTGAGACTTTATTTTTAATCCAACTTTTGGGAGGGATGCAGCTTTGCCTGCTTTTCTCAAGGTTGCTGAAATTAGGCCAGATATGACAACATTTCTATATATATATCTATGTATACACACACACACATATACAATATTCACTGGCTAGTTGAAAGTTATCATCCTGAATATTCTGCACTGAGCATTATCCAGCCCAGCACTGCGGGACTTCTTGTAACTGCTGTTCCTGGCACTCGGACCCCAGAGTGGAAAACAAGGAAATCTTTTCACACACTTTTTGCTGCTCCTCCCTCTTAGTCAGGTGCCACAGGAGAGGAGAAAATAGCACGAAGCCAAGTACCTACTTAAAAGTGTTTGTTGGTGCAGACATACCTGTTAACCTTTTGGGCCTAAGCCCACATGCAGAAAAATATCATTGGTACAGCTTAGTTTTCTGGAGGGGAAGAAAAAAACCCACCCGAGCAGGGAGCCTTTTATAAGAGTATAACTGCCATACATTACACCGAATGAAACACTAGAATAGACAACAGGACTTTCGTGTTGTCTGAAAGAGATTAATTTAACCAGAATGATACTATCTGCTTTGGAGTAATTTATTAGCAGAACAGATGCTGAAATTGAAAGAAACATTAAGATATGTAAAAAGCATGAGGAAAAATAAATATTACAGAATATATAACAAAAATACATATATAATTTTAAAAATATATTTGAATGAAATCCAGGTTAGCGATTAGAAATCACACTCATAACTTCCGACAAAAAGGTCAGTGTGGCACACTCAAAGAAATACAACTAGGGAAAAAAAAGAAAAAAAAAAAAAAACACACACATGCCTTGAAGTTCACTCCTCAAACTTTTGGTGCTCTCAACATTTTAATAAGATCCTCATTTTAAAATAGTCAAATTAAGAACTACAAAATTATCTTTTTCACAGCCACAAAGTGGAAAAAAAATCACCCAAAGAACAGCAATTATTTCCTTAAAGAACATGTTTCAATGCCAAAAAATACATTAATTAGGTTGCCATAGGCAAAAACAAAGGTTTTCAATAACTTCTCCTGACCTTAATGCAGTTCTTACTCTGAGCAACTAAAATACAAGTTTCAAAAATGAATTTAGAATATTTTATCAGTTTAATGATTACAGGATTAAGTCTCACCCCAGATGGAAGAGTTCCATCTAAACGCGTGGATTCAAACCCCTACATTTGTCAATTCTTGCACATTTGTCAACTTTTTCTCATACATGCTAGAGAAGCTCAAAGGAAAGGATTTGTTAAAATGCATTACAGTCTGTTGTTGCTATGTTGTACCAAGAACAGAATAACTCCAGCTACAGCATCCACATGTGCCTAGGACCTGTGAATTTTTATATAAGAAAGCCAGTTTTCAGACAGTTTTCTTTCCCACCTCCCATTGAAACGCACACTCCGTCACTGCAAAGACTTTTGCTCCAAAGGAAGAGTCAAAGAATCAGGTTCTCAAAAGCACAGCGCTTAAGAAAGCCATTTAAAACAAAATTAGCGGGCAAGAGATCTTGGCATAGGAGACTCAAACTTGGATCCAGAGCACCAGAGCTTCACAGCATTGCCAAAGCTCACAGTCTCAAGGGGGAAGAACAATTCTGTTATATTTGAACAACTTGTTTAACTGTTTTCCCTTTCAGCGCTGATCATTTGGTTGCAAGGGCCTCATTCAGCGCTGTCTACACTGTGCGCTGCACCAAACACGGCCATTAAGGCTGCACTTTTCTTCCCTCAAGCTAAAGAGTCACCTTCTATTTAATTATTTTTAAGCTGTTTTGTAAATTCACCAGGTCATGAATAAAGGACACAGGCAGGCAGCGTGTTCCAGTAAACCAAGAATGGCCCTGGGAGCCCCGGCCACCGTTTGGTGACCGTGCAGGGTGCAGCCTTGGCCGAGTCCCTTCGGCAGCTCCATGGAATGACACCACCTTACCTTCCCCTCGGGAATATTACTAGAGTGTTTAATTAGCTAATAGCTCAGAAGTGATTAAAAATGTAAAACACTTATTTCAAGCATAAAAAGGAAGATTTCTCGAAGGATAAAACTCTTAGAAGTTTATGTAGCACATAATTCTATTTTAAAAACAATTTGGTTAATGACACATATGTTCCTTACTCCCATGACCTTCAGCTGCTACACACCATGGAGCTAAATGGGAAAAATCAAGTTTTAAATTATGAAAGTGAAAAACAGGAAAAACTCAAGTCGTCTACAGCTTCTGATCTCCCCAAGCAAATACTCCAAATTTCTTCCTCCCTGTTACGGTTAGCAATGTAAATTTGTATTTAAAAATCCCAAGAAAACAGAGCACTTGTTAGGACCAATTATGATAAATAGTAGTTATGTGTATGTATAATATGAAACAAGAAATGTTTTTTCAGCCAATTAATCTTCTTTTTTTTTTCTTTAACTTAGAAAGTGAGATAGAACATGGAGAGAAACCAAAAAATTACTACATGGCTTATTTGGTTGGCCTCAGCAAGGGAGCATAAGTATCTAACACATCAGCACTACAAACGAGCTGCAATTACTTCATTAGAAACCAGAGGAGGAGAAAAAAACAGAGACAGCAGCACAAACAAGTCGAGCAATAACAATCCTCGCATTAGAAGGAACGAGATATGCTTGAGAATTGGTTTCTGACATTGTTTAACTTAATCAGCAGGAATTAATCACCAATCAAGATGCCTATCTACACATTCAGGTCTGGTGAACTGTGACAGCCCCTGCACCTATGGAGAAGACTATTCAACCCAGGCAGCACCGGGAGCAGCAGCCTCCCCTCCCTTCACACTTACTTGATAAAGCCCAGTGAGGCCAATCTGAGAAGAATGGCATTCCAAATACCAGGAATGTGGCAGGAATGTGCTTAAAATGTAAGCAAGGGACAGGCCTTCTGTCAATTACCCCATCTGTTTGTTTGTGCTACTTAGAGAAAACAGTTAAATGAATTCCTGACTTGTCAGAAGCTTAGCCATTAGCCTTAAATATAAAAGCAACACACCTATAACACCCACCTAGCCTAGCACTGGACTAGCTTCTAAATACAACACTGAAATTAGGCAAACCACTTACTCTTCTGTATTGATCCTTCAAAACACACATTTCCAAGTGCTTCCTTTGCTTCATCAAGACAGCCCAACAGCCTGCAACAGCTGCAGCTTCCAAAGATTGCAAAACTGAGATACCTTTGCAAAGGGCATTTGGATCACCTTTCAAAATAAGCCAGTGTACAGGATGCAAAGCAAAGCCTGCTAATTTGTCAGTCCATATTAAAAGAATACTGCAGTGCTTTAAGAACAGTATTTTCAAACTGCCTCAACTAATTTTGTTCGTGTAACTGGAAATCTACACGTGATATGTTAATGAAGTTACTCAGCTGCTGAATTTTTCTACTTTTCCTTTTCTATAAAATCTCCTTCTTGTGCTGTATATCTATACACAAAAAATAGTGTGACAGTGCATGAGGCAGTTTAAAACCTGACCCTACAAAAGTTACAATTCTAGTATTGCCCTGCAGCCCAGCTAGACTCTTCCTGACATTTTGAGCACATTACATTCCACTTCCTTTTCCTGCATCATCCTGCTAAAGGAGCTCTGTTCCATCAATGCTGTCAGAAAGGTCTTGAGGAGCTGCTGCTTCGGAAGCAAAGGCACTCTGCAAGTGAGAGAATCCATCAAGACCTCCAAAATTAGTCAACCTGACACATCAGAAACGCGGTATTATTAACAACCAAGGCCAAAATGTGCTTTCTCTGTATATGGAGGACAAATTCTGTGACTAACATTCTTGGGAAAATCAGAAAAATCTTGTTCAATCTCTGAAGGAAGCTTGTTCAGAGTGACACGTGCCCAGAGAGGGGTGAGGTCAAAAACTCTGCTGTTCCACCCAGTCCACCCCCGCCTCCCAGCTCCCTCCCAGTTTGCTGACAAGTTCTGTGGTGACTCATCCGTTTCCTTTTCACTAACCTAGTCACTCTGGCCTAGGCCTTAAAGTCAGCAGCAGCGGATACAAACCTGCCTCAGGAAGAGGTTTATTTATTTATTTTTCTTTTAAATCCCAATTTAAAAGCGAAACATCAGGAAAGAATAAAGAGCTGTCAAACAGACCTAGTGAGACTACTCTGCAAGAGAGCAATCGTGCATCAAAACTCCTTTGAGTACTTCAAAAGTTATCGGCCTTCCTTTGGGTGAGGTCAAGCCATTAAATCATCAACACGGGCATCAACGCACAGAGAACATCATCCTGGCAAGTTCACTGGGGGAAAGTTATTAGATACTCTACTAACTCTTTCAAATTTTTTTGATAGGTATGTGTGTTTTATGCTACAGACTTTTCTGTGAGAAAGAACCACTTTGCAACTTAAAATGCTGATTAGATGTTTATCAAACACTTTCCTCAGCCACCATTTAGGTTAAAAAAATTAAAAATCTTTAGAAGGAAGACACATTTGAATGTCATTTACATACCACAGCCAAAAAAATAAAGTTCTTGAAGCTATAACTGTTTGAACAGTAAAAACCAAGAGGCCTTCTAAGAAACAAGAATTTAAAGCTTATTACTCTGCTGTATTAAGTCACAGAATTAAATCTGACTTTAAATACATGTAATTAAAAGAAAGTTAGAGAAGTTACTTCAGAAAACATTTTATGATTATGTGAGTGATGATAACAACTCATTCCTAAAAATCAGAATGTCGAGTTGTCTAAATTGTATCAACTGCTGGCTTTTGAAAATGTAATCTGGATAATCATATTCCCTGACAACTCAGACTAAATATTCTTCTCACCTTTAAGATGAAGATGAAAAAAATCATTAACAAGTCAAGCAGGACTTAAAGGCAATTTCAAATCACATAGCAACAGGGATGATATTCAATTAAGTTAGAGTTGAATTACTTTCATCTTACTCATCTCAGCTCTTTGAATTTGCCATGTAGCTCTGCCGGAAAAATGACTTAGTGGAGAGTTGGCTTCTTTTCCACGCTCCTGGGGCAGTTAAAGTCAGTTTCACCGCTGAAACTTAAGCTGACTGATAAATTTCACCGCGTGTCCACAAAGTCGCAATTGTTAAAATTCAGGGACAACTGTTTCAAGAATAGCTAGACTGGCAGCGTAGGAGACAGGGAAAAAACATTGCTTTTTTATTACAGAAAAGAGAGAAACAAGGGGTCACAAAACAAAGGTGCACATGAGAGTGACCTGAATAGAGACAGCAATCCAATGTCTCAAGTGCTATAACACACAAAGGGATCAAGAGATTTAAGACTCCTGTGTCCCCTCACAATTAGTTCAAAAAGGTGTAACGTAATACTGCAGCTAACAGCCACTATAAAGAGATTTTATACTCTTATGATATACATCAGTTAGCTCCTGCCCTGAATAGATGCCTGCCTGATCTAGCACTGTAATTCACTTGTGTCAGAGAGAAACTTCTACCCTAAATTCTCAGGCCATTAGGTCTATTTTTCAAGGTTTAGACAGAGCAATTATAAACCTTCAACTCTTTCACAGGCAAATAAACTTTCAAATTAATCCATCACAACAGACAATACCTAGCAAGGATAGCTCCTCTCTCTTACTTCATTGGCAGTGTTTCACTGACATTTTATCTTCTAAAGGTACTAGCAAAATTACACAACCTGCAACATTTACAGAAGTTTTCTGACAGCTACTACAGTATCCGAAGAGCTGTGCTTCCAGCTATGGATGGTCTCAGTTAAACCAGGAACAGAAACGTGCCTTTACACGAACAACACGTGGCGCAGTCCCCGCCGGGCCTGCGCATCGCTCCGTCGCCCTCGGAGGCCTCACAACAGTGACAACATTCCAGAACAGGGCAAAGTGCAGCGCGAGAGCGACGAAACGCGCCGCGTTCACAGGTCACCTCTGCTCTGATACAGGAAGAACGTTCAAGCAGTACCGTGTCAAAGACAAAGATGGGTATTTACAGGTAATGACTTCTGAAAGCAATGCTCTATGTTTTTGTAATGTTTTTGCATACATCTGTAACAAGAGCCACCTACATTCCTGGCTGTGCATCTGTACATACACGGATATTTACTCCTACCTTAACTCACAAACTGAGACACAGAGCTTCTTTCCAGCAGTTGAGTTCATTAAAGTTAAAGCATTTATATATGTTGAGTCATAAGGAGAGAGTTTTCTGGTTGTTGCCGGTGGTGGGTTTATCTTTTTTCTTCTTTAAATACTAGCTGCAGTTCTGAGTCAGAACCTGGCAGTTTCATTCTGGGGGTTTTGAAGCTCATTTCCATTTATACAGTAGCCTTTAAAAGCCAACTTTCTGCCTTACTCCTCTCATACTGAAAGCACACAGCACCCTGAGAGAAAAAGGAGATTGTGACTAATCACACCAAAGAACCACGAGGAATCATTGCCTGAGCAGAGCGGAGGCCACTTCTCTGACAATCCCCATGCAGCAACAGCTCCCAGCCTGCTCCCTCTGCTGCACCTCATAGCCAGGAACTCCAGCTCTTAACAACCAGGTTTCCGCACCAAAGTTTCCCCTTTCCAGGCAACCCCCAGCCCCATCCAGTGGATACGCAGCTCCCTAGCAGGGTCCATCTCGGGCCTTCCTTCGGTCACTCTTACAGTACTTCCTTCAGCAACACCAGCGCTCTCCTTCGCTCCCGCTCTGGCCAGACTTCCTGAACTCCCCGCTTCGAAGGCGGCATCTTCAAATCCCGCGGGGCAGCCTTGTACGGACACCAACCGGCCTCCTCACAGCCCTGCCTCCACTCAAACCCCAGGAAAACCACCACATCCTGGCCACCCTCTCCAGCCCCATAACACCACTTCCCTTCCCCACCTTCCAGCTTAGACCCCTGAAAGATCTTTCTATTTTTTATGGACATCCCCTGGGCCAAGCACAAAGGAGCCCTTTCCCCAAACACGCCTGCAATGTTCATCCTCTCCTACACGAGTTCCTGCATCTCTAGGGTAAAGAGACTCTCCTCAGTTCACTCCACACAGCAGGATAAAGGACCTCCTCCTTTTCCTCCTCCTCTCAAATAATCCTTTCCGAAACGCCCCCATCCCATCTCAGATACAAGCAGGACCTTCCCCCACATCACCCCAAACCAGCCCCATGAGCCAGGGGAACCTGCTCGGGCCAGGAAGGATCGACCAAGCCAGTCCCACAGGCCAGGGCAAAACCCCAGGAGCAGAAAAGACTCCCCAAAGCAGCCCCTCGTGCTAAAGGGAACCTCCTAGGCCATGAAGGACGCCCCAAACCAGGCTCCCAAACCAGAGAGAACCCCCCAAAGCAGAAAGGCTCCTCCAAACCTGCCCCACAGGCTCCCTAGACCACGAAGGACCTTCTCAAAGCAGCCCGTTGTGCCAGAGCGAACAGGAAACCCCCCCAACCAGGAAGCACCCCTCAAAACAGGAAGAACCTTCCTAATGCCAGGAAACCCTCCCAAAACAGCTCTGCAGGCCAAGGGGATGCCCCAAAGCAGGAAGAACAACACCCCAACCATGGGTGCAGGCCAAGGGAATGCCCCAAACCAGGAAAGGCCCCCCAAAACCATTCACAGAGACCACAGGGAGCCCTCAAAGCAAGAAAGCCCCCCCTGAAACCCACGCGTACAGGCCGGGGGACCCACGAGGCCACGAAGGGCACCCCCAAACCGCCCGCTCAGGCCGCAAGGGCCTCTCGAGGCCCGGGGGAACCCCCCGGCCCCCCATGCCGTCGTCGGGCCCGCCCCGGGGCGGGGGCTCGGACCTCACCCGGCGCCCCCCAGCTCCTCCCCGCCGCGGCCCCCTCACCCTGGGCATTGAGCGCGTCGGCGTTCGTCCGAGCGGGCCCGGCGCCTCCCACGCACACGGCGGGCCGGGGGAAGGCGGAGGGCGGGCAGCGGCAGCAGCGGGCCGGGCCCGGCGGCGAGGCCCGTGACGCGAAGGGGAAGGGAGGGCTCGCTGGGCTCCGGTCCGGCCCGGCCGCGCGCAGGGAGCCCGAGAGGCCGCGCGCCGCCACACGGCTCGCCGCGCACAGGCCGCCCCCCGCCCGCGCGCGCAGTGGCACGGCCCGCCTCACACCCGCGGCACACAGTGGTACGGTCCGCCCCCCCCCCCACCCGGAACCGCCCACCGGGGACGGGGCGGGGGGTGGAGCGCAGCCCAGCGGCGGGGCGGACAGCGGCGAAACGGCCCCGCTGCCCTTTCCGCACAGCCCGCCGTGCCGATCGCCTTGGGAGAACCGGCTCCCCGCGACGGCGGGGAAACGGTCGCGAGCCGCCGCGGAGGCTGGAAGGGCCCCGCTCCTCACCCCCCCCGGGGCAGAGCAGGCGTTGGTACAGCCCGCTCCGCCCGCCAGCGCCCCCCGCCGCCGCCCAATGGAACAGCCCTGCCCCCCCCCCCAAGCAGCAATGGTTGGGGCCGCGCGGCGGCTCCCGCGGCCACGCCCCCTGGGGGCGCCACGCGGGGCCGCGCACGTGGGACGGGGGCGCGCGGGATCCGCGGCCACCAGAGCGCGGCCACGTGGCGCCAAGGGTGACAAACGGGCATCGCCCCCCCCCGCCCAGCAGCACCTCATGGGCACGTGGGGCTCCCACGGAGCCCGGGGCAGCCGCGTTTGTCCCTCGTGGCATGGCCCGATGTCCCCGTCCTGCCTGGAAAAGGCTCTGCCCAGGGCAGCACCGCAGTGCAAAACACACGGCCTGGACGGGCAGTGGGACACGGGGACAGCACAGAGGGCAGCACCAAGCAGGGGGTGACACTTCCTCCCCTGTGGCCACGGTCCCACGGTGGCCTGTCCCCCAAAGAGCCACATCCCGCTAGAGGGCACCAGGACACGGACCGAGGCTCCCAGCACCAGGGAATATTTAGCCAAGGGATGGGACTCACCAAGGCTCACAAAAATCCCCAAGTACAGCAGGGTGAGCGCACACGGGGTGAGCCTGGAACAACAAGTGGCTTCATTGGGAGCTGCAGAGTAACACGCCTGCCAGCTGGGATAAATACTGGAGCAAAGGACAGGGGGGCAGCACGTTCCCAGCGGCACCACCGCTCCGGCTGCGCTGGAAGCGGTGCCGGCAGAGCTGGAACAAGAGCCCCTCTGTTCCGCGCGGCGGCAGCAGCGACGCCCTTGCGGGGCCCCTCGTGCGGGCGCGTTGGTGGCCGTGTCATGCACGTCCCTTTACGTCACGCACAGGGACGGTGCCCCAGGCCCCTTCCTCCTGTGCAGCAAGAAAAGGCACTCGCTCCGGCGCGAGCCGATGAGCGACCCACCATCCCAGCGGGAATAACCATGTGCACAGTCACACAATGACTGTGCTGGACACCTCTGGAGGAGCAGGAATGGGAAGCAAGGTCGGCCACATGCCTGGGCCCCAACCAGCCCCATCTCTTTTCTCCCTCCCTTTGCCTGGGATTGCCCAGCGCTGTCTGGACGGTATCACATCCATTTCAATACACAGGGACTTCCTTTAAACATTAAAGCAAACTCCAAAGAAACGCGGTTCCCCCCACCCCAAAATTCTTGGGGGAACAGGTCAAATCCAAGCAGCTAATGAGAGCTGCCTCCCACAGCAGCACAGCAAAGGGGCCAGCCGCAGGAAGACGGGAGCTCCATGCGCTCCAGGATCCTGCCCGGGGCAGCAAGCGAAAGCCCGTGGTGCCCACGGGTTCTGCAGGAGCCCAGCGAGCAGGTCCCAGCTCTGGGAACAGCCCATGGCATTTTCAAGGGAAACGGCTAGTGGCTCCAAGTTAAGACGGGGCAGGGAAAGAGAAGCATGTTGAAAGTAGGTGGGAATAACATGAACAATACACAGCTGGCACGAGGGAGAGAAGAAACAGCACATGGAAGAAAGGAGAGCTAAGCGGGGAGGCACAGAGCAGGCACTGAGAGCTGCTCCCACACATGGCAGGGACCCAAACTGGGAGCAAGAGGAGCCTCCCGTAGAGGGACAGGGCTTTGCACACCCGAGCTGCACAGCCGCTCACGTCCAGGTGACTGCGCAGCACAGGTTCCGTGGGGCTGCTCAGAAACAGCAGCCTGGAGGCAACAGAGGCGCAACACGATTCGGGCTGCATTACCTGATGATGTCGGAGGCTACGTCTGTCCATGCACATCAGCTCCAAGCCTGCACGGAGGGGGCTGCTGCAGAGGGGTCTATCACAAGACATCCAGGGATGAAGCAAGTCTGACACGCTTCCTTAACAGGAAGAAGGGCATGTGTAATTTCAAGAATTATAAAAGCTGTTAAGTCCTCCTGCAATGCGCTTGTGCTATGAATGTCAATCTATTAATAAACAAAAGCCACATCTAATACTAACTTATGGGGTTGCAGTGCCTGAGATAGCACCTGCGTGCTAAGAGCTGCCTCCAGAAGCCACAGCAGCCTCTATGCCCAGGGGGGCCTTTGCATGAAATCATCCTGACTGAATAAAGAGTCACTTCACTTGGCTTCACGATGGAGCAGATGGTCCCTTCACCACTACCTCCAGCCCAACCCCTGAAGGGGAAGCCTCTGAACTTCTGGGAACGCTGATCCCTAGGGGAGATTTTCCTCCCTTCAGAGCCCCCAGCTCCCGCACAGGAGTCAGGCACTCCTTTCACATCCCCGCAATGTGGCACAAGGCCACCAGGACAGCGAAGCCAAGGGCCCCACTCCCGCAGGGGCTCTGCCGAGGCCCTGGAGCAGGCAGGGGAAGACCCAGCTCCCACAAGGGCACCACCGAGGGCCGATACCACAGTGCGGGGCCCCGCAGACAGGGAGGCCCCCCCGGGCCCAACCCAACACCCCGCGCTGACCAGCGCGCCCCGGGCGCTGCCTCCCCGTCGCCCCGGGCCTCTCCGCCGCTCCGGGGCCCGCAACGCGCCTCGCGCCTCGGACCTGCCTCCACAGCGCCGCGCAGCCGCACTGCGCACGCGCGCCGGCCGCTTTGTTCTCCAGCGGGCAGCCGCTGCGCATGCGCGACACAGCCCGCCGCGCAAGCGCGGTAACCCCCCGCGGGATGAGCTTGGCGCAGCTGGTGACTAATGTCACGCCTCTGCGCACGCGTATGAGGGGCGGCGCGGCGGCTGTGCCCCCCCCCCACGTGTCGCGTTGCCCTTTGGCGGGCCCGATAGTGCGCATGCGCCCGGAGTGCGACGGCGCAGTGCGGGGGGGGAGCGGGGAGGCGGGGCTTCGCGCAGGCGCAGAGGCGCTCGGGGTGGTCGCGCGGGAGCCGCGGCGGGGCGGGAGGGGGGGGAGGCGAAGGGGGGCGGTCCTTCCGGCCGCTCGCTTCCGGCCGCGGCGCTGTGGCGCTCGGTGAGGCAGCGCCCCTCGGTCCCGTTCCGCTCCGTGCCCGCCCCGCCGCCCCCCGCATGCAGCGCCGCGACGACCCTGCCGCCCGCATGGGCCGCGGGCCGGGCCCCGGCGGCGCCCGCCAAGGGGGTCCCCCGCCGCGGCGGCCGCCCCGCGGAGGAGGAGGCGGTGGCGGCGGAGGAGGGGGAGGCCGCGGGGCCGCCGGCGGGGCGCAGCCGCCGCCGCTCCTGCCGCCCAGCGCCACGGCGGGCGCCGCCGCCCAGGGCGCCGCGCCCGCCCCGCTGCTGCCCGGCGCCAAAATGGAGCCCGAGAACAAGTATCTGCCCGAGCTGATGGCCGAGAAGGACAGCCTGGACCCGTCCTTCACGCACGCCATGCAGCTCCTCACGGCAGGTACCGCGCACGGGGCGGCGGCGGGAGCGGGCGGGAGGCGCTCGGGGGGGCTCCCCGCGCACCGGCCCCGGGGTGGGGGCCAGTGTCTCCAAATTCGCCCTTTCTCTCTGTTTAACCCTCGCGCTGAGGTGGGTTGGTGCAAACCTAGAGCTTCGCTCCAAAGAGCATCGCACGGGAGCGCTGTCCCCGTCACCCCTGGGGAAAGAGGGCCCCAGGGAGCGGTAAAACCCGAGCTCCCCTGTGCAGCGGCCGCCCGAGTCCCCGCGGGGCAGACGGGGAATCCCACTGGTTTTCCCACCCCGGGATTGCGCCTTAGACCTTGTCCTGTGCTCCCGAGGAGCCCGGGCAGCCTGGCGAAACGGCAGCCTTTGTTCTGCGCCTGGTCCAGCCTTCCCTTTTCCCAATCCCGCTGCCCAGTCGCCAGGCGGCTCCGATCCCCCGTCCCCACAGCGCAGCTGCGGCTCCGCGTGCGGCGCCTTCCCAAGGGGACCCTGCTCATCCACACACGGGGCTGGCCTTAAACCTTGGGATCAGCCACACGATCCCTGCCAACGCGCCTGGAGCCGAGCTGGGATGCGCTCGGCACAAGGAGGACGTGCCCAGATTCAGGCTACAGACAAGCAGAGGGCTTAGCTCTCTAGTTGTTGCTGTTCTGTATCTAAATTATTTTTTAGCAATCTCTAAAATACACGATGCTGCCATAATCAGGGCAACGCTAGAGACTTTAACTCCTTTAGAATAGGAAGTTATTCGTAAGAGTTGCTGTCTCCCATGGTCTGAGTAACTGAGGTGCGTCAATGTCATGAGGAACTTGGCATCCCTCGTGGGCATTTAGAGCTCCACAAATCAGTCTTATAATCTGATTTGCCCTAAATGTAATTATTTACTAATAAAACCCTTTAGCCAGTTCATGCTCAACAGCTCGGGGATGATGCCTTTCAGTGAACCAAAAACTGAAGGAATTTGCTCATTCCTGCTCAAGGAACAGTGCTCTCGGCCCATTTAGGAAAGCTTTGTGCACTGAGTGCTGTGTCCAGAATTTATGAGTTTTTCGTCAATTTGAAAATTGCTGGTAGTAGAGTGCAGCCCTGTGAGATCATGGCAAGAGCTCCAGATGCTTCTGCCTTGCTTTGGTTATTGAAAATTGCTGCCCTTTGGGAGCATTCACGAGGCAGCCCAAATTTAGGGCGATTTAAGCAGGAAGCTCACGAGAGAGATTCTGAAATAAAGCCAAGGTTTTAGGGGGCTCTTTTTGCACAGATAACCAGCTGTTCCCAGGCTGACCTGGATTGCTCAGGTTTTCTCTGCCGTGGCACCTTTGGGGATGTCGTGTTGAGGAAGCTGCTGAAAGTCTGACTTTGGAATTGAGGTCTGGGCCCGGGTTGCAGTGCGTAGGTGCACCATGACTTCAGCAAAATGGTTTTTTTTCAGGCAGGCTCTCAAAACGACGGGTCATTGAACGGCAGCGGGAGCCCTCTCCTGTGCCGGCCTTTTCCGAAGGGTGCAAGTTGCTCGGCTCGCATTCCGAGGAGTCCTGCGCTGAAGCTAAGGCATCTTGCTTAAAGATAACGTTTCCAGGTTGTCCAAAGTACCTGTGTGGTTCTAGCAACATTTTAGTATTTCTGAAGAAAATCAGCATTGTTTAGGAGCAAGATGAAGGGCACCACAGTGACGTAATCCGAGTTCTTGAACAATGGACTGTGGGATCAAAGGGAGGAAAGGGGCTGCTTTTAGGGTCTGTTATGCAGCACCCTGAATAGAAACTGAAGGCTGGGCTTTCTTGCACCTTGGAATATGATCCTGGTTTCCTCACTTGTGTGCTTTGGGGTTGGCAGGGCCTTCCCTTTCCACAGGAGCAAGAAAACCCCTTTTCCTTGCTTTGATTTATGCCCTTCATCTGTTGTGGAGGCGGGGAGATGCTGGTGCTCTGAAAGGCACAGTCCTCTCTGTGTATTTGCACCGGGAGGATGGGAGGCATCCGCTGATGTCAGTGTTAGCCAGGCGTATTTTTTCCACATTTGTGTGTGATTCTTAGCAAGCTATTTTCATTTCATGGAGGAACTGCCCTTGCAAAGAGCAGGCTTTTCCATCCCTGAGCTTCCAGTGCTCCATATGGATGTGCAGGCTCCGTCTCCGCTGGCGGATCTCCACGCTGCCGGTTAATTGGTGCTCGTGTTGATGCAGCCCTTCACCTCCCCAGGCGTGGAGGAAGGATGGAGGGGGATGCTGAGGTTCAGAGCAAGGCGGAGGGTGGTAGAGTCAACCCGTGGAGGGAGGAAACTGTGAGCAATTGGATTTGGACCAACCCTTGCAAAGGAGGGAGCAGCTTGAGAAGTGGAAGGAATCCTCAAAAGAATCCACTGCCGACTGTGCTGATTCTTGTGCCAGGTGCATTTAACCTGTCTGTATTCCTGGGAGGAAAACAAGGCTCTGTGGGAAGGGCAGATGGATGCACAGTGGCCTCACTGCAGTAACTTGCCAAGGAGCCAAAGAGCGGGATTAGAGATGGGCTGAGGTCACAGGGGTGATGAGAAACTGCATGTAACCAAAGTATTCAAATGCCCCGAAGCTTTCTCAGCGGGGAGCTAAGGCTCTTCCGAAATGGAGGAGAAATCTCTGTGTTTCCAAGCGTGTGTCCTGGCCCCCAAAGGAGCCATAACTGCTGCTTTAAACTCGTTGCCAGATGTTGCAGGCTGAGGGATATGCTAACAGCGTTTTACCGTTGCATTTTTAAATGCATTTTCTGCTAATAATGCCAACACTCCGAGCTGCTGATCCTGGCCTGCCTGTCACCGCTGTGGCTCTGCCTCCTCCCTCTTCTCTCCCGAGTTGCTGCTGTCTGTACCATTTTTCCTAGCTTATCCCAGGCTTTCTCCTCTCTCCTCACCCCTGTGCAGAGCTGCCTGCACATGGATCCGGGTGTAGAAGCTGGAGGGTGGGGGGTGTTTTCCAGGAGGAATTGAGAGGGTGGCGGTGGGATTAGACTGGCCAAATTCTCCTGCTTCCACTGCTGGCTGAATTCATCCAGGAATGATGGGTCCCTGGTTCCCCTCCTGTGAAATCAAATCGGCAAGGGAGTGGTGACACGGGAGAGGTGGAGCTCTGATTTCCTCTCCATGCCCCTATTCCTCCCCATCAACTCTATTAATTCGGGAGCGTGGGATCACTGTTGTCACAACTGTAAGGTAATACTGCCGGTATCGGCGTTGTGAATGAAGAGGCTGGTGCCTCTGCAGGCGCAGCACGAGGTTTAACGTGTTGAGGAGAAGCTCGGGCTCAGGCCAGGAGTAGCACTAGGGCTGCTGAGCCTCCTCCTCGGGCAGCAGCAGTGTTACCAACCCCCTTTACCTACCCCTTAGGATTTCTTCTGAGACTTTGCAATCACTGCCCCACACGAAGTCCTGGGAAGCACCGCCACACGTGGCGCCAGACTGCTGACATTCCCCGTGGCGAGCAGGTAACCTTCTGCTGCACCTCTGACACGGCTTTAAAAACCCAGCACTGAAATGAGGCACGCTTAATCCCTCAAGGTACCCGTGCGCTGCTTCGTATCAGTAAGTGCCCTGGCAAACTGCTGCCGCTCCTCGGGGGGTTCGGCGCGTCCCGCTTTGCGCGCCCGTTGTGCCGGGATGCGGACGGGGAGCGCTGGAATGCAGCTCCCGAGGACACGCGGGGTTTGTCCGCAGGGCCGAGGGGACCGCTCGGTCACCTGCGCCCACCTGGACAGCCGAAACTGCAGAGCTCTGGACGTTGTTCTGCTGGGGTAGGGCTTTTTCCTCCTCGTTTCTTCTGGATTCCTTCTGCAGACTTGGTGATGGTGAATCCAGGGCTTCTCTCGGCAAATGGTTAATGATCCGTTGTCCTCGCGGAGCAATTCCCAGATGTTGTTGCTACTCTTGGAGGGGGCAAGATGGATTTTGCTGTGTGGTTGGTGTGAAATGTAACTCCCCGGTCCTCAGAGGCTTACATTCCATTGCTTTCTGTGCTTTGGCAAGAGAGATGCCTCTGGCTAGTTTAATTTTGCATTAAGAAAGATGGAGGGCGTCTGTAGTCTTAGGATGTGCATAGCAAGTAGTTTTTGTTCATATGCAGAATGCGTTTTCAGAAACTTACTGTGTTTGCAGAAGCAAACTGTTTGAGATGGAATCTCACTGCACTAGCGGGTCTAAAGCTGTGCTCAGCCAGTGGTAGAGCCAACAGTGCAATCATTAGTTTCCCAAGCTTTGTTTCTCTGATGTATTATTACAGGAACAATTAAAAACCTGTAAGTAAAACTAAGCAAAGAGGACAGCTCTTTTGCTTATTTTATACATTCGTTGATTCTTGAACCTGCTTTTGCTTTTGTATAGCATCTTTAGCAAAAAAAAAAATCTTTTTAAAGCAAAAATCAAGCAATCCTTCTCCAAGGCTGCCAATTTTTTTTCTTGATTTAGGAGTCATGGTAACGTTTGTAAGGGAGCCAAGGTGCTGTTGCAAGTAGAACTACAAAATTCATTTTTCATAATTATGCACCATAATCTTCAAGTTCTATAGTTAGATTTCTAAACTACAAACCAGTTTGTATTAGCTTGACTATAATTGATAATTTAAAATATTGATCACGCAGTGTGTTTTGTTAGGTTATTTCATTGCCCATCTAGTTGCTCGACTTCCTTGCAGTCTGCATCATTCCCAGTCTGCCAGTCCTGCTTTTAAAGCACAGTAGGTTGGGTTTGCCTGTCCAGGCAGAACTTATGGCAACCTGTTATTCCTATTTGCTTGGATTATGCGAACACAGTATTAGGAGGATAACATTTCAAATATCTGATGTGCCAGTCTTCCAAAATCGTAAGCATGGAAATGAAAGCGTAATCTAAAGTATGTAGTTTCTTACATGGACTGAAATCACAGGAAAAAGTAAAAAACAAGATATTGCAGCTGTCCTATTCAAAACATGGTAAATAACGACAGTCTTCAGTTTCATTTCTGCCTTGCAGCTTTAATCCAGTTATGTGTGTAATCTTCTGAAAGTCACTCTCTCTCTCCCCTCCACCCCCTGAGATGTGAGAAGTTGTATTTAGAGCATTTTGACTCAGAGAGAAGATATTTATAGTTCTTGGGTTTGCTGATGAAATTGCATAATTTAAGGAAGGGTCATGCTCCTCACCTGATAGTCATCTGTAAATAGGTTGTGATGGCTGCGCGTAGCGTGACAAAACTCCAGACTGGACCAAGGACTGCCCAGAGGTTCCTCAGGAATTTGGGATTAGCAGCGATGCGTTAGCTCCGTGTTGGGAGAACCGGTTGTCTTGCTGTTACCATTGAGTAAACACTGTACACGGCTGGGCAGATGTGGGAAGGAAAAGGCAGGCAGCAGTGAGCGTGTTATCAAAACAGTGGGGCTTGGTGTTTGTCTTATTAAAATAGGACATTTAAACCCCTGGCAATAACGAACTAGCTGGGAGAGCCTGTGCTAGAAATGCCCTCTTAGAGGATGGTCGTTTGGGTCTTTCTTTATAGGATGCCAGTCTGCTGCCATCCCTCACCGACATCATCTTGCCCCGGTTGAGGAAGTGTCTCTAGTTGTTAAAATAGCACATCAAAGTGTGTTGTAAAAATTTGCCTGATTAGCAGATAATTACTGCACTGAAGGGAGTGTTTATGTGCTTGGGGCTGGTTCCTTTGTAGGAGGAGGAAGGCACAGTGCAAATGATGTACAGAACTACACTTCAGGTCTCCTCTTCAATCTGCCAAAGCTTTTTCATAGGGCATTTTCTGCTATTCTTTCCTATTGCTGTTCATTAGCTTGGTTTGGGGTTTCTGGAACCCTAGATTCGAAGGGAGGGAGGAACAAGCTGGGTTAGTACTAAAAAGGCAGTGTGTCTATCCAGATTCTGTTGCTGCAGTTATAAATGCTCCTGTGTTCACAGAGAATAAGGGTGGTATATCCTGTCATGATTCCAACTCTAAAATGTTGCTTGTTTGAGGAATATAAGCAGCCCTATTTTTATCTTGTTTAGAAATTGAAAAAATTCAGAAGGGTGAAACAACAAAGAAGGACGAGGAAGAGAACTACCTGGATTTGTTTTCCCACAAGAATATGAAACTGAAAGAACGAGTTCTGATACCTGTCAAACAGTACCCCAAGGTGAGGGCCAGAAACCAGCTTACCAAATCTCTGATTTGCTCCTTATTTTTTAAGGGTTTTTATGGTGGACTGTCAGTGATAGTAGCTGTGAAAGTGAAGTGTCATGGGGAGTTCTGCCAGTGTTCCACTATCGCTGTGGAATTTTTCCTGTGTGAGCTTGCAGGATCTTATTTCTAATATTTTGCATTTCTAGAATGTCTTGGGATAAAGCTTAATGGTGATGCATCATCATTTTGATCTTTCCTTGCTGGAACCAGGCTTTCATCTGTGGATTGTTTTACATGTAAAAAGACCGGAGAACAGAAATTAGAATGAAGTTTTTTACATATAATAATTTATCTTGATTTTTTTTTCTGGTGGAGTATGTTTTTTCATGCAAAGAATGTTCTGAAACTTAAATTTTGCTGTGTAAATTTTGGTCTGAATTTTTCTGAGGTGAAAAAGACCTGGCTAAACTTTCTATCAGCCAGCGTTGCATTAAGAGTAGCTTTTGATAAGGCCACATTTTAGCTTTGAAGCTAAAATAGCTTTTCCTTTCTTTTTCTTTACAGTTCAACTTTGTTGGAAAAATTTTGGGACCTCAAGGCAACACCATCAAGAGACTTCAGGAAGAAACTGGTGCTAAGATATCTGTGCTTGGGAAGGGTTCAATGCGAGATAAAGCAAAGGTAAGGGCAGCACCCTTGAAAACATGAATATATATTAATGCTTTTCTCATTGCTGTGAGAAGTAGAGATTCTTAAAGCATTCTGCAGAAGATGAAACCTTTAAAATGTAAAAGCGAAGGCAGTAGGAAGTCACCACCCCTATATTGTCCTGGTGTGTCAGGAGTGATGTTGTTTGGGCTAGAAGTGATAACTGTTCTTTGTTAGCATGGCTTACAGAGACCAGTCCTTTTTGGCAGCCAGTGCCATGTGTAAGGTGAGCTACAAGTTTTTAAAGTAAAAAATAATTCAAACTGGTGAAAGGTCATTTGCTAAAGTAATGTTTCCCCTCTAGAAACAAGCAATTCCCTTTCCCAGTTGTCCCTTCTGAAATCCTGAGATTGCCATGGTTCGCTGAAGATGTCAAAGCAATATGTTCCCAGTAATCTTTAGTGAATCATGAAGTGCCAGGAGGTTTTTTCAGCAGAAGAAATGGATTTTTTTTTCCTGCTTGTTCCTAAAACTGAGCTAACAAACAGTCAACAGAGCTGTAACTTAATTTAGCTTTTACTTTAGCAGCATGAGAAGCTTTTAAATTTTTCATTTATTTCTACCTTCTTAAAGTAAGATGAATGAATGCAAGTATCTAAGAGCAGAGCTGAAGAGGAGGATGCTTGTTTGAGGCATTAGACATTACTTTTTTGCTGTAAAGCAGTGCCCTGGGCAAGAAGGTGGTATAGAAGAGGAGAACATTATTTGTGTGTGCTTAACCTCATGGAAAGGGTGCCTGACACCAAGGCATTAATGAAAGTATCTCAATCATCCAACAAGGCAGATATGAAAAGCTGCGAGATGGAGATTTGCAGGGTTTTTATAAAACTGCATACTTATGTGCTTAGCCTGTTGCTATGCTCAGTGCCCAGTCATTGCCAAAAAAACTCTTAGAAGACATTTTCTGCTATTTTTTTAGGAAACCTTTAAAACTAAAAACAGCTTCTCCGTCTTACTCAGTTTTAGGACTCTCATCTGCTTTGTTTCAGGAGGAGGAACTGCGTAAAGGTGGGGATCCTAAATATGCTCATCTAAATATGGATTTGCATGTCTTCATTGAAGTTTTTGGACCCCCATGTGAAGCTTACGCTCTAATGGCTCATGCCATGGAGGAAGTCAAGAAGTTCCTCGTTCCAGTATGTAAAATGCTGCTCCTTTCTCGTTGAGGGAGGGAGGTGGGTTATGAATCTGGCTGCAAGCTGGGGTGAGATTTGCACAGCGCAAGGCTCGTGTTTCAGAAAGGATGTAGCTCAGGAAGGCTGCAGCAGCGAGCATGGCAGCTTAAAGTGATCCCAACAATCTTGCTTGAAGGCGCTTATTAACCCTGTGCCAATAATTTGGGATTTTTCAAGGTAAAACTCTCATTGTATAGAGCACTTAAGGAGCAGGTGTTTCTTCCCCGTTGCTGGCCACAGACACTGAGGCAGGTGGGTAGCATGTCTAGCTCCCTGTCACACTTCTAGCAAGAGAATATTTTTAGCTGTGCCTGGCATGGAAGATGACTTCTTGATTGCTTCCTCTCAGTTGGAATTGCTGCATGGAATTGCTAGGGAATTTTATTGGTCAGATCAGAAACTGGAACTGTGCAGAGAGAGCTCAGAGGAAGGGGAGGACGAGTGCCCAGGCCTCACTACCAATGCTCAGTGCTGCAGTGAATTTCTGGGGCACATCTGTTAAATCAGTATTTTTGCTGCTTTAGACATGTATGATGTGAAACAGCTTTGGGGCACTTATGGAGATGGCATTAGTTACCTATCTGGGGACGTGTTTTACTGTCAAGCTTGCAACACCTTTACCAGTAAATGTGCAGTAGCTCTAGAATATCGTGTCTTACAAACTGCAGAGTAGGAGTGTTACTAAAATGATAGTGTAGCTCGCTAACTTGGGGAAAAAAGAATGAAATGGGGAGGATGAAATGCTTCTAGCGAGCTCAGCCTGTAGTTCTCTGGTCCCAGAAGCAGCTGGTACAGGGGTGGATATATCCGAGCACCGCAGCCCTTTGAGCTCAGCTGCCCCTAGCGAGCTCTGGGGCTCTGCCTGGAATGTGAGGGGCATCTGGGAGCCGAAAGCAGTCGGTAGCGGGGAGGTGGGAAAAGCCTATGGAGCTGGGATGATTTGTGCCAGTCTGCTGTGGAGAGGAGCAGTGCTGGGTTTGTGCAGCGCCTTGGGAGGCAAGGGGTCATCTTCGAGGAGCCGCCGGGATGTGCGGAACCGAGGCGAGCGTGCAGCTTGCTATTTAAAGCCTCCTTATCCATCGCTGCCTTCAAACAAAGTGTCAAACTCGCGAAAATCGGCGGGGAAGGCGCCGCGGAAGCCAGCAGTGCCGCGAAGACGCGTCTGCTCCGAGCGCGGGCGCTTTGCGGAGTTGCCATGGCAGCGCCAAGATCCCCCGCGACGAGAGCGCGCCTGCCCGCAGGGAAGGGCTGGGATGCAGCGACTTCTGCGGGGTTACCGGGGATTTGTGCTAATTCCTCAAGCTACATCCCCTGGGGGAATAAAAATGCACGGAGCAGAAACATGCTGCGCTCTTCAGAATGTGAAAAGGCCGCCCGGATTTGCAAATTGGTATTTACTCTCCATCCGGCTGCCTTCTGTCCTGTCCCTCGGCGAGCGCAGCGGTTTCGGTGCCGCTGCACCGGCTCGCTGCCGGCCAGCTGCCCTTGCAGGGGAGCCCCAGGTGCTCGGGGTGGGATGTCTCACCTGGCTTGGCCTCTGAACTCACCAGCTTTAGCTGATCAATCCTGCTGACATCGCTGGACACCAGGCATCAGATGCTGCAGTGTCCCTGGGAGCAAGATCTCAGCAAAATCAGTAGATTTAGGGCTGTTGGGTAGTTTTTATTGCGGCGCGATAGCCTTGGAGCCCTTGGAGCGCAGCCTGGCTAGCTGTTTGGAGCTGACTCCTTTTCCCTTCCAGGATATGATGGACGATATCTGTCAGGAGCAATTCTTGGAGCTCTCCTATCTGAACGGCGTGCCGGAGCCAAGCCGCGGGCGAGGAGTCCCTGTGCGGGGAAGGGGAGCAGCTCCGCCGCCGCCTCCACCCGTTCCCAGGTATCTTTCCCCAAAACACAGACCTGGAAACGCCGCATCCTGCTCGGAGTTGCACCGAGAGGGGAGGTTAAGCTACTCGTTCTTGCACATCAGCTGTTGGCCTTGAACGCTGGCTTTTGGCCAGGGCTTTTTGGCCGCTGTGTTGAAGGGCTTGCTTTTAGCAAATGGGCATCAACTGGTTTTTATGTTCTGTGATTCGGCGATGTAACTCAGCTTAATGAAAGTCTGTGTTCTTGGCATCAGAAATTAGGAGCTTTATTAAGTAACCTTGCAAACATTGGAAGAATGGATAGATGGTGAAATAGAAGCTTGGCCTATGAAATCACATGCAGGGTTTGTTTCAGTAGCCTTCAGCAGAATAAGCATTTTCAATTTAAAATGACCTTTATTTGAAAGTCATAGGATGCCGTTATTCTGTCATTGTTGTCAAGACTTTGGGCTAAATTGGTGGTAAATCTGTTCGTGTAGTTCTTGCTTCACGCATAGTTCATGGAGGGAGAACTCTTGAATGTTTAAGGGCTCCCTGTTTATCTTTACTCTTTGCAGATCTACCTGCCCTTGCTAATTAGCGATAGAAAGTTGTTTAAAACGAACTCGGAACCGATTTGGCCGCAGTTCTGCAGTGCCAGGAGCTGGTGGCAGGCTCCACTGATGAGCTTCATCTCTCCATCTGTACATCTAATGCAGCAGGATGCAAGATGAGCTTTCTCAGATCCTACCATGCCGCACTATTAACAATCCGTGGCCTTTCCTTGATGAGGAAATCGTGGCTTGGTCCGTGCTAGCTGCACTTACCGAGTAGTTACCGAGTCTCGGGTGCATTAGGAAGAGCGTCTCCAGCAGGTCGAGGGAGGGGATCCTGCCCCTCTACTCAGCCCTGGTGAGGCCACATCTGGAGTATTGTGTCCAGTTCTGGGCTCCACAGGACAAGAGGGATGTGGAGCTGCTGGAGAGAGTCCAGCGCAGGGCCACGAGGATGATCAGGGGCCTGGAACATCTGCCCTATGAGGAGAGGCTGAGGGAGCTGGGCCTGTTCAGCTGGAGAAGAGAAGGCTGAGAGGGGACCTGAGCAGTGTCTAGAAGTACCTCAAGGGAGGCAGTGAGGAGGATGGGGCGGCCTCTTTTCACTGGTGGCCACCAACAGAACTAGAGGTAATGACCACAAACTGAAACACCAAAAGTTCCACAGGAACTTAAGGAAAAATTTTTTAACAGTGAGGGTGCCAGAGCACTGGAACAGGCTGCCCAGAGAGGTTGTGGAGTCTCCTTCTCTGGAGATCTTCAAACCCGCTTGGACGCAGCCCTGTGCCACGTGCTCTAGGTGACCCTGCGTGTGCAGGGGGTTGGACTGGGTGATCCCTAGAGGTCCCTTCCAACCCTTCCAACCTTGAGCATTCTATGATTCTAGTTCTACAGTAGGTACCCGAAGCCCACGGGCAGCACCGCGGCAGCTCCTCACCATCCCTCTCTCTCCTTTCCTCCCCAGGGGCCGTGGTGTTGGTCCTCCTCCTCCTCCTCCTCCGCCGCCGCGGGGGGCCCTGGTGCGCGGGGCCCCGGTGCGCGGGGCCATCGCCCGCGGAGCCGCCGTGGCCCGCGGGGTGCCTCCCCCGCCAGCAGTCCGGGGCGCTCCGGCTCCCCGCGCGCGAGCCGCCGGCATCCAGAGGATACCGCTCCCTCCTCCTCCGGCACCGGAAACCTACGACGAATACGTAAGAAACTCTTGGCCTCCTCTTTTTTTTTTCTTTCTTTCCAGTCGTGTATTAAATATTCAGCATTATTGAAATCAGGGCTAACAGCAGGGAGATTCCACGGGAGGAGCGGCCGTCGACGGAAACACTGGCGTTGTGCTGGGTGACCTCAGCTGCCCGTTTAGTTGTCAAAGGAGGAAACTGCTCCTGTCGTAAACGCGCGGTAAGGGGTTGTTGTGGTAAAGCCAGCGCATGCCCAAGATTGCACACTGGCAGTATTCATGAATTAATGAAAAAAATGCATCAATGAACTTCTACAAGAGAATCTTTTGAGCAAGGAGCATCAAAGGCTTCTTACTGCCCCTAAAATCCTTAAATATGTGAATAAATATAATGATATTTCAAGTCATATAACCAAGCACCCCCTTCCAAACAAGCTTATCACATATTTGATTTTTTTGTTGTGGTTAATCTGTAAATTTCTGTGTTGAACAACACAGTTAAAAGCGTCTTGACACGTGGATTTGTAGTTTAAGCAAACTGAGAGTTTGGTCATGTTACTGACTATAAAATGTGCTGTATTACACTGTATGCACTATATGTGCTACACATTAATGTAGTTCATTCCTTCAGAGCCACAGGATAAAGCAGCTTTTAGCTGCCTATCTCTGGGGATGGAGCCTGCCCTGAAGCAGACAAGGACTCACAGGCTCCTCTGGAAACTGCTGCAGCCCAAATTCAGTTTTGCCACTGCCTTTGGTGAGGACTTAACCTTTGGCCCATCCATTAACGCAGTTTGCAATCATCTGTTTCAGGGCTATGATGACGCATATGCAGACCAGAGCTATGAGGGGTATGAAGGTTACTACAGCCAGGGCCAAGGGTAAGCTCATTTATCTCCCATCTGTTACTGAGAAAGCTGTGCATGGGTTTTTCTTTCTTTTTAAGTGAAAAAAAATATTTCTGAGTTTGAGCTACGAGGAAGGTGCCTGTTCTGCTGGAAACTAGTGCCTGGCATTTAGCCTTGGGTGTGTTCCTTGTTCTGGACAATTCTGTAACAGCAGCCACCAGCCCCACACAACTGTGAACACACACTGGACTGGGAACTGCTGGGCAGCTTTGCCTTGCAAGGGTTTGTGCCACTTGTGTTGGTTTAGGAGTATTATTTCAGCACTGTATAACCAGCATAATTACTCTTCCAGGGACACAGAATACTATGATTATGGACACGGGGAGGCACAGGAAACCTATGAAGCTTATGGTATGTCTGGGAATACTGTTGTCTTGACAGGGAAGGGGCTGTGCAAAGTTGAGACCTGTTTGTAGCTGTTTTTCAGTGCCACTCCACACTCCAGCAAAAACTACTGATACCCAGCAGATTCAGTAATAGTTTTCATGGCAGAATATTTAGACCCTGCAGATTTACCGAGATCTCAACAACCCAAAAGAATCTGTTGTTTTTAGAATCTTACTATCCTGATGGTCACAAAGGTGACCTTTTTAAAACTGCAGTGTTTATCTATAGAAATATCTTTTAATTTTCTTGGAGCTTTCGATATTTTAAGAGCTTTGGGTTTCCACCCACAACCCCACTCTTGCTGCAGTCTGATTTTCATGGATTGTGTTTTGTTGAGCTGGATGAGTACACACTTCCATCTGCTTCTGTATTCTCAAAGCCCCTCCGGTTGACACTGACTCTGTGCTAAATATTCACCTGAAAAAAAGGATTTAAATGTGGCATTAAGGCCTCCTTTTAACAATGTAGGACATTAGTGGTCAAAATGATTTGCATGTAGCCTATGAAGATTGGCTCATTTAACTTAAGACTAGCAGCTTAGGCTAGACTGAGGAGTGTGGGAAACTGATTTAACCAAATCTGTGTCATCAGTAACTGTTGAAAATAGCAGACCTTATATTTGAGGTGCCTGTAAAAAAAAAATCATTGGACAACTTCATTGTTTTGCTGCTTTGTGCCATGGAAAGGGGCTGCACCCCTGCCTTGAGCAGAGCAGCGGCTGCCTGAAGGGCCAGTGAATTCCCAGAGGGATGACCATGACCAGCGGGAAGGGCCCTTGGGAATCTCGGAAGCGAAGGGCATCCCCTTGCCATCCCAGTAGCAGGACAGGCAAATTGTCACTGTCGTAGTGGCTGCTGCTCTGAGTGAGCAGAAAATGAGGATTTCCTCCAGGTGTTCTGCACTCTGTGCTCGTTGGTTCAAATTCGCCTGGTCAGGGAGGCTTTTTCAATCTAAGATGAGTTCAGTAGTCAACTGCTGTCAGTAGTGCTGGATATTTGCTGGATATTTTTCTTCCCTCTGTCTGGAATAGCTGTTAAATGGTTTGTTTTGTTGCTTATGTTAGTCACTCCCCACAAAAGAGGCTTTTGTGCCTCCTATCTGGAAGGAGAGCAGTGTTGTTGCCTGTGATATGAAGGCCAAAGTGCTCATTGTACCCTTGGCATGAAGTCGCCACAGCTAATCTGTTTATTCACAGTAATTTCCTTTGGTCTTTGCTTTCATAAAAACAAAATTAGCAAAATAAATTAAGTCAGGATGGAGGCAGCTCTGAGAAAATCAGAGTGTGTTCCATGGTGGTTGGGAGCAGTGTATTGGGTTGTCTTCAGGGAGTTGGATAGTTATTCCATAAACTGATGACCATGGAGGGAATGACCGACCTGCACTTAGGAATATTCCAAAGACAAGCCTTAATGAAAGCTGAGCTTGGGTGTATGGAGTTAGACCTAGCTCAGGAGCGATGGCATTGGGGATTACTTGCTCCAGGAGTTGTTCTGCAGCAGGATTCTGGCTGTCCTGACAACAGCATGCGAACACCCGAGCAGTGCCTACAGGTTCTGGCTGCTCTCCAAGGTAAGGCAATGCTATGGGCTGTCCTGCTGTAGATTTTTTTTGGTAGAAAGCAGAGCAATGTCTGAAAGTTCAGCGAGAAGCTCTGCGGTGCTAGAACAGCGCTAGCAACTTCGTCGTTCTGGCAGTCTTTTCCACTGAGGCTTCGTGCTTGGCATTTTGGAAGGAGAGAAGCGCTACCTGTAGCGATCTCCTCCGCACAGTGAGACCTCCAGAGCTGTGAAATGCTGCGGGTCGGAGCGGGCTGGGACCGTGACGCTCGCAGCGGCCGGCTGCCAACGCTGCTCTGTGAATTGGCTTCAGCTGCAATGAAATTAATTACTCGTAAAAGGCACCGGATTTGTCCAAGCCTGAGCTTAGCAGGGGTGTCGGAGCTTCCAGGGGATTGCTGTGCAAGTCACCTTTTTTGATACTTCGGAAGAGATGAGCTTGAGTATAGAGGGGTTTGTGGAGCTTAACGTCAGGGGTTTTGTAGATGCATTTTAGCATCCGACTGCTTTGAAGCAGGACCGCACAAAACCTTGCAAACCAGAGGAATCTCCAGTGCTGTAAGTTGATTCCAGCGTTGGAGCCAGTGCCTGGCACCAAGTGCTGCTCCCTCCTGTGCATCCCAGCATCCCAGAAAGTGCTCTGCCCACTGATACCTTCTCCTTGCTCTCTTTTCCACAGGCCAAGATGACTGGAATGGGACAAGGCCCTCCCTGAAGGCCCCGCCAGCTAGGCCAGTGAAGGGGGCCTACAGAGAGCACCCATACGGACGTTATTAAACACAAACATGAGGGAAAAATAGCAGTTTTGAGCAAACAGTTGTTACTGATTCTTGTATCTCCCAGGATTCCTGTTGCTTTACCCACACCAGACAAGTAATTGTCTAACTGTTTTTCTTCGTGGCCCTTTTTCTCCCACTCCATCCTCACCCTGCATTCTGGCTTCTGTACGTAGTATTTTAAAATGAGTTAAATAGATCTAGAGGACCGACTTTAATTTCTTTTTTTTAAGTGTGTAGATTGCTTTTCTTTCTTTGTTGTTTAGGTAAACCAACTGTACCTTTTTTAATAAGAAAAAGCTGAGTTAAAATGTTAGTTTCAAAAGTGACATGCTTGCTTAACAGTTATGAAATTAAGGTTTTGTTAACCTTCTAAGTTTGGTTTTAAGCAACCCATAAAAGTTGTAGTTGCAGAATCCCAAAGTAGGCTACATTTCAAAATTCAGGGCTGTTTTTAAGAATTTAAAATCATAATGTAACGGTAGTGGCTGCCACCGTTTAAAAGTAACCACAGATATCAGACTTTCCTTAAAAGCAGATTGTGGATGAATCTTAAGTTTAAATTTTAATACAAAGGATCCTTGAGCAAATTAAATAGCATTTTTTAAAGATAATTGACTTAAAAGAAAAAAATTAGGTTTGTAAAATTGGCTTTTCTTATGTGGGTTTTGAAATCTAGCCCCGAACATGCAGTGTTGAGAGATGCTTGGGAAGCAGCTTTTCCAATGTGAAGGGGTTCTTAGCTTGGTTCTATATGAAGAACTTTTAAGAAAAGAGTTAATTAAAGCATGGCTTTAATTGCCCAGTGTTTGATATTAGAAACCAGAGTATTAAGTGAGTAGGTCGGAACTCTGTAAAATTAGAGTCTTCTCATTTTTGTAGTGTCTGGGGCAGATAATACAGTGCAATTTTAAAACTGACACAAATTGTCAATATTAGCAATCCCGTTGACTTGTTCAAGTGTATCTCAACACTAGCTTTACATAAAAAGGGACACTGCAGCTGAAAAAAATGAGGAAAAATTTCACTTTGTACATAGGTTAAAGTCCTAATTGGATTTGTACACTGTCCTCCCACTCTGTTCTTGAAGATTAAATGCTACATGTGTAAGTCTGCCTAAATAGGTAGCTAAAACTTGTCAAAATGTCTGCCGCAGTTTGTCAATAAAGTTTAGTCCTTTTTTAATCAAAGTAAATGTGATGAATTGTCATTTTTTTTGTTGAGCAATAAAATAGCTATTCTTATTTTTTTCAAATAAATTTAAATTAATGCTAAAGCTAATTGTCTTTTTAAAATACAAAGACATTCTAAAAATGGTGTTTTTTGTAAGAATTGCAAAAAGTTGATGAAGCTCATTGAATGAGCTTAGTTTTTTAAAAAATTGTTTTTCACCCCCTGAAAGTTGATGGCAGTTTGATCCTGGGCTAATGCAGAAATCTGACTTTCTCCACTGGAAAGAGAATGTTCATGGTTCTTAACTGAATTAATGATTCGGATTTCAGATGGCTTCCCAGGGTATTCCAGGCTGCAGGCTCCAGGCTGAGTCTGAAATGGCTGATTTAAAAGTAAATGACAAAATGAATGCTGAGAAAAATTGAAAGGAGGAAACTGAAACTTGCTCTATTTCATATAAAACCCCAAAGCCGCTTGGCCCCTTTGGCTAAGACGATGCCCTTCCTACCTTAAGGGTAGCCTTAAACTTGGAAAGGCACTTACAGATGTGGCCCTGTTTGGGAAGGGTGCTGCAGTTGTTCCTAAATCCTTCTGAGAGGGTGTGTATGTGTATATATATATATATATATATATATTTTATATTAGTTCAGAGAAAACTGCTGCTTAGAGAAACAGGAAAATGGTTTGTATTTCCCAAATGCAAAATAAATCTGGCATTGTAGGGGGAGAGAATTAAACTGCTCGGGGGTGAAAAATAGAATATTAGGAGCCAAACTGCTTGTGGCAGTGCATGAAGGAGGGGAATACTTTAAAACAAAAAGTTGTATTTGTAGATTGTTATTAAAGTGTAAATAACTGAATTTTCAACAATGGTTTGGAGTCAGCTTTCAGGGCATAATGTCTTGCTTGATGAAAAGATCACCCTATGCCCCCCTTTTAAAGGAAAATTATCGCAGGAGAATCAGGATGTGTAAAGCTAACATGCATCGCAAAAACCAAAAGGTAACATAAATGTCTGATTTTAATAGCACATTTCTCTTTTACATAAACTGTGACAGCAACTTGCATAAACTTTATTGAAGCCATTCTTCAAATGTTAATTTTAATGTAGAAAGATTGCAAAAAATGTTTAAAATAGACATTTAAAAAAAAACATGCTTCTGCATAAATTAGCAATAACTTTAATAATGTGCCCTTTGAAAATGCACTGTAATGTAATGTGGGCAAAAAGGAATCTGCAAGCTTAAATATCAAAAGATGTAAAATGACAACGAATATAGATAGTCCTGCTACTGCCAAAAAAAACTCTGCTCAGTTATTTAAAAATGTAAAATGATGGCCCTTTTTAGACCCCAGTATTGATATTTACTGTGACCTGTCCCAAGCTCAGCTTAGTTGCATGTTTTTCCTTCCTGTGTAATTGCATGCAGGAATCTTTTCTTTGGGCCGGTGCTTGTGTTTGGGGCACTCACAAGTGTCTTCAATTTGCAGGGACGGGGAGCACGTCGCGATGAGGCGCTGGGGCGAAGAGGAGCAGGGGCCACACGGAGTGGGTGAGTCCTGGGTTCGTCCCCGCGTCCCGGTGCGGGGACGTGGGGGCGTCCGTGGGAGCTGCTGAGCGAAGCCACTCGCTCTGTCCACAAATAAATAATTCCTGGGAAAGGGCAGCTCCGTGCCTGACGGGCTCACAGAGGCCATAGTATGGAGGAGGCCTCAATATGCACCTGCTTGGAGCTCTCCCAGTGAAATCCCATGGAGTAGGTGTTTAAATGGGTTTGAGCAGAGGGAACGGTGCTTCAGGGCATCTTTTGGAACTGGTGCCAAGATGCTGGGTGCACAAGTGCTCTGCACCGAGGTGGCACTGAAGTGGTCCATGCTCTAGGAGCAGAGCAGCCGAAGGGGGAGAGCGTTAGGAACTCCTTAGCCATTAAAACCCTATGGATTTTAATGCGGATTGCAGACCAAGCTCTGCCCAACCAGGCCGTGCTCGTGCACAGCTCCCGCAGCACCGTGAGCATCCGCGCGCTCCGAAACACAACCCGGCTGCTCTTGAGAGCCCTGCGGGGCTGCAAACCTGGCGCCCGCGAGCGGGGCCGGACCGAGAGCACCTTTGGGTGCTGCTGCGCCCGTGGTGACACCCGTGGTGACACCCGTGGTGACGGGGCTCCCTCTGGCGGTCACCGTGGCTCGCTTGTTCTCCGGTAAATGCCAAAGCGAGCAGGGCCCTGGTTTGGGAAATCAAGGCATCCATGGGACAACCCGCTGGCACAGCAGGGATGTCCCCCCTGGCCCAAAGGCAGCAGCCGTGAGCGTTCCCTTTGGGGACAGCTAAACCTCAAACCTTGAGATCGCTGAAGGCAGGAGCTCCATAAAAGAACAAGGAATAAACCCCTGTGTTACTGACAAAATATAATGGCTTCAAAATACACGCGTGACAAGCCCTGGGCATAGCACCTAGAAGGTCTTATTTTATTTGGAACTGAAAAGCTTGCCTCTTAAGGGCAAGGAACAAGAAAGTGGTGGTGTGTGGAAATGCTGCAACGGAGTGAAAGTGCCGTCAATTCTCTGGCTTTAGGATTAGATGAGTAGTTTTATGCTAGAGAAAATTACAGTGTGTCTGGATTTCTGTGGTTGGTTTATGCAATGTATCTTCATTTGCAATGTAATTAGAACATCAGTTTGTGACATTGTACCAATCTCTCCCCTTTATTTTTTATTCTTAACAGGCACAACTTTTATATTGAGTGGAAAAGATTTGATAGAGATCATCTATTATGATGCAGCTTTTTACCGGTAGAAGTGGATCTTGTGACACTGCCTTTGGAGTAATACAACTTTCCTGTGCGTTGCTTTTGATTCTTGTTTATGTGAAAGATTTTAATGTTATGGAGGAATCTAAGTCTTAATATATTGCAAATAACTGTATATGCTGAAAATATTTTGGAAATTTGTCCTGCAGCAAACCTTGTCCTCCCTCTCATAGCGTTGCTCCGCTCAGATTCCAGGTTAGAGCATGCACAAGCTAATCTGAGATCCCAAAGAGCCACCAACATTGTGTGTCTCAGATATGCTCTAATTTGCCAGACATTCCAGGGGTGATACAGGACTCACTAAAATCTGTGAGGAATAGGAATTCCGTGGAGCACTGAAGTCAGAGTCACCTAAATAGCTTCCCCTTTTATCCTGACACGGGGCCACTGGCTGCAATATGCTGCTGGCAAACCAGTGCCACAGTGATCCTTAATCTCCAGATTTCCCAAATAACATATCCCCATCTTACTATTTTCAGGATTTGGGTAAAGACAGCAAGCAGGATAAAAGCCCTGTTATACTTGGTATTGTACAGCATGATAGTGGTAGTCACGGCCTTGTCCGGGGATGTTGCACTTACAAGGATGTTTTTATTTCTAACTTAATTCCTTAGCCTTACTGACAAGCCCAGTGTTTTACCCCAATATGGGCCTCTAAAGCAGGTGCTGCTAAGGCAAGTGGGAGGCTGGGAGGAACAAGGATGTGCAGGGATTTTTAAGGGTAAGACAGGGCTTTTGGGGACATTCTTTCGTCGATAAACCCATAACATCTTGGGTGGCCGCGCAGCCTGCTTGTAAGCTTTGAGGGGGAGGAAATTCTGCAGGCCAGTCATCCCCCATGGGAAATTCCACCCCAAATGTAGATATTGCTCCTTTTTTCTATGCAGGAAGCTGAGTTCCTGTGAGCAGAAACGTTTGCTGCTCAGCTGAGCCTTCCGCTGCTACCATATGTGTAATAGAAATGTCTGTTTCTGGCCTCTTTTTGCACCTCTTTGCAAGGTGGGATGAATCTCCCGGGAGCTGATTTCAACTAAGATAAAGTACCACAGTTAAGACGCCTTTCAATTAAGGGTGGATGGAGACTAGGAAGCTGCTGGCTTTGAGAGGACACTGGAGTCTCCTTCATCTGCTTGAAAAGCAGGAGAGAAGGAGGGTGTTTGAGACCAAAAGCTGCTCCCTTTGCTGTGTGTGTTGCTGCCGAGCAAAGCTCAGGTTTTAGCACAGCATCGGCAGGTTCCACTTGTTACCCTTATAGTTCTACGTGGAAAATTGAATTAAAGCCAGCGGTGTCTGGATGCTCCTGGGTTTGATGGTTCTGCACAATGAAGGTTTCAAAACCAATGAGAAATGAAGGATTGGTCCCATGCAAGCTCATTAATTTTCAAAATGGCTTTGCCTCTAGCCCAGGCAGGGGTGGCTCACAGGATTATATAATATTCCATCTGTACAAGAGCATCAGACACCCACGAGCTAAGGAATTCAATGAAAAATGCTGCAAGCCCTTGGTAAAGATGGTGAAAATTGATCAAGGTGAATCACGGTTTTAAAATAACTTGTATAGGAAGCTGGCAAGCTATTGCATGGCTGGTATTTAGCAGTATGTGTTCAACAGATGTTTTAAATGATTAGTCATTCCTTATAATAATAAAGGCCTAACATTGAATTTCTTTGTTGAGGTTTTCTGTTCCTCTTCCTGCCGCAGAGCTGCTGTTTATCCAAGGCTGTAACTCTTGGGATCTCTGTGCAAAGGGTGAGGGAAGGGAGGGTGTGGAAAGGGGAGAATATTCTCTGTTAAACCAGAGCTGATGGTTGCGGTGTCTTTGAAAACGTTCAAAGGAGGCATCAAAACACTGGGAGTGCAGAAGGGTCTGATAGAAGCTTCTCAAAGTCAGATGAAATAAAAAGTTGAAAAAAAGAGAGATCTTAGAAGGAAATCTAAGAGGTTAAGGACTGAGAGAGATGGGTTAGGTGAGGGGACGGCCCTCAAAGTCACGGCAGACCTGAACTTGGCCCTTTTTGCAGAGACTCCAGGTAAAGGCCGTGCACGTAGCCCGCCCCGCTTCTAAACGTGCGGAGTTTGCATAAATGCCTAAAATCTTTCATGTTTTCCTAGGAAATTTCTTGCTCCTGGGGGAGAGAGGCAGGAGCTCGAGCCAGAGCCGGGGCTGCGGGAGCTCCGGGTGGGAGGCGCGTGGCGGGGGGCTCCGGCTGCCCCCGTTGGAGCCGGGGGTGTCACCGACTTCATCCCAGGCCCCTCTGCAGGATGGGGGTCCTGGGGGGGCAGCTCTGCACTGATGCCCCCAACGGGGCGGCCACTGGGACGGGGATGGAAGGGCTGGATGGTCCCGGGCCCCCTGATAGTGGCTGCAGGGGGGGGTGTCGCCGCTGGACCCCCCCAGGCCTGGGTGGGGTCCCCAACCCGCGTCCAGCCCCAACCCCGCGTTGGGGTCGAAGCTGCTTGTAGGGGGCGGGGTCTGTTCCAGAGAGGGCGGGGCTATTGCAAAGGGGGCGTGGCCTCGCAGGTGGGGGCGTGGCGGCGGTGGGGGTGGGAGCGCGCGCGAGCGAGCGCGCGCCCTCCAGGAGGTTTGTCCGCCCGCGGCCGCCATCGCGCCGCCGGCCCCGCCCGCCATATTGTGCGCGGCGCAGCGGCGGCGGCCGGAGATGGGTGAGGGGCGGGGGGCGGAGGGGGAGACCCGGCGGCACCGGGACCCGGTACCGGGGGGGCCGGGGGGGGGGAACGGATGGGGCGGGGGGGGGGGGCGGGCGCCGAGCGGGGGGCGGGGCGCCCGTGAGCCCTTACCCGGCCCCGCCCCCCGGCGGCCGCTGCTTGGGGGCGGCCGCGGCCTGGAGCCCCCTGTGCGGGGCCCGGAGCCCCCGGTGCCCCCCGCGCCGGGCCCTGCGCCGCCCCGCAGCCCCCGTGTCCCCCTGTAGCTCCTGCAGGGCCCCCCGTGTCCCCGCAGCCCCCGTCCGCTACCCCCCTGCGGCCCCCGCAGCTCCGCTGTCGCCCGCCGCTGCAGAGCCCCTATAGCCCCCGCCGCCTCCCGCAGGGCTCTCACGGCCGCTGCTGCCCCCTCGGGGTGCCCGCAGCCCCTGCTCCTCTCCCGTAGCCCCCAGAATTCACGTTGCTCCCCTATAGCCCCTGCCTTTACCCCGCGGAGCTTCTGGGGGCCCTGCTCTGCACCCCGGTGCCTGGAGCCCCTGTGTGGCCTCCTGGAGCCTCCCTGGTCACCCAACGCGCCCCTTCCAGGTCCCCTCAGCCCCCCGCACTCCCCAGGGCCCAAACCCGCTGCCCCCGGTGCCCTCACAGAGGCCCCGTCCCCGTGTCCTGCTCCCACGCGCTCGGGTTCCTGCCTTCCCCCCCGACCCCCCAAACACCCCGTCCTTCCCCCCATGCTATAGGGGCTATAGGCACCTCTGGGACCCACTGACGCCGTCCCTGGAAGGATCTTTACTTCCTTGGCCTCAGCCCCACGTGTCTCCTGCACCTTGGTGTCCAGGACTAGGGTTACTGCTTAGCTGGGGGGGGCTCTGTGGCTTAGCATAAGCTTTAAAAATTGTCTGAGGGCAGTTTTAAACCTCTAGCAAAGTTTCTTTATTCCAGGTGCTAATTGGCAAGCGATGCAGACTGGAGATTAACTAAGAAAAACTGGAATTTTAAACAGTCGATGCGGCCTGATCCAAGTTTCTTCATAACTCAGACTTCATTTATAGTAAATGGTATCGTATCATCCTACTCTTTCTTTAAATAGTATAGATTATTCTAATATAGACAGAATACAGATTTCTTGTATATAGAAACAAGGAGTTATTTTAAACTTTGGGATCATTATTGTTGCTTAAACTGGCAAGCGAGACCTACAAAATGTTAGTTTGGGCTAATGTGCTGTTGAGCTCTGTGCCATGCAAATGCACAGCAACAAATATCCTGAAAATGCTACAGTATTTTTTTCACATTAAGGAGCAACGAAGATGCAGGTCTTGAAACGAGCTGTGAGTTGGTGCTTCCAGCCCACAGTTGGGCAGGAGGGGGTCTAGATAATATCCCCGGTTTCTTGAAATCCTCTGGGCAAATTGTTTAATGTCTCTGTAAGTGTATTGCTCTGCCTGTGAAATAGGTGTAACACCACAGGGCTGCAGATTAAATTCCTTTTAAATTGCCTTGGGATGGGAGAGCGGCATGAAGAGCTGCTTTCTGCTCGCTCGAAGCCTCTCTGCGTTGGGCTTCAGCCTCTCCAACAACCCACAGCACCTTAACAAGCTGCTGCATGTCCTAGGAGAGTCAGTCACTATCTGAGGCCACATCTCTAGCCCGTGGCAAATACGGGAGGGGATGGAGCTCAGCTCAGCCACAGTGGGAAGGGTTAAGCACAGTTACATTATTCTGCTTTTTGCTGCGAGCTGACGGTGTGACCGGGCGGTCACCGCGGTCGGGCAGGTGTGCGCTGAGCAGATAATCATAACTGGAACCCTTTTCTCTCCAGTTTTAAGGGCTGACGCAGGAGCTGCGCCGTGAAGAGCAGAGGAGGCCCCCGGAGGAGCAGCCCCCCGTGCCCGGCGTTGTTATGGCCGGGGGCAGGCGGGGTCCCAACCGCACGTCCTACTGCCGAAACCCCCTGTGCGACCCCGGCGCCGCGGGCGGCTCCGGCCACGCCACGAGCTCCTCCGTGACGGGCGTGCGCTCCCGCACCAGGTGAGCCCACGGCTCCGTGCCCACGTGGGCTCACGGCTCCCCTCCGGAGCAGGCGGGAGGACAGGAATCTTCCCAGCCCTGCTCAAGTCCTCCTTGCCGCGCGGACATCGGCGCGTGTTACATGTGCTGGTTTGGAGAGGTTCTACCCCTGCTTCATGTGAGCTAGCAGACACCTGGGAGTGTCCAAAAGCCTTTGCCAACCACTGCGTGGAAAGGAAGAATAGGGAGAAATACGGATCCAGAGCCTGAATTCTGGTGGTTGCCACTCCTGTGCCCCAAAGCGGGTGTCAGGATAGGTGTTTGTGGGTCGAGTTTGGCCAGGTAGGTGATGTGGAGGCTGCGCTTCCTGGGCAGGTTCTATCTAGAGAGTTGGTTGTGTTTCTGCTTGCGAGGCAGCGAGGAGGAAGGAGAAGCAGTGCAGCAGGACGCAGCTGTGTAAGCAGCAGTGCTGGGAACTCTCTGCATGGAAAGGGGTAGATCTGCCTCAACATACTCCCTGCGTGTGGCCCGAGGCCAAAAAATGGGTCTGGTTTCTCAGACAAGTTAGTGCAAGGCTGCTGAGAGTGGGGCAATCCTCCTCGCAGACGCCTTGCTGGGAGAGCAAGCCCAAAGGTGCTTGTCACAAAGGAGCTGATGCACAAACCCACACCCCAGCTCACCTCCGAGTAATTTGTTCTGGTAGCTGTTCCATCTGATACCAGCTGCTTAAATACAGGTCGGGCAGAGCAGTTCCCTAGTGCCCCGTGTTCCTTATGCCCATGGGAGCCTTGATGTGCGGGAAGCCTCCGGGGATGGAGGGGATGTGTCCCCAGGGGGTGCTGCTGAGAGAAGGATTTGGGAATCTTGCAAAAACACCCTTAGATCTTGGTGCTCAGAGCAGAAAGGGCCTTGTAGCTGCGTTTAAAGCCCCTTCTGGAGGAGCGATATACAAGAACGGGCCTTATTGGAACACTGTTCCCTACAAGAGGCCGAATCAGTCCTGTGAACTTTGCAAACTGGGGATCTCAGAGAGAGTTCAGGTTCCTAAGTCCTTGCACAAGCCTGATTTGAAGCTACCAGACTCGTATTTTAAAAAGCCTGGTTAGACCTGCCTGTGTCCATCCCTGGGCTAAAAGTTTTCCTGCAGTCACTCCAAGGCTTCTGTGGTTTTGGGATTTTCAGCAGGAGTTTGGCACCTAGTGCTCTGCAGGTTCTTTGAAACCCACACCCAGATTCCTCTGACTATTGTTATTTAGAGATTGCAAATCAGGGGAGATATATCTAGTGCATATTAATTCTCTTCCCTTTGATTAAAAGGGTGGGTGTCTGGAATTGTGTGCGTGCTCACACAGGAATACACACCTCTGACTAAACTTGTTTTTCCTCCATAATTGAATAGAAGCTGAAGAATGAGAAAGGGCTTGTGTTTAATTACTCTATATTTCATGTTCAAGCACTCTTAGAAATGCAAATAGCAACTCGAGACCTAAACACTTGCAATCAATTAAAAAGCCCACTGGTTGCCCACTGGGCAGCATGACACAGCCGTGGCTTCTGAACCTGACTCAGAACAGGGGATTTAATATCCAGTGGCCTGGCGCTGTCGCCTGGCCTGGTTCCAAATTTTGCTTTGCATGAGCAGACTCCTGCTCGACCTGCCTGCGGCGGCCACTCTAGACACCCTCAGGGTGCTCGTGCAGTCCTTTCCGATGGCAATCAGTGCAGGTTTTGCAGTCAGTGTTAGAGCCAGCTGCCCCTGCACCGTGGGACGGGGGGACAGGGCCGCGTTCCGCTCGGGGGCGTCACCGGCTTTTCCTTTTCCTTGGCAGGAGCGGGTCAGGCACGGGCCTTTCCAGCCCCCCGCTGGCAACCCAGACGGTCGTTCCCCTGCGGCACTGCAAGATCCCGGAGCTGCCCGTGGAGAGGAGTGTCCTCTTCGAGCTGCAGCTCTTCTTCTGCCACCTCGTTGCTCTCTTTGTCCACTACATCAACATCTACAAGACTGTGTGGTGGTACCCGCCTTCGCACCCGCCGTCGCACACGTCGCTGGTGAGCACCCAGGGGCTCCCCTGGGTCCCCTCTTGGGTCTCGAAGGCTTCTGTTGTCTCTGTTCTATGCAAACTGCACCCAACTCCCCAATCCTGCAGGATTGTGCCTCTCACTTGGCAAATTTGGGACGCTGGCTTTCCTCTTGGAAAAGCCCAAGGAGAAAAGCGGATTTTGGGAAGCTTCTCGGTCAGTTGTGTGTTTCTGCTGCCTGATGGAAAATGGAATCATGTTCTTTTTGTCCCTGCAGAATTTTCATCTTATTGACTTCAACGTGCTGACGGTGACGACCATCGTGCTGGCACGCCGGCTCATTGGTGCTATTGTGAAGGAGGTAAAGTCCCCACGTGGAGCTCAGACCACTCTTTCCTATCAAGTGAATGCAAAACTGCCCCTTTTGGAGCTTCAAACTCTTCTGTCCTTTTCTAAAGAACTTTGTGCCGTGTTTAAATCAGAAACTGAGAGCAGAAACTTTTTGTTTCTGATTAACCATCTCATGTAAATTCTAATCTTCCCACTTCTTCCTTTCTAAGAGCAGTATTTGGCTCTTTCTTTTTTTGTTTTTCTCTGAGATCTATTCTCTCTAGCTTTCCACAAGGAGAAACCAGTCTAGTTTGGCTTCTGCTGACTGCAGAAACGTTCTGTGGTGAGCAGACCCCAGATAGCAGACTGGTCCCATAGGTAATTGCTATAGTTTAACCCAAGAGCTCTCCAGAAAAGGCCCCATCCCGGCCATGGGCTTTGGAGGAGCCCGTTTGAAGGAGGCCTCTCCTTCCTGGGGCACTCAGATAAAGCCTCCTACCAGCTCTTTCTCCATACACATTTCCTGCTCGTTTCCTCTTTGCTTTCTGGAGGAAAGCGAGTCCTCCTCCTGCCCTGCTTCTTCTCTCCCTCAGGCTTCCCAGAGTGGCAAAGTGTCCCTGCCACGCTCTGCCTTCCTGGTGATCACTCGGTTTGCTGTTCTCACTGGCACAGGCTGGAGTTTGTGTCGATCGATAATTCACCTCTTCAGAACCTACTCTTTCCTTAACCTGCTGTTCCTGTGTTACCCGTAAGTATCTCTCCCGTCATGGGTGTGTGATTTCCAGGATTGCTTCAGTGTTACTCAGATGCAGTGAAGCTTGGAAGCAAATAAGCCCTCGATTTCCCACTCACAAAACCTAAACAACCCGTTTCCTCGTTGTCACGTTTCCTCTTGGTTGCAGGGCATATCTTTACCATTTATTTGCGTTTCAGCTTTAATATAAGTGTAAATTGTAGTTCTTAAATTGCTCATGACCTGTGAAAGGGATCACCTGCTTTTCCCAGGGTAAATGAAGACCCATTTTTTCAGTTCACCTTAGTCCTTAGGCACCTCCCCCAGATCGAGTGGATCAAACCCCTTCCCTGCTTTATCTTAACCAACATAAGGAAACCACTTCTATTTGCAATCAAGCAGTGGAATTGCTCTCTTCCCTCTGGAAGATGTGAGAGGAAGCATCTCATGAAGATAAAAGATTTGGTGCTGTTAAAAGTGGCCTGAGTAGATGGGTTGAGGTCAGATAGGTGGATGGAGAGGTGAGATGGTCTGTGCTGAGGTGCAGAGGGTGATCTTAAATAAATAGATGATGTGCAGGGGGTCAAGCAGAGCAAGGAAGGAGGGATGTTAGACACTGGAAGCACTGCTGGCCTGTTGCTGGTGTGAATATCCCCCGGCCACCTTCGTTGCAGCCTTTTAGAGCCCATACAGTGTCTAAGGGGATCATAGGGCTGTAATTTGTTTGGCAAGTGCGTGTGCCTTCTAGATGCTCTTTTTTGGGGTTTATATAGGTTCTGTGCCCCGGTGGGAGGGGATGCGAGGTGCTGACGTGTGCTGCCAGCACAGGCACGGCGTGCTGGCGAGGCAGTAACCAACTCTGTGTTCCCGCTGCCCCAGGTTTGGCATGTACATTCCCTTCCTCCAGCTGAACTGCGACTTTCGGAAGACGGGCCTGTTCTCCCAGGTGGCCAACATCGGACCCAGGGAGACCGGCGAGGTGAACTCCCGCAGCAGAGCCTACCTGGCCGTGCTGAAGGAGACCTGGAAGCAGCACACGCGGCAGATGTACGGCATGGAGGCCATGCCCACGCACGCCTGCTGCCTCTCCCCCGACCTCATCCGCAATGAGGTGGAATACCTCAAAATGGACTTCAACTGGCGCATGAAGGAGGTGCTGGTGAGCTCCATGCTCAGCGCTTACTACGTGGCCTTCGTGCCCGTCTGGTTTGTGAAGGTGAGTGAGCCCTGCACATACTTCACCCTCCTCCTCCTGTCCTGGGACTGCCTAGGGATCCTCCTCAGCTCCCTATGGAGCTGTAGGACTCCTGGGACTGCCTAGGGATCCTGCTCAGCTCCTTATGGAGCTGTAGGACTCCTGGGACTGCCTGGGGATCCTCCTGAGCTCCCTGTGGAGCTGTAGGACTCCTGAGACTGTCTAGGGATCCTGCTCAGCTCCTTATGGAGCTATAGGACTCCTGGGACTGTCTGGGGATCCTGCTCAGCTCCTTATGGAGCTGTAGGACTCCTGGGACTGTCTAGGGATCCTCCTCAGCTCCCTATGGAGCTATAGGACTCCTGGGACTGTCTGGGGATCCTGCTCAGCTCCTTATGGAGCTGTAGGACTCCTGGGACTGTCTAGGGATCCTCCTCAGCTCCCTATGGAGCTATAGGACTCCTGGGACTGCCTGAGGATCCTGCTCAGCTCCTTATGGAGCTGTAGGACTCCTGGGACTGTCTAGGGATCCTCCTCAGCTCCCTATGGAGCTATAGGACTCCTGGGACTGCCTGAGGATCCTGCTCAGCTCCCTATGGAGCTGTAGGACACCTGGGACTGGCTGGGGATCCTCCTCAGCTCTCTATGGAGCTATAGGGCTCCTGGGACTGCCTAAGGATCCTGCTCAGCTCCCTATGGAGCTGTAGGACACCTGGGACTGGCTGGGGATCCTCCTCAGCTCCCTATGGAGCTATAGGGCTCCTGGGACTGCCTAGGGATCCTCCTCAGATCCCTATGGAGCTGTAGGACACCTGGGACTGCCTGGGGATCCTCCTCAGCTCCCTATGGAGCTGTAGGACTCCTGGGACTGCCTGGGGATCCTGCTAGCTCCTTATGGAGCTATAGGGACTCCAGGGTGACTAGTCCTTCCTGTGCTCATCTGGGAGGGCAGAGCTCCAGGCCAAGAAGATTGACTTTAATAAGGGAGGCAACACAAAGGAGAACAAACTTCTTAACTGTTCTATTTAGTTTCACAGTACGTTGTGCAATGAGACAAATGTCTCCTAGTAAATCTGTCAGACGACAGGAATTGGCCCAAATCACCTTCCCGCAGGATTTGGGATCCCACCCAGCATCACGGCAGCTGGGAGCAGCGGGGCAGAGGGAGCTATTTCCCCGTTTTTGCTGATGGCTGATGATAGCATCAATGTTTCACCACGGCGTGTTCAGGAGTTGCACAGCAGCCATCCTATGTGGGCGCTCCTTTTCCAAGCAGGATTAATCACTGTGTGAAAAGCCCCCGTTTTCCCTGGCGGAGCACCGTGTGTCCCGATGGCTCCGTTAGGTCTGTCCCAACGCGTCCCCCGTTGCTCTTGTCCCCCCAGAACACGCAGTACTACGACAAGCGCTGGTCGTGCGAGCTCTTCCTGCTGGTGTCCATCAGCACGTCGGTGATCCTCATGCAGTACCTGCTGCCTGCCCGCTACTGCGACCTGCTCCACAAAGCTGCTGCACACCTGGGCTGCTGGCAGAAGGTCGACCCGGCGCTCTGCTCCAACGTGCTGCAGCATCAGTAAGGATTTCCCTCCTGGCATTAGGGCTGGGGGTTGCTTTTAGCAGGCTCCTTGGATGGGCATCCTGATGAGCAGTCAGTGCTCCAGCCGTCTCCCTCCTTCCTGTTGCTCCTAAGGGAGAAATAAAGGCAGGGCTGCCGACATGCACACCCTGTCTGCGCTGTCCACCTCCAAGCGTGGCAAGCAGAGCCCTTTTCTGGCAAGATTCCTGCTGCTTCTGGCCAGGGATAACTGCCCGGGTCTGTGCCTCAGGGGACCAAAATCTGCCCTCCCGAATGAGCACAGCTTTGTGCTCCGGAAGCGGTTTCCTGGGATGGCGGGAATGCGGGAGAGCTCTCCGAGCCCTGTCTGCAGCTGTGGGGATGGGATTGAGAAGCCCCTGCTCGTTTTGTGCTCCAGGTGGACGGAGGAGTGCATGTGGCCGCAGGGAGTGCTGGTGAAGCACAGCAAGAACGTCTACAAGGCCGTGGGCCACTACAACGTGGCCGTGCCGTCCGACGTCTCGCACTTCCGCTTCCACGTAAGATTCCCGTTTCTTCCTGGGGATTCCGTTACGGCGCCGGGGCGGGATCCGTTGTTCTTGAGCACTGTAGAGCCCGTGGCTGCCAGAGGCAGCTCTCCGAGCACGGGGACGGCCCCGGGGAGGCACGAGAGGGCAGTGCCACGGGCTGGGGTCAGTGCTGAGATTAGTCCCACATCTCCCTTCCCTGCAGCCTGGGCCTCTGGCCAGAGCCGTTCCAGCTAACCTGGGTCTCCAGAGGGCCATCCCAGTGGGTCAATCCCACCTCCAGGCTTCCACTTCCCATGTCCTGTCCAAAACACCTCCAGAAGGGCCTCCCTCCCCTCAGGGCGCTCTCTTCCACAGTTTTTTTTCAGCAAACCACTGAGAATCCTCAACATCCTAATCCTGCTGGAAGGAGCCGTCATTTTCTACCAGCTCTACTCGCTGATCTCCTCGGAGAAGTGGCACCAGACGATCTCGCTGGCTCTGATCCTCTTCAGCAATTATTACGCCTTCTTCAAGCTGCTGCGTGACCGGCTGGTGCTGGGCAAAGCCTACTCGTATTCTGCCAGCAGAGACTCAGAGCAGAAGTTAAATTAAAACAGTTGCACTGATGCTCAGCTTATTACAAAACAAACAAAACGAGAAACCCTCAGAGCTTTGTATTTTTGTTACCACTGCTTTTTTTTTCTTTGATAACTGATGTAATTAAAAGGAAAAAACATATTTTTTTACTCCCAACGGTTGTTTGTGTGTTTGTTGTCTGGTGAGCTCCCACGGGAAGGGCTTCCTCCTGTTTGTGTTTGGCAGGAGCAATTTATTAACAATGGTGCTTGGTTCTGAGAGGTAAAACACTTTCCCCTGCTGCAGTCCGAGCTCCAGCTGGCAGCGAGGAGGAAGATGAGAAATTACAGGTGCGTTGGAGGTCCCAACCTCCCCTTCGAGTCCGTTTGTAAGTGACCCCGGGGAGCTGATGCTGTTTCTTGCTGCGGCTCTGGAGAAGCTCCTTGCTCCAAACCCCTGCAGCCCTTTGGGGCCGCGATGAGCTCGGCCCCGGCGGGGCTCACGCCGGGGTCTGGATCCCGATCCCAACGGAGGCAGCAGGGCTCCAGGATGAGCTCGACCTCGGGGACACAATCCAGGTAAACCCCACGGCAGGGAAGGGGCAGGAGCCTCCTTCCCCCACGGCGGCGAGCAGCCACCGTCCCGGTGCCTGCCAGGATACCCATCCCTATATGTGTATTTAATAAGCCCCTTGCTATGGATTTCCATTGTGTGCTTTCCTCCTCGGCGTCACGCGCTCATCGGAGGTGACAGAGACCAACAGGAGAAATCACCGAGCAGCAGCTTAAAGAAACGATCCCGCTCCAGGAGCAGTTAGGGATGTCTGGAATCATTAATCCCGGCTGAGCACCTCCTTCCAGAGCCCAAAGGCTCCCGCGCTGCGGACGTGGGAGCGGAGGCTCCGCGGGGACCGGCGCGGAGGGCAGGAGGCAGCACCCGCTCCCGCCTGGATTGTTCCCAGCACAGGGCTCCTTCCAGTGCTGCTGCTCCTGCCCAACCAGCCCGTCAGGTCTGCCGGGACTGGGGCTTCCGCACGCTCCGGATGAGCCGGGTGACATCACCCAGGACGGATGAGCCAGGGTGACATCACCCGGGACGAGGAGCAGGAAGGAGCTCGGCCCCGGGTGACGCAGGGCTGGGCCAGGGGATGCTCCTGGCGAGCGAGGAGGGACGGGGCTGTGGAGCACCCGTGGGTGCCCCAGCCCCGCGAGGCGCCAGGATCGGCCAGGATCAGCCCAAGGTGCCGGGGACACCCGCGCAGGGCCACGGAGGCCGCAGCTGCATCCGGGTTTGGTTCTGCAGCTGGATCCGCGTGGCCGTGGCCGCATCCCGGCCGGGCCCGCGTGGCCACGGGGGCTCCATGGCCACATCCAGGCCTTTGTTCCCGCTCCTCCGGCGCCGCTGCCGCGAGATGGCGCCTGCCGAGAGCTCCGGCACCGCGCGCTCCGGCACCGCGCGCTCCGGCACCGCACGCTCCGGCACCGCACGCTCCTTGTTGTCCGGCCTCGCCGCGCAGCGGCACCAGCCGTCCCTGGGGCTGCTCTGTGTCCTTCCTCCTCCTCCTCCTCCTCCCTCACCCGTGTCCCAGCGCTGGGAACAGCCAGAACCCGCGTCCCCCCGTGCGGGGACGCTCTGGCCGTGCAGCCCCGGGGTGGCCCCGGCTCCCCCGCACGGTGACAGGGACCCTCGTGTCCCCCCAGCACAGACCCTGCCCCGCTGGCACCCGGAGCCCCCGTCGTGGCCGGGCCCTGTGCGGCTCCGGGAGCTCCGGCCGCTATCTAGGCCACGGGAGCACCATCTGTCCCAGCAAGATTATTGCAAATGAAATAAGAAAGGTCTTAGCCCGGGGACTAAACACTGAATTGTGGCGCTTTTCCCCCAAAGGAGCCGTGCGCGGGAGGCAGGCGGCCCATCCCGGCTGCCCTGTTGGGGGCCGGGGGTGATTTATTTGCAGGGAAATTAAAAGCAGCGGGAGCCCCGCAGCCCCCTCCCCGCTGCGCTCTGCAGCACCACACCTGATCCCACGAGTTCCCCCGCAGGAAAGATCCCGCCGGGAAAGCACCGGAGCCGGCCGGGCCGGGGCTCTCCCTGGCTCCGCGGGGGCAGCGCGGGCGGAGGAAGAGGAAGGCAGCGAGACGAAGGCCTGCGCGGGCCGTCCCGGGACGGAGCCCGGGAGGAAGGAGCGGAGGGGAGAGGATTTTGCTGGAACGTGCAGAAAAGCGGCAGGAAGCGGCCAGGGAGCCGCGGGGTCCCCGTCCTCGTGTCCCCACCCGCTGCCGTCGCCGTCCGTCCCCCCGGGCAGGGTCCCCGGCGGGCAGGGGGCCGCGGCGGCGGGAGGAAACCCGCGCGCGTCCGGCCTTTCCCGAGGCCGAGGGTTTCCTTCCTGCCATTGAGCGGGACCCCGAGGTCGGCACGCAGCCCCCGGACGCCGGGGCCCCTCGCTGCCGCGGGGCTGCGCGGGGGAGGCTTCCCACTCCCTTCCTGGCCCTTCCAGCCCTCTCCGCCGGCTTCTCCGGGATTGCCAGGGCGCAGCCAAGTGGGAAGGGGACACGTGCCGGGGTCCGAGGGGCTCTGGGAGCTGCGCTGCTTCCCACAAAGGCTCTTCCTGCTGGGAACGGCAGGGCAGCGGGGCTGGGAGCAGCTTTTGTTTCCCTCTAACACGGGGCTTTCCCCGTGGCCAGGCTCCTGGGGGGATCCCAGGGCGGGAATTCCCTGCGGAGCAGCTCCCAGTCACTCAACCTCCCTCTCGCTCATCCCCACATCCCGGCTCCGCCTGTCCCGATGCCGGGAGCCCACGGGCACGGTCGGAGCCCGGCCGGGCTCCATCTGCTTCCCGCCGCACTAATCCCGGGATTAGCGGCCAGGCGCAGGTTTGCCGCAGGTAGCAGCCGTGCCGGGGGCCGAGGTTACGGCTCATCCCACTCCAGTTGTTCCCCGTTCCCAGCCCTGGGCGGCTCAGCTGGGCCACGTGCGCCACAGGGAATCTCCCAACGCCGCTTCCCAGCAGGGAAGAGACACCGGGAAGCGGCGGCTCTTCCAGGAAACAGCCGCCCGTGGCGGGGGGGGTCAGTGTCCCACTGGCATCGCATCCGGATGCCGCTTTGGGACAAGATGGAGGGTCCCCATCCGCGGGGGAGGGTGGTCCAGGGTCCGGGCGGTTGCTAGGCAACATGGCTCTCCTCCAATGGGGGCTGGCGCTGGTGACGTAATGGCCCTCCCTGCCCTCCCATTGGCCGGGCAGGCCCCCCCTGGAAAGTGATGGGGACCCCCGAGCTGCCCCATGGGGACCAGGGACCCCGTGGGGACGAGGACGGCGGGAGGGGACCCAGCCCCAGGGATGGGGACAGCCCCGGACACGGAGTGGGGTCCCCATCCCCTGCCCCCTTCATCAGGGCCCCGCCACGGGGAGGTTTCCCGGATTTTCCGGTTCCTTAGGAATCCCTTTGAAGCTGGCGCTGCCCTCGCAGCCGCCCGGGGGCTGTGCTGGCCCTGACCCCCTCACACACACGTTTCGTGCCACAGTGTCCCCTCTGGGCTCTGCCCCTGCTCTCGCACACGGTGCCCATTAGCTGGGCCCTGCGGGACAGGCCTTAATTGGCAGCGCTCAATTAGCCCTCAGGCTAATTAGCAGGCTCCAGGTTGGGCCCCGGGATGCTCCGTGTGTCCGGCTCCATCCGTGTGCTCGTCCGCCCGCCGCCTCCCTGCCACTTTCCTCCTTCCTTCCCTCTCACCCGGGTGCTCCCTGCTGCCTTCCCGCCCCACCTGAGGCCGCTCAACTCATTGCACTTGTGCAGGAAAACCCCCGCGCACCCCATTGCGGTGCCGGCCGCTCGCTCGGACCGAACCTGCTGCCCCCCGGTCCCGGTGCATCCCGGAGAACGCGGCACCCGGGACCCCTGCGGGAGCAGATGGCACCGCGCGGGGACAGATGGAGCGCAGGGCGGACGGAGCAGGGGCCCCCCCGGCCTTCCCGGCCTTTCCGTGGCTCTTCCGCCCGCCGGGGCCGCCTTCCTGCCCGGAGCAGCGCTCCTGTTTCCTGCCCTGCGCCGGGGTCACCCCGGCCCTTCCGCTGCCCCGGCCCCCGGCTCCTTCCCGCCGCCGCTCCCGGGGCTGCCGCTTCCCCAGCTCCTGCCTGGCCCTTTCCCTGCTTTTGCCGTCCTTCCGCACCGGGTCTATCCAGTGTCGCTCCCATTCCCACATCCTGCTGCGTTCAGGACCTCGGTGGCGATTTCTCCGTTTTCTCCCAGAAAAGGGATGGGATGGAGCAAATATCCTTGGGGCTGGTGCCCCGGGACCAGCGCTGTGCAAACGGGGCTGCTCCCAGGGAGCCACCGCTGATCCGATTCCCAATCCCTGAGCTCCAGCCGGGTCCCGCAGGGGACAGTGACCCAGGATGAGGCGGCTGCCGATGTGGGAGCCAAATCCTGAGTCCAAACCCTGCTCCAGGGCTGGGAAGCGCTGTGGGGACGGGGCAGGTGACAACGCTCACGGCTGTGCCAGGCTCCAGTGGACAGAGCCGCCTGTGGCGCTCCCGGCTTTCCGGAACAGCGGAAAGGAGCAGCCAGGAAGGAAAAGCACCGCAGGGAGAGCCCCGTCCTTGCAAGACAACTGGGGGAATCAAGGCACTGAGTCCTGAGCGGCTCCCCAAATCCCTGCCACCTTTCCCACCCTGGGGACAGGCTGGGGACCGGCTGCTGCCACCAGTCCTTGGCGCCAGCTAGAAATAAGTGGATTAGATCCCAATCCCGTTACGGCCGCAGCAGCCGCGGGGCAGCCGGGGGGTGCTCGGGGCAGGCGCGGAGCATCCCATGGGATGGCGCATCCCAGGCCCGGCTGCCTGCTCATCCCGAGGCTGCAGCATCCAGGCTCTAATGAGCTGGAACGGTTAATTAGTCAGCGTCAATTTATGGTAATTAGCCAGGGGAGATGCGAGACGGAGGCCTCTGGCACCTGACTGGGTGGCGGGGAGGGCATTGCACACGTGAGTGTGCAGCTGGGTGTGAGTGTGCGTGCAAATGCAGGTGTGCATGCATGTGTGTGCATGCAGATGCAGCCACGTGTGCATGCACATGCGTGATGCACATGTGTGCATGCCCCAAGTGCTGCAGCCATCCCCCTCCACCAAGCTCCGAGGAAGAGCGGGTTTGGGAGCTGCAGGAGCGGCCCGGCCGTGGCCCCGGGGCTGGGATGGGACGGGACAGGACGGGGCGAGCGCTGCCGTTTCCTGTGGATGATTCTCGCTCTTCCTCGAGCCGAGCGAGCGCTGAAACCGCACCGGAAACCACAGGGATTTCCAGGAGCCCTGGGAAGCGCTCCCTGCCCCTCGGCTCCGGGCCGGCCGCACGCAGGGTCACGCACCCGCCGGAGCATCAGCGGGGCCACAGCAAAGCAAAGGGGCTCCCAAAACGGGGGCCAACGGGGGCCCGTGCGCGCGGTGCCGCGGAACAGGGTTAGTGGGTCACGGCAGCGCCCGCGGCTCCTCCCCGGCTGCGCCGCACGGTGCCCGGCACGGGGACGGCGACACGGGCACCGCGGCCGGGCGAGGGGACAGCGACGGGCAGCCCGGGGACGCGAACCCTGCAGGGCACCCCCGGCTGTGCCGGGTTAACCGTGACCGTGGGGACAGCGGCAGGGCCGGGCTGGTCAAGGGGGTGAGTCCAGCCCTGGCCTCCCCAAAGCAGCCTGCATGAGCGTGCCAGGCGTGGGGACACATGCGGCTTTGCACACGTGGTTTTGCACGCTCATCTTTGCACACTTGATTTTGCACGCTCGGTTTTGCACACTCAGTTTTTCACACTTCGTTTTGCACACTTCGTTTTGCACACTCGGTTTTGCACACTTGGTTTTGCATGCTTGTCTTTGCACGATCGATTTTGCACGCTTGTCTTTGCACACTCGGTTTTGCACACTCAATTTTGCACGCTCGTCTTTGCACGCTCGTCTTTGCACGCTCATGCCCGCCTCCCTTCGGCTCCGCAGCGTCGTCTCCAAGCCCGGGGCTGCCGGTGGCCCCGGTTTCCGCCCCCATCCCCATTCCCGGTGCGGCGGCCCCCGCTCCCGGCGCCGTCCCTCCCCCTGCGCGGATCCCGCTCCGGAGCAGCTGTTTCCATGGCTACGGCCATGCGAGTCCCGGGAAGATGCAGCTGTCACCGCAGCGCGGGGGGCGGGGAGCGCCGGGGACAGCGGCCCCGGGGGGGACACGGGGCCCTGCCCAGCTCCGGCCGCCCCGCGCGCTGCTCCTTGGATCGCAGCCGCCTTCCCGGCGCCTGGAATGCGAAGGGCCGGGCTGGGGCGAGGCGAAGCTCCCGGGAGCCCCTCACCCGGCTCTCTGGGCTCCGCTTGCGCCCCAGGGACCTCTGCCCGGACCTTGGGGACGCTTTTGGTTTTTGTTCTGAGCCAGCGGGGAATTCGGCTCCCGGTGGTTGAGCAATGGCGGCTGCCGGGAAGGAGGGGGTTTCTGCTGGGAAGTGGCAGCCGAGGGGGATTTCACGGATCCCAAGGCTGCCAGCGCCCGTGGGATTCCCCCTGGAGCGGCGCTCGGCCCCTCGGCTCCCGTCCTGCCCAGCCCACACGTGTGACGAGTGCGTCGTGGCTCTGCAGAGCAGGAGGACCCCGGGGCTGCGCTCCGGGTGGCCGGGATGGAGAGGGAGGAGTATGGGATGCTGGAGATGCCCACAGCTGGGAAAACCAAACACCCGGCAAAGCCTGCAGCCCCTTGGGCCCTGTGGAAGGGATGTGTCCGTCCTCCCGGGCACCTGAGGGCACATCCTGCCTCCTCCAGGCACCTGGGCACCCATCCTGGTTCCTCCTGGGCATCCATCCAGCACCCATCCTGCCTCTTCCCGGGCACCCATCCTGCATCCTCCTGGGCATCCATCCTGCCTCTTCCCAGGCACCCATCCCGCCTCCATCCAAGCACCCATCCTGCCGCCTCCAGGCTGCTCCCGCTCCCTCCAGCCCTTCCTTCCCGGCCGGGTCTCCGTGTCCATCCGGCCTCTCGGCGGCCGCCCGGGCCATCCAAGTCCCTTCCCCCACGTCCGCCGGCTCCGCACACACTGGCCGCTCTCTCCGCGCCCTCGGATGCGGCTCCGAGGGAACAATGCGCCGCATTGTCTCGCGCGGCTCCCAGGCAGCGCAACAAAAAGACACATTGACTCGCGCGGAGAAAGAGGCCCATAGAGCGCGCGGCCTCGCAGGGGGAGGCACCGCTGCGCCCAGCTCCGCGGTGCCGGGTCCGCTGCGTCCAGCATCCCGGTGCCAAATCCGCTGCGTCCAGCATCCCGGTGCCAGATCCGCTGCATCCAGCATCCCGGTGCCAGATCCGCTGCACACCACATCCCAGTGCCAGATCCGCTGCATCCAGCATCCCAGTGCCGGATCCGCTGTGCCCAGCATTGCAGTGCCGAGTCGGCTGCGTCCAGCATCCCGGTGCCAGATCCGCTGCACACCACATCCCGGTGCCAGATCCGCTGCACACAGCATCCCGGCGCTGGGTCGGCTGCGTCCAGCATCCCGGTGCCAGATCCACTGTGCTCAGCATTGCAGTGCCGGGTTGGCTGCATCCAGCGCCACGGTGCCAGATCCACTGTGTCCAGCACCCCGGTGCCAGATCCGCTGCACTCCGTATCCCGGTGCCGGATCCACTGTGCCCAGCATTGCAGTGCCAGGTCCGCTGTGTCCAGCATCCCGGTGCCGGATCCGCTGCACTCCGTATCCCGGTGCTGGGTCGGCTGCGTCCAGCATTGCAGCGCTGGGTCCACTTCATCCAGCATCCCAGTGCCAAATCCACTGCACCCAGGAATGCAATGCCGGGCCCGCTGCGTCCAGCATCCCGGTGCCCGATCCGCTGCACCCGTCATCCCGGTGCCAGATCTACTGCATCCAGCATCCCAGTGCCGGGTCTGCTGTGTCCAGCATCCCGGTGCCAGGCCCACTGTGCCCAGCATCCCCACACCCTGGCCCGGTCAGAACAGGCCGGCAGCGGCACCGGGCTCGGCACAAAGCGGGTCCCGCAGCGCGGTGCCGTGGGGGGCCCGTGGGCCCATGTACGTGCGGGACGGATCCGTGGGTTGTCCCCACGCTGTCCGTGCAGACACACTCCTGCCCCCAAGGTGCTCCCGCCCTGCCACGCTCCCACAACACCTCCCAGCGCAAACAGCTCCGGAGGAAGCGGAACGGGAAAAGCTTCCGTTCGGCCAGAGCGTGGCCTTTGTTTCCATGCGGAGCTTCCCTTCTCCCGAGGAAGGAGGCTCCGAACACGCTCCCTGCTCAGCCCGCAGGGACCTGGCAGCAGCCGGTGCGGCCTCGACGCCCTCCCGGCCTCCGTGGCCCTGTTCCCGGCTCCCCGCTGTTCCGTGGCTCCCTCGGGACCAGGAGGCTCCGTCCCGGCACCGCGATCCAGCCCCGCAGGGAGGAGGCCACGGGGGCGCACAGGGCCGGGCGGCGCGGGATGTGCACGGAAAAGCGGGAGCGGGAAGCGTCGCTGCCGTTGCCATGGGATCTGTGGAGCCCCAAGGGCACCCGCGAGGACGGGCCCTTCCCGAGTTTCTATGGGAAGTGGCACGAGCTGTGGCCACAGCTGTTCCCAGGGGCACAAGTGTCCCCAGCTTCCCTGATCCCGCTCGGCCCCAGATCCCTCCGGAGCCGGGAAGGGCCGGGAGGAGGCCGGGTGCATCCAAAGGCAGCGCTCGCCTGCATCCCGGCATGCGCCAGCACCCGAACCCGGGGCTGCTGCTCCTAAGGCAGCACCCGGCCGGGCTGGCCCCACCGCCATCCCCTCCCCGGCGAGATCTAATTAGCTAATTCCTCGGCTATTTTCCAATCAATACGGAAATCCCGCTGTTTTGCTCCCAGCGTTGCCTGTTGCCCTGGCCAGGCTGCCGCTCACCCGAGTTAGGCCCCGCAGCGGCCGCTCAGCCCCGGGAATCAATCCCTGTGTTAATTCGGGCTGCAAAGAGGAGGATCCTGTTGTCGGCAAAGCCTGGCCGGCCCCGAGGCCGCGGCGGCCGCGCAGACAGATTTGTCTGCCCGTCCATCTGCTGGGGACGCCGCCTAATCTGCAAATCCCCGGTGCCTCGTGGAGCTGCGGAGCCGCGTTCCGAGCAGGAGCCCCATTCCAAGCAGGAGACCCGTTCCAAGCAGGATTCCCGCTTGCCGTGAGAGCAGGGAGCAGCCACCCCTGGCCGGAGCGATGGCCACGCTTGGATCCCCTCCCGCCTCCAAAACGGGCCCTCAGCGCCTCCAAAACGGGTGTTTCGGAGCCTGGCAAACGCCACCGGCTCCTTCGGCGGCCCTGGCAGAGCCGCCATGCAGAGGCCTTTATCAACTGGCGACCAAAAGTCAATGAGGAAGATCCGCCGGGTTTAATTAACACACGAGCTTCTCCCTCGCGGGGGGGAGCCCACGCGAGCCGGGGGGGAGGACGGCGGGAGACAAAACATGACCTTGTTGCGGCGCGCGCACAGCGGCGCTTTGTGTCCCCGGCAGCGCTGCCCTTGAGCCCGCACGTAGCCGCCGGCGCAGCTGGGCCCCGGCCCCGCGCGGCAGCTTCCCCCAACGCCGCTGGTGGCCGTGGCTGCGTCTAGGGACAGGGGGACACCGCGGGGTGCGGAGGCGCAAAGCGGCCTCGTCGCTGCTGGCAGCCCTGGGCGGGCACCGCGGTGGCTTGACGGGTCCCCGCGCCCGGGTGGCCCCGGGTGCCACTGGGGCCGTGGCACCCGCTTGGCTTTCGTCACCGCTTCCCTTTCTCCCGCACTCTCCCTTGCCCGGAAAGCGGGGAGGAGCCGCGGGGAAAATCCTGCCCGTCCGTGTCCGTCTGTCCGTGTCCGTCCGCCCGTGTCCGCCCGGGGAGCGCGGCCAAGGGCCGGGCGGCCCCAGCGGGACCCTCCGGGGTGGCGGGACCTCCCGGGGTGGCGGGACCGGTGCGGGGGGGGGCGGCACCGCGGGGCCCTTTGGGGACGGATGACACCGGGGGTGGCCGCTCCCCGCGGCGGTGGGGACAGAGCTGGGACAGCCGCACTTGGGGGGTGACCTGGGGTGGGGGGACACGCGGGGTGGGGACCCCCCATAGGGGGTCGGCGGCCCTCGGCCAGCGCCGCCCGCTGAAACCCCCATCCCCGACGGGGCGGCGGCGGCGGCCCCCGCCCCCGGGGCGGGCTCGGCGCGGTCCCGCCCCCCCCGCGGCCGCCTTATAACGGGGCGGGCGGGGGGCTCTGCCCGCCGCTTCCCGCCCAGCCGAGCGCCGCGCCGGGGCCCGCGCGCTCCGCGCCCACGGGCCGCACCATGGGCAGCCAGGGCTCCAAGGCGGCCCGCGGCGACGGCGGCGCCCAGCCCGCCGAGCCCGCCAAGGCCAACGGGCAGGTAGGGACCGGCAGCGGGAGCGGGCGGGCACGGGAGGGACAAAGGGCGGCGGCGGCGGCGGCGGCACCGGGCGCGGTGGCGCCGCCGTCCCCGGGGCCGCCGCTCCCCGGAGGGGGCGAACGGCGGAGCCGGGGCCGCCGCCCCGCCCGGTAGCGCGTGCGGAGCGCGGGCGCCTCCCGGTGGCGGCGCAGCTCGGACCCCCCCACCCCCCTCCACCCCCCGGTGCAACCGGCTGCAGCTCCCCCGTGCAACCCCCCCGTCCGCCCGGTGCTCCCGGCGCTGCCCCGTGCGCGCCGGCGGGGGCTGCTCTGCCCGCCCTCCCTTGCTGCAAAAGGGGTGGAGGGGCAGATGGGGGGCAGTTTTTGGGGTGGGGGGCAGATAGGGGGGCCGTTTTGGGGGTGGGGGGCAGATAGGGGGGCCGTTTTTGGGGTGGAGAGACCGGATTTCGGTGCCTAACGCGGCGCTGGGCTCCCCGCAGGAGAACGGCCACGTGCGCCTCAACGGGGACATGACGCCCAAGGCGGCCGTCGAGGCGGCGCCCCCGAACGGCACCGGCGCCGCGGAGCCCCCCGCGCGGGAGAGCCCGGGCGAGGGGGGCGGCGGGGACGCCATCGAGCCCGCGCCCCCCGCCAGCGCCGAGGAGGCCAAGGCCGACGGCGCCGCGGCCCCCAAGGACACCCCCAAGAAGAAGAAGAGGTTCTCGTTCAAGAAGTCCTTCAAGCTGAGCGGCATCTCGTTCCGGAAGAACAAGAGGGAGGCCGGGGACTCGTCCGCGTCGTCTCCCGGTGAGGAGCAAGGCAAGGCGGGCGCCCCGGGCGAGGAGCCCCCCGCGGAGCCCACGGCTCCTCCGGCAGACGGGAACGCGGAGGAGGAGAAGGGCGAGAGCGGCAGCGCTGCCGGGGGGCAGCGGGAAGCGGAGGCCAAGGGGCAGGAGGCCGGGGCCACCGAGGAGGAGAAGCAGCAGCCCGGGGCGAGCGCGGGGGACACGGCCAAGGCCGAGGAGCCCTCGGAGCCCGCGGCGGCCGAGCCGGCGGCGGCGCCCGCGGAGCAGCAGCAGGAGTAGAGCCCTGGCCCGGTCCTCGCTCGAGACTCTCACGCCGTCCCGTAACGCCCGGCCTCGCCGCCGTGCCCACACACCTTCCGTCTGCAGACAAGCACGCTCTAAAATCGCCCTTCCTGAGTTATTTCTTCCCTTCACCCCTTAGAAAATGGGTCTGGATTCCCCCCACCACCACCACCACCACTTGGGGTAGTTTTACCTGAATCCTTTAAAACTGTGGAGGAAGACTATCCTGGACATAACTGGAATTTACAGTTTCTAAGAACCCAGATTTTTACATCGTGCTCTGGTATCTCTGCTGGCATCAGGACTGTTCCGCGCCCGGCCAAGCAGCCCTTGAAGCCCAACAAGCCAGTGACTGTTCAGTGGATTCTTTTTCTCAGTTCACATTCCTGGTTCTGACTTCATTTAAAGTATTTTGTGCTTTTTATAGAAACCAATGGTTTAAAAGCTAATCTGGTTAGTTTTTTATAATGTCTTACTATTGGCTTAAACCCATAAAGCTTGTAAGTCCGCTGTGTTTAATTCTGCTTCTGAGGGATAACTTTTGGGGTGTGGGGGTGGAGGGAGGGGGTGTGCCAGCTGTACAATGTGAAGCGATGTTGTTTTTCTCTGTAAATAATTTTTTAATGGCCAAAAACCACTTGATTTGCAATTTTCTAACTCCTTAAAAAAAAGCTGTATGGGTTTTATTGTAACATTTGAAAGGAATAAATGGTGACCCCTTTATGGGTGAGCTGGAGTCCTTCTTGTCCCGGATGCTGAAGCAGGGCCCGGAGCAGTTGCTGATTGAGTTCACCAGCTGCTGCATTTAATCACTGCAGCCCTAGCTCTGCTCGTGCTTAATTGACTTGCAGCAGATGTAGAGCCCCAGCCACAAAGGACTTTCTCACAGGAGCCTCTTGCCGCTGCCCCGATCGCTGCTCATCCGGCTGCTCCGCACTGCAGCTTTCCTAGAAACCTGCCCAAATTCCTGCTGGGGGGCGGAGGGGAGGCTGCGGGATGGAGGTTCTGCTTCTTGGGGTGGAGGGTTGGTTGTTTTTTAGGTGCATCATTTAGGGAAAAAGCCTCAGTGTCAAATCTGTTCTCTCCTACAGAGAAAACAGAGCGTAATTATGGTTTTTATGTCCCTGTAAGCCTGGGGAGGGAAGATTCATGGCCAAAGGGGGAAAAAAGGAAGGCCCAGGACAGGAGCTGCTCCAGCATGAAGGTTACAGCCTCATTAGGAGCTCTGGTACCGGCTTATTGACCAGCACGAGTTCACAGCCCCTTTCAGGGGTGGCCTACTTCCCATTCCATCGATCCTCCGCTCTTGGAGCGGGCAGGGAAAAGCCAGGCCCACCCGCCCCACCATGTCCACAAAAAGGCCCTTGAGGTACATAGAAGCAGCCCCCAAGCCCTATTTTTACGCCCTGTATCCCTGTTTTGGTGTTGGAAGGTGCAAAGGGGGTTGTTTGCGCGTTGCCGGGCTCACCGGCTGCACGCGCTCCGGCACAGAGCCGCATCCGAGCGGGAATCGCGGGATTCGCTCCCGAGCAGCCTCGCGGCAGCCATTTTAGAGACACTGAAGGGCTGCGGCAGCGCCGGGTAAACCTCCCCCGTACAGGGATTTTTGGGGAAAGAAAAGGCCATTTTGAGCATCTGTGAGATGAAGGAGAGTAACTAAGGGCAGGGGAGGGTGATTATGGGGATGAAAGCCAACTGTGCCGTTCCCTGCTTTTCTTCTTTAACTACATAACTGGAGAGTTGGCTTGTGAACTTCAATCTGCATTTCAGCACTCGCTTCCAGCACAGCAAAATTAACCCGCTCCTTATTTCATGGAATAGTTTTTTTTTTTTTTTCACTTCAATACCACATAAAAAGCGCTTAAATTCACCCCAAACTGCTCCCATCCCAGAACTAATTATTCCTTTTCCAGATTAACATTGCTTCCAAAGCAAGAGGCGGCCGCAGGAAACCGTGCAAACCACAAGCCCAGTGAGCACCAGCAACGTGGCTGGATGCGAACACAGAGGTAAAGGAGGAAAGAGGGACATTTTCTCCCATGATCCGCAGTGGAAGAGGTGTGAGCAACCCAAACCCATGGCATTTCCACCTACCTTTCCTGGAGAGAAGCGTCACGAGGAGAAATTCAAGGCTATTTTATAAAGTAGAGGAAAAAGAAGTCTACAAAAGGAACAAACAGTGGCTGAAAGCAAACAGAATTCCCACTCTAACCTGATGCTTCCCCTCAGCAGAAATCAGCACAAACTCACACCAACCATAGAAATGTACCAGTTTTATTACAAAGATTCTCGAAATTCAAAATAAAAGCATCTTTAAAAAACCACAATATATTTCCCCCCCAGACACAAAGATACACTGATCTCTCTCGCTTCACATACAAACACTGAGGAGAGGGAGTGACGTGTCACTCGGCTTCAAAGAGACTAAAAAACTCACGGTGGCAAAGGGGAAGAAAGTATTTAAAAAAATAAAACATTTAAAAAATAACCTGTGTTAAGTTAGCAGCATTTTTAGAGTTGGAACCATCAGCAGCGCTCCGTGGGAGGTACAGATCCTCTTGTGGACAGAGGAATCCCCCTGAGAAAGGAGAGCAGCGAGTCAAAACTGCCTGCAAAACTGCTGCAAAGCTGGAGTTCAGCAAAGCACTTCACAGAAAGCTCCCCTAGCAATCAGTGGTACAAAGCAAGATGCAAGAAAAAGGCCAGTTCTGGTCACAAAAGACCTTTGGGGGTGAGATAATGTGTGGGAGTAGGAAAAGGAGTAGTTATAAAAATGCACAGAGCCCCATCTGCTGTTCCCTTGTAAAGATAACAGCTCGGGCTGCAGATAAGAAGGTTCTCCATGTTTACTGGCCTTGACAACAAGAGAGAGAAAAGGTTCATTTTGAAAACATTTGTACTTCACTTGAGAGTTTTTCATTTAGTGACACGCGTCAACAAGAAGTTTCAGCTGGGCTCTGCTCGGGCTGCTCTTCAGCTGACTTGGGAATTTCTGCAGTGGTTTCAGCCTAGGACACAGAAGAGGACTGCGAAAGCACATCACAGCACGCGGAGCCAAGGGCAGAACAAGCAGGGAAAGCAAAGCTGGAGGCCAAACGGGCAGTAACTCACTTCCCCCCCTGCAAAGAGGGGCACTGATATAGGGGAAAAAATGTATAAAAAATTCATCCCTCTGTTGAGATGCATAATGCTGCCACACTAACTGGATCTGCAAGATCGTGGAAAATCAGGAAAGTCACATTAGGGTGATTTTGATTTTGTGTTTTCCAGATCTGCACCCGGAGGGCTCTTGGGCTGATTCATCAAAGCACTTTTCACATCTGCTTTTAAGCTGCTTCATCTCTTTCCACAAGTTTGCTGCAGGGAGGTAGCCAACTCTATTCAAGAACTGCACTATTTGACCCTGAGAAGTGGCACCAGCTTGCAGTTACTTGCCATGGTGGAATCGGACTGAAGACCAAAGGAATAGTCAGTCGCTCACAGGCTTCATTTGGGAATTCCTATCTCCCACCAAACAAACAAACAAAAAAATTCATGGCCATCTTTCCACCTAACCTGAAATGCAGACACTACTTCTACTTAAATTATTCTTTTTCAAGGGTGGTTATTTCAGAGGAGAAAGTAAAGAAAGGAAGTGATTTTTTAAAGACACACCAAGGAGGCAGTGGAAGGCAAGAGTGAAACTTCCCAGTCACCAATTCTGGGCAGTGCAGGTCTGTCTACTCCACAGAATCCTCCCTATCTGCTCCCAGCGGAGTGCAGCAAGGAATAATTTACAGTTCTCAAGTCATTTATATATTTATATAGAAATATATACAGAAACATATATAAAATATAAATCCTGTGGAATGGGAGGCAACCAGAGAAGCTAACCTAAGACAACTACGCACTGACAGGTACTGTCCAGCTGCAGCCATCTCAGGCAGATTTAGTCTCTTCCTTCACCCTGTGAAAGCAAGGAGAGGACAGGTTGCTTTAGACAAACACCCGAGCTTTAACAACAGGCTAGAGCCACAACACAGGGAATGCTGCTTGGATGGTCTATCCTAAAAACACTTACCGTGGCCTGAAACTTGCACATCATTGACATGCAAAATGTTATTGAATGAGTGCCCAGCACGAAGCCCTTTTCACTGAGGGCTCTTGCAGGGCTTTATCAGTTGCCTGTTCTACAGCACAAACCCATGACAAAGCCAAACTACCACCTCTTGTCTCCAATCCCTCAAGTTATGCAACATCTCAACACGGGCACAGGCAGATGCACAAGGATATACTGCTATTAATTGCCGTGCCAGGATTCAGGCTCACCCTTTGGGTTCTGCTTTCTCCTCTTTTGCTTTTTCCTCTTCTTTCTCATCTGAAAAAGAAAGAAAACAGCCTGAAGGGACAAAGGACATGAAAACGGAGAGAGGATGATACTCCAGAACTGCCTTTGTTAAGTCCAAATTAAGAATCGGAAAGTAAGAGTTCCCCTCAGTCCTTCAGAAAGGATAAACATCCCAAGCCACAAGAGAGAAAGAGCAAACCAAGGATATGTGCATGCCAGAATGTCCCATAAGATGGGAACACTTCCAGGCCTAGCTCTCAGGCTTACCTCCTTTCTTCTCCTCTTCCTCCTTTTCCTCTTCTGTTTTCACACGTTTAGCTTTCTTAAAGTTGGCAACATTTTTGCGGCCTCCTTCCCCTTCGTCTTCAGAGTCGGAGAACTCTTCGTCACAGGATATTCTCTTATCGGAATTGCGGACTGAGAACGAAGGGCACAAGTGACTGTTTCAGCACTACAACAACAGCATTTCATCTTTCCACCCGATGGTTCTTCATAGCTTATGCCCAAAAATCACACATGCAGCTTGGATTAGGCACAGGGCAGTGTTTAGGCTTGACAGCACAGGCAGGTTAACCAACCTCACACTGAGAAAGTCTGAGTGCCAGGTGTAAAGGCCATCAGCCAATCTGGGTATAAACCATCATTTTTACTGTGGAAAGCAACTTCTGGGATCAAGCCTGCCAGTCTCCTGGACTCTCCAGTTTCCTAATCCTTAATCCCATTCAGATTTGGCACCCGCAGGCTCTGAACAACGTGTTTCCCAGCAAGGGAATGCAACCATGCCCCAGGCAAGCACATACTTGAAATGCGTTTCTCAGGATCTTCTTCCTCTTCGTCTCCACTGTCTTCCTGAACAGCATCCTCAGGAATTGGCTGCATCTGGACGCCAGGGGCATGAGGCAGCATGCGCAAATTCTCAAAGAGACGTTGCCTAGATCCAAGAAAGGAACATCTCCATCAGCAAAGACCATCTGCAGCTGTGGACCCCTGGCAGAAGGTGCCAACCTTGTACTTACTTGATCTTTTCAAGATACTCATTGGTATTCTGGTTGGTCATGTTTGAGGGACTGATGTGGAGTTTAAAGTCCGGCCCAAAGTACTCAAAATAGTCATTATACGGAAGTTCTGCAGAAAAGTCAAAACAGAGCAAGGACCAGCAGTGAAATACCACCTACACCCTGCACTTCAGGGCAGCACAAAGACACAAGTGCATTAGCCTGGAGGCAGGAGCTGAAGTTCTCATGAGCAAAACTCAGATCAAAGCAAGTAACTTGGCAACAGTGAGGTCAAAGCTCACTTGGCAGTCAAACACTATTAGCCCGCACAGAAGTTTCCAGTAGAAGGCCATCTCATTGCAGTAAGACAGCAAGACTGCTGGATACTTTTTTTCCTGGTGGTGATAGCTACAGGACTAAAATGTAAACAAGAACAGCTACTACAAAAACCTCCAAGTTAGGTTTTCTAAAAACTCTCCCACAGTAATAATCAAGAGCTGGTGAGATATCTCGGGGCTGTTACACCTTCCACGGCAACACCATTTTCCTGAGCTCTTTTTCTAGATAGTCATTTTCTCACTCCTGCTCCAAAGACTCCAGGGAGAATTACCGTTTGGAATTTCAGTGTCCAAAGCCACAGCAGTCTCGTAGGTCCAGCACCTGGCCACGTTGCGGATGGTATAACCACCTCCTCCCAGCATCAGCATAGGCAAATTAAAACTTTTTACAAACTCCACACACTTGGCATGACCTATGGCAAAGGCAGAGGTAAAAAAAGATCATAAACTCACAGCATAAGAGAAGAACTTTCAGTGCAATCTGACTATATTAGTTATGCTAGTTTAACATGGACACTCTGCAGCTGCAGCATCTCGAGGCCACAGACCTGGCCACTTTGGTGGCAACACCGTCCCCTTACCTTTGATGGTCAGATTAAAACACCCCAGCCTGTCTCCTGACAGAGAATCTGATCCGCACTGCAAGACAACTGCACTAGGCTGGAACGTCTCCATCACTTTAGATATCACCTAAACAAGAAAGTCGTTGTTAGACAGTCTGCACAGGACAGTGTCACAACAGCACAGCAATGTCCATGGCAGCAAGTGACATGAAGACATCCCTAGTGTTCTCACAGCTGTTAGCTCCCATATACTGGTAACACTGGGGCTCTTACAAATAGAAATCTTCAGATGACAGACTGCAATTGTCCTGGAAAACCTCATGAGAGAGGACAATCTCCCCGAGCCACCACGACAACCAAGTATCACCCCTTAAAGAATGACCCAGCAAAGACACTTACGGGCTTGAATATTGCCTCATACGACTCGTCGTCGATGCCATCCCGGAGGGGATAGTTGACAGCGTAATACTTGCCTTTGCCTGCACCAATATCCTGTTAAAGACAGGAGAGACCACAAGGTCACCCAAGAAGCAAGTGCCACACGCAAATCAGGTGCCAACTTAGGAAGGGAAGTCTGAAATTCTGTCAGTGTTAGCCAAATGCAAGCCTAGGCTCTAAACTGGACAAATACCATCTTGGTATAAAAGGAAGAGAGTCCTTTGACTCCAAGAGAGCCATGGTAAAACCACAGCAACGTGGCATAAGCAGGTACTCTTGGCCCTTACTATTCTGCTCCCTACGTAGGCATTAAAAATTGGAGAGTACTGTGGGATTGCATTTAGGAAAGGGAATGAAACAAGCACTTTGGCATTCAGCTTACACCATAATCATTTCCTCACCGGGTGATCACTCACTAGTGAAAGGCAAGCCAATTAGATCAGAGGAATGTAATTCCATATTACATTAAAAAGGGTATAAATTGAGTAATGGACCTTTCACCTCTGAGAACAGCGTCCTGGCAACAGCAGAAGTTAGTGAACCACACCTGTATCTAACTTGAAAGAGTGCCACAGGTGAAACCCCATGATTAATTAAAGCCCAGAAATGACTCACAGGAGGAAATGCCAACAAGACAAACCAACACACACAAAAGCACTCCCTGATTGACCAAGCACTGTTTGCAAGTAGCTATAGATGACCGAGACGTTATCTTCAGAGTCACTTTTCTGAGCATAATCCCACCAGAAGGCTGCCAAATAACAGCTACTCAATTCTTGATTTTATTACTGAACAGGCTATACGTGATCACAGCACCACTCCAGGAGTCCAGCCAGCTGCCTAACATATACATTTCCTCCTCAGTAAAAGGATGCTATTTTGAGAGCGTACATTTAAAGTAGGAAAAGGGAAAATTTGTTTTTGGTAAATTAGAATGGCAGCAAAGAGACGAGAGAATCCAAACGTGAAGGGAATTTTCTGTTAAGTTGTCATTCTCACCCTCAGGTCCCCTGTTCCTGGGAAGTATTCGCCGTACTTGTGAAAGGACACGGTCATGACACGGTCTGTGGTGTAAAAGGCTTCCTCCACACCATCTCCATGGTGAATATCAATGTCAATATACAGCACTCTCTGATGATACCTACGAGCAGAAGGGAGTCAAGATGCAGTCAGAACCAGCGAGGAAACCAAAGTGGCTTTTGCTGCTCTTTGAAGGCAGATTCGACTGGGTTCACTCGCAGGCAACCACTAAGCCCTGTGTTTTACGCTCAAGCCTCCCAATGACGTTTGCCTTGGGCAAAAAGCTGTCAGAGTGGTAACAAAGGGACACATCTCACAGTCCCCCACTTTTGTGGGGAGGAAGAGCGGTCTAAGAGCAATCAGACAATGCTCCAAACCTCTTGCCTACTGCACCACGTTACAGACTGCATTCTAAAAGACATCCAATTAAACCCTCCCCAGAAAACACACAGCTACAAAGGCAACAAAAGGAGCAGACTGAAAAATAATGCTAAAAACTCTGAGGAAATGCAGCAGAATGAAGAAATGAAAGGGGCACGTGGTACTGCACGTACTTGAGGAGCTCCAAGATAGCCAAGACAATGTCGTTGACGTAACAGAAGCCAGAAGCCTCCGACTTCTTAGCATGGTGCAGGCCTCCTGCCCAATTCACAGCAATATCTGTCTGCTGCTTGTTCAGCTTCACAGCACTGGCTGGAAGAAGAATTATAAAATGTTAGCATGAGGGCAAAGGACTCACGACAGACACTGAGGGGCAAAACAAAAGTCCTTTACGATCACATCACTGCTTATGTGTGCGTGCACTGGGGATTTTGCAAAGCAAAAATGCAAAGTTTTAAACACTGGATGTCTTGACTAACTGGAAAGCAAGGGAAAAGAGATTCAGCCTCTGTTTTGCCTGTACAAACCTTTGGACACTTCCCACTTGTGCCTCCGAGCAAATAACCTGCAAAAACAGGCCCATAGCTCTCTAGCTTGGTCACAGATGAGGGGAGTCTACATTTCTCATCACCCCAGGAAAATAAAATAAAACAAAACAAAACAACACTGTAACAAAAAGTCTTATCTAACATATTTTTGGGTCCTTCCCCAATAGGCATTTAGGCAAAGGAAGCTCTCCTCTTCCCCCAGCTCCTTCACAATGTTTCTGCAATTTGCAAGTCTCCCAGGACCAAAACAAATGATATTTTCTGTGGAATCCACAGCCTTGGGACCAGAGACCGTAACTATTTCACAAACTGCTGGAGTCGGTACTTGTTTAACTGCTGAAGTGTTACAGGAAATAAAGATCTCGATGTCATTGTGGGAGTAGCAGCCACAACATTTTAACGCCTGTGTACAGCAACACAGTTCTGCAATATTTTGTCTTCCTGCAACAAAGTATCTGAAAACAGTGAGAGCATTTCAGACGTTCCAGCTTTCAGAGAGCTTACTGAAACCTTCCAAATCCTGTTTTGCCTCATGTCCAGACAAGTGGCTTTTTGTTAAACAACAGAAAAAGTAGTTTTCCTTTCCATGTTACACTAACTTGGAACATGGCTTTTCACAAAGAAGGAAGATACCTTTTCTGTAAAGCTTACGTGGCTTTTTATTAAACCCTTGTTGCTGTTCTTGTTTTAAAATAACCACTTGCGATGCTGTTTTATCACCCAGAGGTTTCCTCACATATTCACTGAAGTAACTTTGACTAGTGGAGATGGCTTTGAATATTGACAGATTCCCCTATGTTTGTTAACCTTTCTCACATGAGAAGAAATATGGATCTACTTTTTAAGAAATACGGAAATAGTTTTTAAGAGAATTTGAAATAGGTTCACGGGGCTTCAGTGAGTCCCCCACTACCACCAACAGATTTTACTCCTAGACATAAATATATCCCATCCAGCTGCTTAAGAAAAGCACGTACGATTTGCAAGCTTACCAACTGAGCCTCCAGCAGAGAGCTGACAAAATTCAAACAAGCCATCAAACACAGGGCAGTCTTCCCCAACATTGACTTGAAAAGAATACAAGAGAGTTAGTGAGAGAAAAGCACACATTTACAGCACAGCCTGTATGACCAACCTGATTTAAAAGTCGAGTGGATAAGTTATTTAAAATATGTATAGAATTTATGTATGTATAGAATATGTATAGAATGTATGCATAGAATGTTTGGAACAAGTTAATGCAATCAACCTTGGATTTCCAAAGGAGCAAAATGGTTTTTCCTGCTGCTGTTTTAGGGAAGATGCTCCCGAGCTCCCTGTGCTTTGCAGGGCACGTTGAGGGCCGGCTCGGAGCGCTGGCGAGGGAGGGACGCCACCTACCGGGACGTGTCACCCGGAGGGCCACGATCCACTGGGAATGGGCCACGATCCACTGGGAATGCCACCTGGGGGGCTGCTATCCACTGGGAATGCCACCCGGGGGGCTGCTATCCACTGGGAATGCCACCCAGGGGGCTGCTATCCACTGGGAATGCCACCCGGGGGTCTGCTATCCACTGGGACGGGCCACCCGGGGGCCAGTGAGCAGTCCACGGCGGTGGAAAGCCAGGAAGAAGAGGTGCTACCAATAAACGCCGCGTCCGACTGATCCTCATCCGCAGTGGGAATGTGGGTGCCGTTCCTTGAGTCATGCGTTTGCAGGACTTGGTTCTGCTCCAGTTGCACACACCTGGTCCCCAGGGCCACGGGAGGTGTAAATGGGACACCAGGGTCCCCTGTTATCACCAACAGAACCAGCAGGGCCATGGAAGCTTCCAGCTCACGGGAGCAGTGCCGCGTAGCCCGAGGCTCCGTGTTTCAATCCAGGGACACCACATCCACTGGGGGGAATGCTGCCATTCCAGGGAATACAGAGCCGAGCTCCACGTCACCCATGGAAACCTCCCCATGGAAAGGTCTTTGCTCCTGCCACACGGCCAACACGGAGCTGGGAAAGCAAGCAGTGCCAGCACGGCTGGAGCAAAGCGGGGACACGGTGGGTACTGTGTGTGCTTGGGAAGGAATCTGCATCCACATCTGTTCTTCTGCACTTGGAATATTCCTTTCACTTCATATTGGACAGGCAGCTTTTGAATTCTCAGCAGTACTACCCTACTGACCTGGATAAACTTCACTGTAAATAGTTTCATGATTAAAAATAAAAACAGTAACGATGGACTTGCACTGAATCTAAGATTTGCTTTTATAAACTAAAAAAATCTGTTTTTTTGTAACATCCGTAGAATATTTTCTGCCATGCTGAATGAGAAAGGAACAAATAGCACAGATCCTTGCAGCATGGGAAGGTCCTCAGTGCACAGACTCCATGGGGACTGTATGCTGCGATAAGGGAATTTAAATGGTTTCAATTCAGGTCTCGGACCTCCCAAATGGACAGCACCCATCAGGAGATCCAGCAAGAAATAATTTGTCCTGCCTTTCCAAGCATTTAAGCAGGGCATGACAAGTGGCAGGCTTGAAATACTGAATTCAAAGAGGTGTTTGGAAGCTTTCTGTGCTGAGTGAATTTAAGTTGTCGATTTCTACATGTTTCCCTTTACAACAAATAAAGTTTTTGCCCTTCTGGTTAGAGGAGTCTTCCCAAGGCCTCAGACAGAGAGTAAGGCATTAGTAGAACAAAACTGAAGACCCTTTCACTGCCCCTCACAAATGTATGGGCAGCACCGACAGTATTTGGGAGGTTATCAGCAATGGGTGCCCATCATTCAGCTCTGGTTCGAGCTATGAGGCACAGATACTCCTTCCTTCACCCGGGCAGGTGAGGAACTTCCTAGGAGAGTGTCCAGAGTCCAACACGGGACGTGGAAATATCCTTAGGGAAATGCCAGCACTGCTCTTTCCTCACGTACAAGGCCGGTGCACCAAGCAGGCTACAGAGACTGGTGCTTGGGAGTGGTGGCCTTGGCTCCTGCACTGCTGCTCTAGCTCCCTAGCCTGGCAGAGGCTGCTATTTTGCAGGTCCTGTTGAGAAAAGATCCATCTCCTGCATGTTTATGATTAGTCTTCATAATTTGCCTCCTTCTGGTAAAAAACATTTCTGCAAAAGTACAGTGCAGAAAATATTGACTATCAGAGAGAGCAGAGTGGGTGTTCATGAGCCATCAGCTTCAGGGGTAAACAGTTCGCTTGTGTAAATATGTACTTTGGTACATTAAGGCATATTATTTTCTGTAGGAAGTCTTTTGACACATATTACTCATGAACCAGATTACCACTCCTCCTATGTGCTTGTGCCTAATTATCCTGCCCCTTTTGGTTTATACCACATTTTCAAGTGCATTTGCTTCAGACCTGAGACCCATAATTCTTCCTATTTGGAAGTTACACTCACTTCACATAAATGAACCCATGGGCTAACAACCATTTTCTGCTCAAAAATATGTCTGCATGATCAAAATACTCTTTAAATGAACTTTGAGCCTCCCCTCAACATTTGTTTATACTACTAGAAACCTAGTCTGCCCTGCAGTAATTGCCAAACTGGCAAGGAGGCTATAAAAAAGTGTCTATAATAATAAAGTTGCAAATAGATTCCTAGAGGTTGGAGGTTACATAGAGCTTACATCTTTGCATCTGCTTGCTGTACTCAGACATGTTATCTGGGCGAATAGATCTCAGAAACTTTATGTAGTCATCACTGTGGTACTTGGTCATTTCTTCTGCATTTGCCTTGTGAGGACGCTGCAAGGACAAAAAGAAAGCAAGGTTTGTTTTGAAACATCTTTCTGCTCTCTCCCTAATTCCTATCCTCAGTCTCAGAATTACTGTCAGGAATAGCAGAAAACTCAGAAGGGCAGCATTAAAGAAGAGAATAATTTTCAAAGGCAAGATTTATTGGAGACTGGAACTTTTCACCTATCTAGATAGAGAAAATATTTAATTTACAGGGAGGCAAGCTATTTTCCAGTTTCCATCACTTATCTGAAGCAAAGAACATCTCGTTACAAGAAAGCGGAGAAAAGGCACAAATATGTCAACTCAATTATTTCCCCCATCTCTCTTCTTGGGCTCAGCGAGAGAGGACGTGACAGTCTGAAGCACTCGAACTGAAACCTAACAGGCAGCGAAGGCCTTTCCTGCCTTTTTTTTTTATTATTTTATTTTATTTTATTTATTTATTTTATGACCGGCCTTATACTTACATATATCTCCATCTTCCTGTAGAGGCCGTAGTTCAGCAGGAGGTTGTGGGTCATGCGGATCCTGTGGGGTTTCATTGGATGTCCCTGGCCATAATAGTAGTTTCCAACATCACCTGGGAGCAAAAAGCATTCAGTTACAACAGGGAAAAATACGGATTCCTCAAGCATTGGCCTATCCTCTCTCAATAAACAACAATTTTCCAGTACGCTCGTGAGATGGTTCTGATCTGTTTGTGACATCTCGTATTTATGGAGCAGGCAGGTTTTCCTGGGGAAACGCAGGAGCCCGACGTGCCAAGATCCAGGCACGCTCCACGCGGGCTAGACGGTGACTCACCCCCACACCAGGTATATCAGTTTCCTGCTATTTCCTCAGCAGCAACGGGATGCAAAGGAGCTAATCCTCACACTAAACAAACTCAAAACAGCTGTAATTTTATAGCTCCAATTATTTTTGCCCTTTATCACTGCTTGAGAAGGTTCAGCTGTGCACCCACCCCAATGCACCCCGAGAAGCTGGTTTGGAGCAATGTTAATGAAATGGGGATTTCTACAAACATGTCCCATGGGTAATTTCCCCACATGGGTTATTTTACACTTAGCAAAAGCTGAGTTTGTCCTGCAGTCTGCCAGGGTAGCAGTCAATAACTCTTGCACCCTCCTCTCCCCGGGTACTTATTTTCAGGAAACTTACAGAAATTTAACTTTTAGATTTCTGCTGCATCCGATTTGTTTAAGAGCTGCCCCAGCAGGAAACGCACGGAGGCAGCATCACAGCAGCCTCATTTTCTTGGGAAACCAGCCTAAGAAGTTGGTGTAGCTTTACAACTCTCCAGCCGTTTCGGAAGCAAGAGACCCAAGCCGGTCTGGCTGGTGACTCAGCTGGGAGCATTAATATTTCATCATCATTCTTAACATTAAGGAGAAACTGCTACTTCCTCCCGGCGCGCAGCTGGGACTCTTCCTCTCGTGGATATGGCCCTATTTGCAGAAGAAATGGTGCAAATCCCCCCGCCAAGTGGTTCTGCTGCTCGAGCCAAACGCACGGAGCGCTGCGGCTCTTCGCCTACGCTCGTGGTTTTGATTGAGGCAGCGATGTCTACCCTAAAACCAGGTTAAACCAGGCTTTGGGGAGCCAAAGATGCTCAAAAGCCTAACTGGAGAATACAAATAAAAAAGTATGGGAAGTTTTGAGAAATTATCATCTGCCTTTTTTCCTGCAGGCTGTTAGTGACGTGCCCTAGGCAAACCCCGACTCTCAGACCCTGTTTGGGCTCGTTCTGCTCAAAGCAATGCAGCAAACGCCCCGCGCGCAGCAGAGCGGCCTCCAGCCAAACGTGTGAGTTTAGCAGATACCTCTTCCTGTCTGTAGGGTTAAGCAAATCCCCTCGGGGGGAGTCACTAAAAGAGAAGTTACTGCTCCGTAAGTTCAGATCCTAACTTAGCAATCACCAAAATTTCCACAAAGGATCCTTAAAATATCAGACTGCTTTATTTTTTTCTCACAGCTTCCATCTCCCATCTATTCTCTCCTCTGCATTCAGGTAATAATCTCTGATCTTTATGGCAGTTTCTTTCTCCACCACAGGGCACTTTTCTGCCACCTTAAATTTACGGGACAGTCCCAGCCCATACCCAGAACAGCCTCCTGAGTGCCCAGAGAGTAATTCCTCTTAGGAATTACTAAGGAATTACTAATTCCTTTTAGTAATTCCTTTTAGGAATTACTGCACTAGATCATCCCACCCTTTACCTGTGCATAAAAAGGCCATCACAAGGCGGCCCCTTAGAAGCACAGGTTATGCCTTCCCTGACAATAAATGCACATTGCATGTTTGCCAGCCCCTCCTAAAAACAGAGGGAGAAAAAAAAAAAGGCACTAAAACTTTCTAAAACTTTACCCCACAGCAAATTAGTGAAGTCAGGAGCGGGTAATGGCAACTTCACACCGCTACCATGTAATGAAGACTACAAGGGCATCATCTCAACTTGGCTTTTTAAAGCTACTTCTTTTGTGTTTAAAACAGCATCTTGGGTCTCTACAGACTTTAGCTTGCTCACAAACTGACGAGCTTTCTTTGGGGAAACATGAAATTCTAAGGACAGTTCGGGCACACAATTTTCTTGTGTCTTGGCCACTGCACACAGCAGCCTGGTACTGCCCACGGCTGTTCTTTGAGCTTAAAATAGGCATTTTAGGGTGAAAGGCACCAGCCTCCCTTGTATTCCAATGTCCTGGGCACCGCAGGGATCAGCTGCCTGCGGCTCTGGGAATGCAAGGGATGGTCCATGGGAAGGAGGCTGTTTCACTGAGTCCCCGTCCAGGTTCCTCACCACACTCTGCTGCAGACTCTGGCGAAGTCAGAGCCCTGGCACGGCCGTCGCAGCGGGTTACAAACCTATCACTCAGATTTTGAAAAAAAACGACAAAAAAAACCCTGTCCTCACTACACACTCGATGCACTGAGGCAGTTTAAAAGAGCCCACGTTACTGCCTTAACCAACGCCAAACAAATCCCCTTACCCAAGAAGAAAACACCGAGGAAAAGTTCTTATTGGACTTCAGAGGCGAAAGCCCGGGAGGAAGAAGGGGAATTGCCCAATACTTTGCACAGAGTCATCACGGGCTACAGCAAAAATGAGCTCGTCCCCAGTAAAACACGGGCTCCCCCTGCAAAGAGGGGCAGATGCAAACGTGCACAGGAGCCCCCCGCTAAAGAGGGGGCAGTTGGGAATGTGCACAGGGACAGGGATCGCTCCGAAGGGGACAGCAGGGAAGCCAAGTGACAAGTGGCCTTGTTTGAGAGCTGGCCAGCTCTAATAGCCGGTTACTCGCCCACTCCAACGGGTGGTTACGCAGCCAGAAAGCGGCGTTTCTCTAGCCCCACAGCGGAAAAACGGAGCAAAAAACACACAGTGCAACAGCCACGTTCAGCGTCGGAATTAACAACACTCGCAGACACGGGGACTCCCCGCCAACAACCTGGCTACCACCGTCCTGATTTCCATCCCTCGTTCGACGGATCCACACCGGGTCTCGGGACTGTCTCTTCCTCCTCCCGGGGCTCACGGAGGCTTCGTCGCCCCTTAACCCTCCGTGTCCCCAGATCTCCTCGAGCACCCCAGCCTTCCCCCGCACCCTGGCACTGCTCCCAGAGCCTCTCCAGCCCCTTCTCCCCTCTCGGCCCCTCTGGGGTCTTCCCTACCTCCCTCCCACCTCCAATGCCCTAGTTTTCCCCTCTTATCCCATCGGCCTTCTCCTGTTTTCCCCCAGCGCTGCTCCCTCTCTTTGTTTGCCCCTCATCCTTCCCTTCTGCCCTACAGTGTTCCCCCACATCCCTCCAATAGACCCTGATCCTTTGCAGCCCCCCGCGCTCCCTTACACCTTTCCCACGTCCCCGCATCCTTCCTGTCTTCCTAAACCCGTCTCCTGCCTTCCAGTGTCCCCTTTCCCCCCCACTGCAGCCCCCCATACATCCTGCCCCTATCCTTAACCCCGTGTCCCCCCGCCAGTGCTGTCCCCCTCCCTTACAGGCCCCTCAATGTCCCCCACCACCCATCTGTGCCTCCCCATGTACCTATTACCTCTCCCAATACAGCCCCCCAACCTCCCCCGTGTCCCCAGCGTCCCCCCTTTATGTCCCCCAGCCTCCACACAGCCCCCCGACACCCACTGCACCCATTAGCCACCCCCAGGACCCCTAGTACCCACCCACGGAGCAGCCTCAGCCCCCACGCCCCCCATTCCCTCTTTATCCACCTCCCAATGCAGCCCCCAGCCCCCCATATCCCTCTTTATCCACCCTTAGGGCAGCCCCCAGCCCCCCACATCCCCCAGCCCCTCTTTATCCATCCCCCAATGTCCCCCCCCACCTCGCCACGTCCTCTGAAACCCAAAATACCCACCCAGAGCCCCCTCCAGCCCCCCAGGGCCCCCATTACCCCCCTGCAGAGCAGCCCCTCATGCCCCCCAATGCCCCCAACGTCCCCCCCACCCACCCCAAGACCCCCAAAACCTCCCCAGGGCCCCCATTACCCCCCTGCAGAGCAGCCCCTCATGCCCCCCAATGCCCCCAACGTCCCCCCCACCTACCCCAAGACCCCCAGAACCCCCCCAGGGCCCCCATTACCCCCCTGCAGAGCAGCCCCCCCCCCCCATTCCCCCCATCACCCCCCTCCAGGGCGCCCCCCCGCCGGGCCTCCCCGCCGCCGAGGCCCGTGGGGCTGCCCCCCTCGCCGTGCCCGTGCGGGTCCCGCGCGGCCCTCACCGTCGTAGTAATAACAGACTTTCCGCTTGCTGCCCTGCGTCAGCGCCATTTTGCTGCCTCCCGACAGCGACGGACCCTACCGCGCCGCAACCCAACCCGCCCCGGGGCCAGGCGCCCCGCCGCCGCCCCCCCCACCACACCCAAGCCCCGCCTCCGCGGCGCGGCCGGCCTATCGAAGCGGGGCTCTCCGCCCCCTTTTCTCCAGCGGGCCAATGGGAAGTGGCGCGGGCGCGAGGGAGCCAGCAGGCTAGGTCGAGCTGCAGGGTGCTTGGGCCGTACCATTACCGGCGGAGCGGGGGGGGAAAGGGGCGGACTGCACCATCGCTGGAGAGCGGGGGGGATGGTTGGCGGGGTAATGAGGGGGGGCCCAGGTGGGAGGGGAGCAACCATTTGCGGGGGGAGGGGGGGCAGGTGGGACTGCACCATCCCCGGGGCGGGGGGGGCAGCAGGGCCGGGATGGGGCAGATAGGGGGGTTTGGGGCAGACATGGAGGCGTCTGGGGCAGACATGGAGGGGTCTGGGGCAGATATGGGGTGTCTGGGACAGACAAGGGGGTTCTGGGGTAGATATGGGGGGTCTGGGGCAGACAAGGGGGTTCTGGGGTAGATAGGGGGGTTTGGGGCAGACATTGAGGTTCTGGGGCAGTTATGGGGGGTCTGGGGCAGACATAGGGTTCTGGGGCAGACATAGGGGTTCTGGGGCAGAGAAGGGGGGGTCTGGGGCAAATAAGGGGGTTCTGGGGCAGAGGAGGGGTCCGGAGATCGCACGAGGGGTCCAGGGTGGACATGGTGGGGACCAGGGTTGTCATGAGGGTTCTGGGGTGGTGGGTGGGGGGTGGTCCACAGTTGACATGAGGTGGCCAAAGGTGGCCGTGGATGGCCAGGATGGTGCCCCGCGTCCCCCCCGCCGCCACCCCGGGGCCGGGGGCGGCACAAGCAGGTCCCCCGCCATCCTCCCTGTGCTCCAAACGCCTTTATTTCCCCCCAAACAAGAGCGTGGGACGAGACGGGGAAAGAGCAGCGGGGAGGCAGCGGCCGCATCCCGGCGCCTCCGCTCGTGCCCCACGGGAAAAGCGTCCGCTCCAAGCGCTCGGAGCCCGGGGGCTGCTCGGAGGTGGCTCCTCCGTGGGCTTTGGGCCACCACCATGTGCGTGAGCAGAAGGACCGGGAGTGGGGAAGCCCTGGGAGAGTCCCCGGAGCAATCCCGGCGGGAACGCGGCGGCGGCGGCGCGGGGGGTCAGGGCTGCGGCTGGTACTGGCCCTCGGTGGCCGTGAAGAAGTCCTCGAGGACGCTCTTCATGTACTCGAAGGTGGGCCGCTCCTCGGGCCGCTCCTTCCAGCACTGCGCCATCAGTTCGTAGAGCTCCGGCGGGCACTGCTCCGGCGGCGGCATGCGGTAGCCGCGCTCCAGGTTCTGGATCACCTCCGGGTTCGTCATCCCTGCGGCGGCAGCGCGGGGGTCACCCCAAACCCCCTTGGATTCCCCTTTTGGGAAAGCTTCATTCCCAAAGAATCCCCCCCACCCCGCTCCAATCATGGATATGTGGTGCTGCCGGAGCCGGGATGCGCGTCGGGATGCGCGTTGGGATGCTGCCGGCGGGAGCGCTGCGTGCGTGCCGGAGCGCATGTACACGGCGCCCGCCCCGGCGCCGCCGCAGCTGCCGGGAAAGCCTGACCTGGATACGGGATCCGGCCGTACGTGACGATCTCCGTGAGCAGGATGCCGAAGGACCACACGTCCGACTTGATGGTGAACGTGCCGTAGTTGATGGCCTCCGGCGCCGTCCACTTGATGGGGAATTTTGCCCCTGCGGTGCAGAGAAGAGGGAGATACGTTAGGACGGAGCAGGGACAACCCGGTGGCGCGGAGATGGACCCGGAGAGGCCTTCAGCACCGGGGAATGTGCTGAGATTGACATCAGTTAATCCCATGGGATAGGGCTGTGATCCCACTGAAAGTGGGGCTGGGTGGGCAGGCGGCTCCCACTGATGGAGCCCGCAGGGATGGGACGGGTTGGGATGGGACGAGATGGATGGGATGGGGTGGGACAGGACAGGATGAGGTGGATGGGATGAGGTGGATGGGATGGAACAGAACGGGATAGGATGGAATGGGATGGCATGGAACAGGATGAGATGGATGGGATGAAATGGGTAGGACAGGACAGGATGAAAGGGATGGGACAGGATGGGATAGGATGGATGGGATGAGATGGATGGGATGGGACAGGATGAGGTGGATGGGACAGGAAGGGATAGGATGGGATGGGGTGGGGCGGGATGGGATGAGATACATGGGATGAGGTGGATGGGATGGGATGGGACAAGATGGATGGGATGGAGTAGGATGGGATGAGATACATGGGATGAGGTGGATGGGATGGGATGGGACAAGATGGCTGGGATGGGACAGGATAGGATGGGGTGGGGTGGGATGGATGGGACGGGATAGGATGGGATGGGGTGGGGCTGGATGGGATGAGATACGTGGGGTGAGGTGGATGGGTTGGGATGGGACAAGATGGGTGGGATGGAGTAGGATGGGATGAGATACATGGGATGAGGTGGATGGGATGGGATGGGACAAGATGGATGGGATGGGGTGGGATGGATGGGACAGGATAGGATGGGATGGGGTGGATGGGATGGGATGGGGTGGCGTGGGCCAGGAGCGCGCACCTTCCCGCGCCGTGTACTCGTTGTCCTCGATGAGCCGGGCCAGCCCGAAGTCGGCGATCTTGCAGCCCAGCGTCTCCGACACCAGGATGTTGGCGGCGCGCAGGTCGCGGTGGATGTAGTTCCTGGCCTCGATGAAGGCCATCCCCTCGGCGATCTGCGGGGCCGGCGAGCGGCGGGTGAGCGCCGCGGGCGCCGCGCCGGCCCCGCGCCCCGGCCGCGTCCCCCACCTGCGCGGCCATGTCCAGCAGCTTGGTGATGCCCAGCTTGACTCCCTCCGGGGTCTTGAGGAAATCCACGAGGCTGCCTGCGAGGAAGCCGCCGGGATCAGCTCGGAGGGGCCTCCGCGCGCACGGGGAGGTCGCGGCCACCGCGTTGTCCCTGCACCCAGCAGCAGCATCCCCAACCGCAGCAGCCAAAGCGGAGCCCGGGAATGCCCTGGGCACAGGAGCTGCTCCCGGAGCAGCGATGGGCCGGATAAGCCCAGGCTGGAGCCTCCGGCTCGCGGGCCGTTATCGCGGCAGATCCGGCGCGTTTCCTCCGGGAGCGCTGCCAGCTCCCAGAGGAAGCCCCGGGCCGCAGGGCAGCCCGTCCTGGCCCTCGCTGCTGGGAAGCAGCGCCCGGAAAGGCAGGGAGCGGACGGGACAGGAGTCCTCCGTGTCCCCAAGGTCCTTCCCTGTGCCGGGGCTGACGCCGGAGCCGCCGCGCCGTTCCCGCAGGGAGCGAGCACCTTTCTCCATGTACTCGGTGATGATGTAGATGGGCTCCTTGGTGACCACGGCGTAGAGGCGCACGAGCCGCGGGTGCTGCAGGTTCTTCATGAGGTTGGCCTCGGCCAGGAAGGCGCCGGGGGACATGCTGCCCTGCTTGAGGCTCTTGACGGCCACCTTGGTGTGGCCGTTGTAGAAGCCTGCGGAGGGGCAGCGCGTGGCGAGGACGGCCATCCCGTCCCACTGCATCCCATTGTATCCCGCCGCATCCCACCGCAACCCATCTGGTTGCATCCCATCCACGGGGCCCTTGCAAAGCCGCACGGCCCCGCGCGGCGTTCAGAGCCCGCGGGTTTCGCGGGAAGCTCTTGGGCTGCAGGAGGGGAGGAAGCAGCAGTTCCTTAACGCGCCCGGGCTGCGGAATCGCATCGTGCTCCGAGCGCCCGGCTGCTCCAGGAGATGCAGCCGGAGCTGCTTCCTGCACAGGGGCCACACGCGATGCACGGGGGCCGGTACCAAATTCTGTGGGGCACCCGGAGAGCTGGCGGCTCCGCTCTCCGGCGTGGGAAGCGCCCGGCTTCCCCCGGACTCACCCATCCAGACCTCTCCGAACTGCCCCGCTCCCAGCTTCTCCACCAGCTTGAGCGACTCGCGCGGCACCTCCCACTCGTCCTGCCACCAGGGCTTCTGCGGCCGCTGCGTGCGGCACGGCTGCCCCAGGCGCGTGCACAGCCCGTCGGAGCTGCCTGCGGGCAGGGGACCAGCTGGCAGCGCGAGGGACCCCCCGGCGCGAGCGGGGCTGCACGGGGGACGGGGACGGCTGGGGGCGAACGGGTGTCCTGCTGCTGCTCGCCCCATTGCATTGCGTCCCGCTGTGTCCCATTGCGTCCCGCTGCATCCCATTGTGTCCCGCTGCATCCCATTGTGTCCCATCCCATTATATCCCATCCCACTGCATCCCATTGCAACCTGCTGCATCCCATTGCAACCTACTGCATCCCATTGCATCCCGTTCCATTATATCCCATCCCACTGCATCCCATTGCAACCCACTGCATCCCATTGCATCCCATCCCCTTATATCCCATCCCACTGCATCCCATTGCAACCCACTGCGTTCCATTGCACCCCATCCCATTATATCCCATCCCACTGCATCCCATGTTATTGCTTCCCATCCCACTGCAACCCATGTTATTGCATCCTATCCCATTGCAACCCATTGCATCCCATATATCCCATTGCATCCCACTGCATCCCATGACAACCCATTACATCCCATCCCCATCCCATTACATCCCACCCCACTGCATCCCACCTTGTTGCATCCCATCCCATTGCAACCCACTACATCCCATTATATCACATTGCAACCCAATGCATTCCATATATCCCATTGTATCCCACTGCATCCTATTACCTCCCATTCCCATCCCATTATATCCCACCTCACTGCATCCCACCTTGTTGCATCCCAACCCGTTGCAACCCACTGCATCCCATATATCCCACTGCACCCCACTGCATCCCATTACATCCCATCCCATCCCATTATATCCCACCCCACTGCATCCCACCTTGTTGCATCCCATCCCGTTGCAATCCACTGCATCCCATATATCCCATTGCACCTTACTGCATCCCATTACATCCCATCCCATCCCACCCCACTGCATCCCACCCCACTGCAACCCATTTTGTTGCATCCCATCCCAGTGCAACCCACTGCATCCCATTATATCCCATTGCACCCCACTGCACCCCATTACATCCCATCCCATCCCATTATATCCCACCCCACTGCACAGCACCACAGCCCATCCTATTGCCCGCATTCCGCCGCATCCCCGCGCCGGGCTCCGCGCGGCGCCGTACGTGCGTAGTGCTCCACCAGCTCGTGCAGGCTGCCGAAGGTGATGCGGGGCGAGATGTAGTAGCCGCCGTTGTCCATGTTGCGGATCTTGTAGTGCTTCACCGTCTCGCCCTGGTTCTGGTCGAAGTCCCGCACCGACAGCGAGTAGGAGCCTGGGGGACAGGGCAGCGTTGGCCGGGGTGGGGACGGTCCCTCGTGGTGCCCGTCGCGATGTCCCCGGGGACGACGGAGGCTCCGGTACCTTTGGAGGTCTCGCTCTCGCGGATGAGGAAGGAGCCGTGCGTGTTGCCCGAGGCCAGGAGCTGCCGCTCCGCGTCCTTGCGGCTGATGTTCTTGAAGAACCACCTGGGACAAGGGCAGGAGGGGACGTGGCCTCGGGTGCCACCCGGGCGCTCCCGGAGCCCCCACGCGAGCCCCAACTCACGGCTCCGGCTCCAGGCTGTTCACCACGGCCACGAAGTTGAAGGGGATCAGGCCCTCCTGGCCGGTGGTGAGCGACTGCGCCTTCCACCACTCGCCCGTCCTGCAAGGACACGGCGAGACGTGACCGTCCCGGGGCGCTGCGAGCAGCCCGGGGACGCGGGGAGGATGCAAGGGACATGGGGGTGATGCCAGGGACGTGGGGACGATGAAAGGGACACGGGGGCGATGAAAGGGACACGGGGACAATGAAAGGGATGCGGGGACAACGCCAGGGCTTACTCTTCGAGGATGCGGAGCGTCTCGCCCTTCTGCAGCCCCAGGTCCCCGTCGTGGTTGGGCTCGTAGTTGTACAGAGCCACCACCAGCTTCTCTGCACGGAGGGGACAGAGCAGAGGGGCAGGATGGGGACGGCAGGACGGGACGGGGGTCCCGCGGCCGCCCCGCGCCCCGGCCGGGCCCTACCTTGCAGCGGGGAGCAGGGCGGCGACGCGGCCTCGTAGGACACGAGCGGGTCCCGCACCTCGGAGCCGTCGCGGATCAGCATCTGCCCCGGAACGAGGGGCCCCGTGAGCGGCGGGGACCCCCCGGCGGCGGCACCGGCGGCCCCCGGCGCCCCCCTCACCTGCCGCTTGCCCGCCGGGTCGATGGGGTAGTTGCAGCGCTCGCAGATGTCGATGTTCTCGATCCAGTCGTCGTCGTCGTAGTCGGAGCTGCAGCAGCAGCCCATGGCGGCTGCAGCGGGGCGAGAGGCCCGAGCGGGAGCCGTGGCGGCGCCGGCCCCGCTCCCGGTGCCCGCTCCCCGCGGCACAAAGTCCTTTTATTGCTACTTTATAGGCACTAGGAATTAATAATTCTGTGCACGGCATCGCAGCGAGCATCTCGCGGGGGCTGTGTGTTAAAAGCGGCTCCCTCCTGTGTCACCCTTGGGGCTTTCAGACCGCGACCGGGGCTGAGCAGGAGCCGGGGCCGCCACAGCCTCCCTCCCTGCCTCCTTCCCTCCTTCTCTCCCTCTTTTCCCAGCTGTGCCCCGTGGAGCCGCGAGGGGCTCCGCAAACCATCCGGGAAGCTGCCGGCAAACGCGGAGCGGGCGCGGAGGCCCCTGCACCGAGCGCCCGGCTGCAGCGTGACACCGGGTTGGGGGGACAGCAGCCCCGCAAGGAGCCGTCCCCAGTGAGAGCCCACATGAGGCCCCGCGCATCCCCACAGCTGCGACGCTGAGCGGGGACACGGCTGCACAAAGCGCTGGTGCCCAGGAGGCCGCCCTGGAGAGGAGGCCACCCAGGGAGGAGGCCGCGCCTGGACAGGAGGTCGCCTGGACAGGAGGCCACCCTGGAGAGGAGGCCACATGGAGAGGAGGCCGCCCTGGAGAGGAGGCCACGCTGAGAGAAGGCTGCTTGGAGAGGAGGCCACCCAGGGAGGAGGCCGCGCAGAAAGGAGGCCACTCTGGGGAGGAGGCTGCTTGGACAGGAGGCCGCTTGGAGAGGAGGTCGCACGGACAAGGGGCCGCCCTGGAGAGGAGGCCACATAGAGAGGAGACTGCTTGGAGAGGAGGCCACCCAGAGAAGAGGCCACCCAGAGAGGAGGCTGCTTGGACAGGAGGCCGCTTGGACAGGAGGCCACCTGGAGAGGAGGCTGCTTGGAGAGGAGGCCACCCAGGGAGGAGGCCACCCGGAGAGGAGGCCACACAGAAAGGAGGCTGCTTGGACAGGAGGCCGCTTGGAGAGGAGGCCACACGGACAAGGGGCCACCCGGGAGAGGAGGCCGCTTGGAGAGGAGGCCACATAGACAAGAGGCCACCCAGAGAGGAGGCCACACAGAAAGGAGGCTGCTTGGACAGGAGGCCGCTTGGACAGGAGGCCACCTGGAGAGGAGGCTGCTTGGAGAGGAGGCCACATAGACAAGAGGCCACCCAGAGAGGAGGCCACACAGAGAGGAGGTTGCTTGGACAGGAGGCCACACGGACAGGAGGCTGCTTGGAGAGGAGGCCACCCGGAGAGGAGGCCACACAGACAGGAGGCCGCCCGGAGAGGAAGCCTCCCGGAGAGGAGGCCGCGCGGAGCCGTCCTGCGGGTGCGGTGGCAGCCACCTCCGCACCACGTCAGCACCCAGCGCTCGGGCGGCGTTTTCCGGCACTCGGGCCCGGTTCTGCTCCCTGCGCAGGGGCGGCCGTGCTGGGGCGGCCTCGAGCATCCTGCCTCGCCCCACGCGCGGGGCTCCGCACGGCGAACGCCCCCGTGGGCGAGCGAAGCCCCCCAAATCCCTGCACTGCCCCGGCCGAGCAGGGCAAGATGCCGCAAAGCCAGGAGCAGAGCCGCTCCCGAGCATCCAAACCGGAGCAAAACCCCGGAGGAGAAGCCGGCGCGGCGCTCCGAGCCCCGGCGCGCTCACGGGCAGCCGGCGCCGGGGCTGTTTTTTCCTTTGTGCCGCGCGGGGAGGTGCCGCATTGTGCCCGGGCGCTTTGTTCTGCTGTTCTCAAGCCACAGCTGCCGGCAGCCGCCTCACCTGCGCGGCACGAGGGCCCGGCTGCGCGCGGGCGTTTGAAGTGGGGCCGCATCTGCCTAACCGAATTTCTCGTGTCGGGGCTGCACGGGGGCGACGTGGGTGGGTGCCGGGGCTGCAGCGGGTGACCCAAGCGCGCATGCAGCTCCCTGCGTGTGCATGCAGCTCCCTGCGTGTGCATGCGTGTGCATGCAGCTCCCTGCGCGTGCATGCGTGTGCACACATGCCGTACATGTACGTGCCGCTCCCAGGCTTTGCCGGGGAGCGCGTCCACGGCGCGCGATGGCTTCCGCAGGCAGATGCCGCCTCTCCAGCCAGGCCTGTGCCGGAGCGGCCGCGGCTGCGACGGCGGATGAGCCCGTCCCCGCGCGCGCCGGGGTCCCTAGGCCGGTTCAGGCCCCGCTGCCCACGGTTTTGCGGTGGCAGCAGTGAAGCCGCTCGCCACAGGAAGCTCCGTGCCCGGCGCTGCCGCAGGAGTGACCACGATGCGGCCCTGAGCAGCGGCCCCTGCGTCACAGTGAGAAAACGCCTAAAACGGTCCCATCTTGGGGGCCCAAACCAGGTTTCACCGGGCGCCGGGCACAGAGCCCCAGAGCCCTGTGCCCGCCATGGGGAGCCGGGACCCGGGACCCGGGACGGCCACCGGGAAGGGGCTCTCGGTGGCCCCTCCATGAGCCCAGCAGCGGCTCCAAACCCAACCCTGCCGCCTCGAGTGACTTTCGGGGATGCCCAGGGACCGCCGGCACCCACAGGGTCCCGCGCGGCCGGCGCCACCCCACCGCGGGCTCCGCGTTACCTGCGTGCGTGGGGGGCGAGCGGCGCCCGCGCTCAGATTGCCATGGCCCGGCGGCACCGGTCACGTCCTGCTCGCCATGGGCGGCGGGGCGCGAGCCCGGGGCGCGCGCTCGCTCGCCGCCGTCGCCGGCTTCCTGCCGCGGCCGCGAGCGCGAGAGGAGCAGCTCGGCGGCGAGCGCACGACCGCAAGCGCGAGCGGCGGCCCCGGGGCTTCCTGCCCGCCCGGCCGGGGGGCTGCGGTGGCACCGCCGCTCGCCCCGGGGACCCTCGCGGGGACGTCGCGGCGCCCGTGCCGGCTGCGCTGCCTCCACGCGGCAGCACTGCGAGGGGAAAAAAAAACCAGACGTGGGTGCCCGTGACATCAGGGACACGCGGTAGGGATGCTCCGGTGGCGGCGCGGGGGATGGAGGTGGCAGCGTTGGCCCCAAGGTCTCGCACACCGGGAGATGCTGGAAGTGCCAAGTGGGATTCCAAGGCACCGCGGTGCCCTCTTGGTGCCCCTGCCCATGGGTGGCCAGTCCAGGGGAGCAGGGCAGGTTGTGGGGGCTGCATTTTCGGAGCGCAGCGACCGCAGGGCTTTGTCTGGGGCTGGCGCCGGGGGGCGAAGCCGCAGGCGGCTGCAGCGGAGGCCGTGCAGGAAACCCGGCCCGTGCGCGGGGAGGGTTCGCGGCCGCAGCGCCCGCCCGGCAGGATCCCCCCGATGGGACAGCACAGGGGGATGGAGAGGCCTGGCCGGGCGCTCCGGCGGTGCTGGGGGCTCCAGGGCTGCTCTGCATCCCCGGCTGTGGTTTGGGCAGCGCTTCCTGTCCCGGGTGCAGCCGGCTCCCGTTGGGCACCCGGCCCTGCTGCCACCACCTCCTGGTGCCACTTGCAAAGAGAGCAGGGACCAGCCCATGGGTTTGGTGAGAAATGAGTGGGGAAAAGCAAAGAGCTGCAGCCAGCGCCGCGGGGCTCAGTCCAGCAGGGAACCATCAGGAAAGGGAATTATCCCGCAATGGTGCAGCCCAGTGCCCAAGGATACTGACAATAAGGTGCCCCAAGCAGAGCCGGGGCCACCGCAGCAAGGGATGCTCCGGCGCAGGGGACACAGAGGCACCTCTTGCCACAGGCTCCTTTTATTCCCACTCCAAAGGCTGCTCCCCGCAGTTGCCACTTGCCCGCGGCCCCGGGGCGCTCAGCAGAGGGAGAAGCGGCGGGAGTTGATGTTCATGCGGGTGACGCCGATGTGCTTGAGCGGCGTGGAGAGCAGGAAGGCGGCCTTGGGCGGGATGTTGCAGAGCAGGTCCGAGTCCTCCTCGCAGCCCTCGAGGCCGAAGGTGGCGTCGTCCAGCATCTCCTTGTGCCGGTGGCAGGCCTGCTCCACCTTGAGCCGGTGCAGCCGCCCGCGCAGCCGCATCAGCTGCCGCGCCAGGAGCTGGTCGGCCGCCTGCATCTCTCGCTGCAGCGGGAGCGAGCGGTCAGCAGGGTCCTGGCTGGGCTCGGCAAGGACGCTGTGCATGCGTGTGTGTCCCCTGCAGCAGCATGGGCCCATACACATGCACACACGCACATGCAAAACCCAGATCTGCATGGCCCATGCACACACGTGCACCTCCAGACCAGCATGGGCCCATGCATGCACATACATGCATGCAAACCCCAGACCAGCATGGGCCCATGCACATGCATGCACACACGTGCACCCACAGGCCAGCATGGGCCCATGCACATGCATGCACACACATGCACCCCCAAACCAGCATGGGCCCATGCACATGCATGCACATACATGCATGCACACACATGCAAACCCCAGACCAGCATAGGCCCATGCACATACATGCACACACGTGCACCCACAGGCCAGCATGGGCCCATGCACATGCATGCACACACATGCACCCCCAAACCAGCATGGGCCCATGCACATGCATGCACATACATGCATGCACACACATGCAAACCCCAGACCAAGCATAGGCCCATGCATATGGACACACAAATGCACCCCTGGACCAGCATGGCCCATGCACACACATGCACATAAATGCACATGCATCCTGGGACCAGTACCAGCCCCACCACGAAGAACACAGCACTGCAGGGCTGTTCCCCTCTTGGAAAGACCCCCCCCTTGCAGCCAGAGCACCCAAGCCCTGCACATCCCCATGCTCTGCACACCGAGGAGCCCGCGGCCGCCTCCGTTCCCCCCAGGAGCTGCATTCCCAGCAGCGACTACTCACCAGCTCCGTCCTGAGCCACTCGAGGGCCTCCTGCAGGGAGGCAAAGCCGCAGAGGCCGGTGGCCGGCGGCTCCCCGGGCCGGGCCGGGCCCCGCTCGGGCGCCCTGCTCGCCCACGGCTGCCCCTGCACCCGCGCCTTCCACTCCAGGTACGAGGGCCGCCGCGTCTGCAGCTTCAGCTTGGCCGCCAGCGCCTTCACGCTGTCCAGGCTCTCCTCGTCCGAGCCGGGCTCCTCCTCGCCCAGCTCCTTGAATTCCAGGCGGCCCAAGGGCATCCTGTCAAGTGACCCCCCAAAACCCAGGTGCAAACACCCCTGTCCTCCCCAAAACCCAGGTGCAAACACCACTGTCCTCCCCAAAACCCTGGTGCAAAGAGCAGAGAGAGGAGCACCAGCAGCCAGAATGTTGTGCGTGAGCCGCTGCTATTTATTTCTCCCTAGAACAATAAAGGTTGGGGACGCCGGTGATAATTATACTAGGCAGGAACTTGACTTATCCAGAGAACAGCAAAGGATTTTTTTTTTTTTCCCCTCTGTCCTACTGCTTTCCCGGCATTATTGTCTCCAGCTGGGAGGAGGCTCCCGCTCCCGGAGGAAGCTTTCTGGGGAATCCAAGGCCCGCGGGGGTGTGAATGATTTATCCTTGGGCGCTCCTGGCCTCCGCGCTACGACGGGCACGGGGCCGGGAGCCACTTCCCGCCGGGGCCGGGCGCGAGGAGGCTGCAGAGGGGAAGGAAGAACGTGGGTTGTCGCCTCGGCGCCGCACGGGAGGGGGGTGTCAGCACGGGGCCCTCGGGGGCAGCACCCCGGGGTGCCGCTGGGCTCTTCCCGCAGGGCTCTGGGTGGCTGCAGCGCCAGATGTGCAGCCAGATGTGCACGGCCAGGGCCACCACCCCGGGCTGCAGCTGCACCCACGTTAAGGTGGAACCCGACGGACGGAGCCCCACGGGCGGGATGGGGATGGGCCCCTCTGCATCCCGCTTGTCCCAGCCCCTGGAGCACCGGGATGCTCCCGGCACCTGCCACGGTGCAGCCCCTGCCGCGGGGACCTGCAGGGATGACGGCGGCTCATCCAGGACAGCGGCCGGTGCTCCCATCCACGGGACACCTGGAGCTCCCCCAGTGCCCCCACGCTGAGAGCCCCGGTAGCCCCTCGCACTGTGGGCTCTGGCTCCAGCCCCTTCCCGGTCCCTTTTCCTGCAATTCCAACAGCCTCTTCTCGTGATGCCCTCGGCCCCTTCCCGGCTCCGCTCCCGGCCCTTCTCCCGCGCTGCCCCCAGCCCTTTCCCGCCCCGCTCGGAGCATCCGGCCCCGGGAGGCGCGTGGCCGGCGCCGGGGCGCGGAGGCCGGGCCTCCTTAAAGCCGACATCCTCCCGGGAAGCCCTCGGCGCGGCCGGGCGCGCAGTTCCGCGGCCGGAGCGGGTGAGCGCGGCGGCGGCACCGGGAGCCCCGGGCCCCGGTGCCGGGAGGGCGGCTCGTGCCGGGGGGCAGCGGCCCCCGCGTTTGCAGCAGCCCGCGGAGCCCTCGCGGCGGGGACGGGCCGCGGGGGAGCCGGTTCGGGAGCCCGCGGAGCCGCCCCGGCCCGGCCGGCCCCAGCTCCCCCGCCGCGGCGGCGGGGAGGAAACGAGCCGTTTCCCGCCCCCGTTCCGCAGCAGGAAGCGCCGCGCTCGCGGTGCCCGCGGTGCCCTGGGGGGGAAGCCGAGGCCGCCATGGAGTTCGCGGAGCTGATCAAGACGTCGCGGGTGGAGAACGTGCTGCTGGCGGGCGCGGGGCTGCCGCCCGCGCGCGGGACCCTCTGCATCACCAGCCACCACCTGCTGCTGTCGTCGCGCCCGGGCGGCGACGGCGCCGCCGCCACCGTGGAGCTCTGGCTGCTCATCCGCAACGTGGACGCCGTGGAGAAGCGGTGGGTGCCGGACGCCGGGGCCCCCGCGCTCCGCCGCCCCTCCGCGCCCCCCGCCGCGGGCTGTAACCTCCTCTTCTCCCCGTGACTCAGAGTGCAGAACCTGGGCTGGTACCAGCCCCCTCGGAGTAACGGCTCCCCGCGGGACCCCAGGTTTGGCTCCCCCGGCTTCGCTCTCGCCCGCGGCACCAAAAAGCTCAACGGCGGCTCCTGCACCCGTGTGCCCCCGCTCGCTGCACCCAGCATTTCACTGCGCCCTGCGCTTCCCTGCGCCCGCGGTCCCGTCCCCTGTCCCGCGCAGCCCCCGGGCCGCTCATCCCGGCGCCGCTTCCCACAGGCTCTCCGGCTCCTCCGGCACCATCACGCTGCGGTGCAAGGACCTGCGGGTGCTGCAGCTGGAGATCCCGGGCATGGAGGAGTGTCTCAACGTGGCCAGCTCCATCGAGGTGCCTGTTTGCTCGGCGCGGGTAAACACGCGGGGCCCGTTTGTTTGCCCGGGCGGCGCCGGTGCCAGCTGTGCTCCCTCCCGCTGCAGGCGCTCTCCTCCGTGGACTCGCTCATGATGATGTACCCGTTCTTCTACAGACCCCAGAGCCTGCGGCTCGAGGACGGGTGGCACCTCTTCCCCCTCGAGCGCTTCTTCCAGCGCATCGCTGCCCACGTGAGCCCTGGGCGAGGGGGCTGCGGACAGGGCAAAAACACGGGGAAAAAGGGAAAAAGCGCCCGCCGCATCCCCGCTTCTCCCCCAGACAAACCAGTGGCGCCTGAGCAGCGTCAACGAGGACTTCAGCGTCTGCCCCACGTACCCGCCTGTCCTCATCGTGCCGGCGGCCGTGGACGACGGAGCGCTGCGGAAGGCGGCTCGCTTCCGGCACGGGGGCCGCTTCCCCGTCCTCAGCTACTACCACCGGAAAAACGGGACCGTGAGTCCGCGAGCGCGCGCGGCCCCGCGCGGCCCCCGGCTCCGCGGCCGGCTCCACGGGCCCCTCGCCCGCAGGTGATGCTCCGCAGCAGCCAGCCGCTCACGGGCCCCAACCGCAAGCGCTGCCGCGAGGACGAGCTGCTGCTGGCGGCGGCGCTGGCCGAGGCCGCGCGCGGCTTCGTCGTGGACACGCGCTCGGCGCAGGCGGCCAAGCAGGCCCGCATGGGCGGCGGCGGCACCGAGCCCAAGTCCTTCTACCCGCGCTGGAAGCGGCTGCACCGGCCGCTGGAGAGGTGAGACGGGGGCTGCGCCGAGAGCCGGCGCTCTCGTGACACAGGTGAGCCCGGCGCGGGGCGGCCTCACCGCGGCCCCGGGCGCCCCCCGCAGAGGCCGGCCGCTGCAGGAGAGCTTCGTGAGGCTGGTGGACGCCTGCAACGACGCGTCGCTCTCCATGGACCGCTGGCTGAGCCGGCTGGAGGGCAGCCGCTGGCTGAGCCACGTCAAGGCGGCGCTGAGCACCGCCTGCCTGGCCGCCCAGTGCCTGGAGCGGTACGGGGGGACGGGGACGGAACGGGGGGACGGGGACGGAACAGGGGGACAGGGGAGGAACAGGAGGACGGGGACGGAACGGGGGGACGGGGACAGAATGGGTGGACGGGGACGGAACGGGTGGACGGGGACGGAATGGGGGTACAGGGGTGGAACAGGGGAATGGGGGTGGAATGGGGGGACGGGGACGGAATGGGGGGACAGGGGTGGAACAGGGGAATGGGGGCAGTACAGGGCACGGGAGGAGAATGGGGGGACAGGGGCAGAATGGGGGGACAGGGGTGGAACAGGGGGATGGGGGCGGTACGGGATACGGGGGCAGAATGGGGGGACAGGGGTGGAATGGGGAGATGGGAGCAGAACAGGGGCAGAATGGGGCGATGGAGTGGAACGGGGTGGGAATGGGAGCAAAATGAGGAGCTGGGAATGGAACAGGGGGCCAGGAGTGAAAAGGGGGACGGGAGAGGAATGAAGGGAACGGGAGCAGTACGGGGCACTGGGAGCGTTATGGGGCAGCCAGGGTCCCCGTGCAGCAGCTCTTGCCCCTGCTCTCCCAGCTCGGTGCATCCCTGACGGTCCCTGTTTTCCCTCAGGGAAGAGGCCTGCGTGCTGGTGCACGGGGCCGAGGGGACGGACACGACGCTGCTGGTGACGGCGCTGGCGCAGCTCATCCTGGACCCCGGCTGCCGCACGCTCAGCGGCTTCCAGGGGCTGCTGGAGCGGGAGTGGATCCAGGTGGGAGCCGGCAGCCCTGGGGAGCCGGGAATGGCCCCGGCCGGAGCCAGGCGTCCTCATTCCCCCCGTCCTCCCCGCGCGGGCTGCAGGCCGGACACCCCTTCCACGTGCGCTGCGCCCGCTCCGCGTACTCGCACGCGCGGCTCAAGCAGGAGGCTCCGCTCTTCCTGCTCTTCCTCGACTGCGTGTGGCAGCTGGGCCGCCAGTTCCCCTGCTCGCTGGAGTTCGGCGAGCGCCTCCTCCTCGCGCTCTTCGACAGCGCCTACGCCTCCTCCTACGGCACCTTCCTGGGCAACAACGAGAAGGAGAGGCCAGTCGGGGACGGGGAGGGGACGCCAGAGCCCCTGCGGTGACAGCCCGGGGTAGAGGTGGCCCTGGGAGCCGGGACAGGGACTCAAGGAGCCCGTGTCGCCCTGCAGGTGCCTGTGCAAGGTGAAGGAGAGGACGCACTGCCTGTGGGCCTGGCTGAACCAGCCTGCCGAGAGGAAGGGGCTCCTGAACCCCCTCTACTCGCCCAACGCCCTGGTCATCTGGCCCTCCGTGGAGCCCCAGAGCATCCAGCTCTGGCAGGGTAAGGAGCCCCGCGGGGTCGGGGAGGCTGCTGCGCCCTTGGCTCCGAGCGCACGAGTCCCTGCGCCTCCCCAGGGCTGTTCCTGCGCTGGATCCGCTCGTCCGAGTACCTGGACGAGGCCTGGGCCGAGATGCGGCGGCTGCTGGAGGAGCCCTGCGGCGAGGGCGACGCGCGGAGCCCGGCGGGGAGGGAGCCGTGAGCGGCGGCGAGGAGGACGGGGCCGGCGCGGGACGCTGCTCCGGCCGCCTCCGCTCCCGGAGACGCCGCCGCTTCCCGCAGGATGGGCCGTGCGGGACACGCGCCCGGAGGAGCCTGGACGGCACCGGGACGGGGGGATGGACTCACACCGGCAGCGTTTGGGCTGTGCCGAGGGAGCTGGGTGCAGTAAAGCGGTGTCTGTCGCAGTGCGCGCCTGCTTTCCGTGCGGCGTTCCTGGGGCAGAGGCATTCCCGGGAAGCAGGGCTTGGGCCCGCTCGCTTCCGCACCTGGAGCAAGAAGGGCAGCGACGGCAGCAGGTCGATGCGCCCAGCAGCCTCCGAGAGCTCCGTGCGTGGCAGGGCTGGCGCAGGGCCAAGCGGGTGGCAGAACGTGCCAAATCTGGCATCCTGTGCCCAAAGCAGGCGCTGGCCATGGCCCCCCTTCTGCATCCATCCCTCTGAGCAGGGAAACAGCCCCAGAAACCTGCCCTTGAACCTGGTGCCAAGGAAGGAAAGAGCTGCAAACCTCCCCTCGGGGCAGGGAGAGAGGGTGGAAGGAGCAGGAATTGCAACACGGCCTTCCGAGTGCAGGAAATAACTGTTCCATTAGGAAAGTTGGCTCAGGGTCAGCGCAGCAGATAAACAGCACGGCAGAACCGGGCGCGAGTGTCAGCTGGAAAACAGCACAGGGCTACTGCACTCTGGTTACAGAGTCAACATTCGGAGCCTTTGGCCCAAACAAAAGCTGTAGATCAAACTGGGAGAGGAGAGAAGCCCAGGGAAAAACAGCCTCCCTGCCCTCTGACAGCTGGAGAGAGCAAAGAAGGCAGGAGCAGTTGTTTTCCCAGGCCCAAAGAGCAGAGGCACTTTTCATTGAGTTTACAAAAGTTTTTATTTATTGCCTGTTGATTTCTTTTCCCGAGGGCTATTTAAATATGCCGACCAGGGCAGGAAGTGTGCGTCCACGGGGCAGCCAACGCGTCGCCTTCGCTCTACGCAGGGCAAAAGGGCAGAGCTGCTTTTTGAGCTGCTTTAGTTCCTCGTTTGCCACCCTCGCCCAGCGCAGAGCTGCTGCCTCCGTGGAGCATTGTCTACTTGGGGTCATACAATATTTCTTTGTAGACGGCAACGGATTGAGAAACGGGGAGGCAGGGGACGCAGGCGCCCCGTTAAGCCTCAAATTCAAACTCGAAGTACTGGGGATCGAAGTAGTGGATGCGAACGTAGCCATCCTCACCACCACTGCTGTAGCTGCAGGGGAGAAAAGACAAGATCAGCATCAGCACAGCCTTGTCGGGCGCTCGCTGCTTTGAGCTGCACACCAGGGAAGAGGCTGTTTGCAGAACTCCCTCCCCAGGCTCACGAAGGAGCTGCAAGGTGAGAGCCAAAGCAGTTCCATCCGCACAAGGCGGATGCCGGAGCATCCTGTGGGCCAGGGAAGCCTCCCGGGAAGGAGCCCGAGCAGCTTCAGATTCAAACTCAAAGTATTCTTCAGTCGGGGCTCTCAGGAAAAAAAGAGAGGCAAAGAGGAGAGCAACAGGCACAAGTTGGGGGCATTAAGCAGCCACTGATCAGCAGGGTTCTTGCCAGGCCCACAGCACCAGCCTGGTTTGGCTCCGAGGGAGGCAGCAACAGTGGGCAAGGTGCTGAGTCCATTCCCCTACATTGGGGCCAGATGCAGCCCACGTTTCAGTTGGGATAAGCTTGACCTGGCTGCAAGAGCCACACAGATCCTCACCTCTTCCCATCGGGGTGGAAAGCGACGCTATTGATAGGACCAAAGTGACCCTTCACTCTGCCAAACTCTTCCTCAAAAGCCAAGTGGAAGAACCTGGGGGAAGGAAGAGGATTTAAATTACCCCAAGAAGTTGGGAGCCCTGAGCGGGCACTCCCAGGGTTTCATGAAGTGCTGCATTTCTGATGACCCCTGCAAGTCTACCAGGAGCTGCAAGGACAGGTACAAGTGAGGAAAAAGCACCAACCTCGCCTCAAATTTGCCAATCCTGGTGGAGGTCGTGGTCACATCCATGGCCTCTTGCCCACCACCAAGCACGACCTGCAAAGGGGACAAGTCACAATACGTCAGTGCTGCATAAACCACACGCAGCCAACGGGAAAACAGAGAGCCAAGTCCCAGGGAAGCCTCCTTGTAACTTGGCAGATCCCACAAGCCCTTTAACAGGCAGGCTCTAGTCCCAAAGAAGTTCCTGCCTTCTAGATATATATATATTTTTTTTTTTTTTTGCAGAAATAAAACACAAAACTTGTTCCCACAGCAGGCAGCAGCAGAGTTCCTTGGGCCCACCTCACAGCCAGCGAGGATGAGTATCACTTTCTATAACCTTCCTCATATCCTGCTACCTGGGACAAGGTGGGAATCACAGTAAGATGCAATAAGATCATTCTTACGTGATCAAAAATGGGAGAGAGGGCTGCAGAGTTCACTGGTCGCTCTGTCCGGAACGTCTTCAGATGCTCAAGTGTTGTGCAATCAAATAACTAGGAGGCAAAAGGCAGAGTTACTCTGCAAAGCAGCTGGGAGAATCATCAACTTAAAAGCAGACCCTGTGAGTTTTTTTTTTTTTTGGCACAGGTAGAAAAGAAATTATAAAGCAAGTGTTGCCCTGAAATGTTAGTTCTGCAAACCTCAAGGCCGCCCATGGGCACCCAAATCCTCAAGATGTTTCCATAGAATCCCGAAAAAGCAGGTGGGAAGTTCCCAGCTCTGCCCTCTCCTGGAAGCAGCCAAACTGCAGCCTCTGTTTTGGCAAAGTTGTCCCCAAAGCCTGGGTGCTCATTAACCACAGCAGGACAGATCCCTCTCGCTGAACCTGCCCGCTGAGCTCTCACTTTGGAAGGAGCAAATCTCCAGGAGAGCCGGGCACACCAGCTCCCAAAGGCTCCCAAGAAGAGGCCTCACCTTGGCTGTGTTGTCCTTGGAGGCAGTGATGAACATGGTCATGTCCCTGGAGGTCTGGATGTCGTTGATCTGCTTGGTGTGCTCCTTGATGTTGGAAAGCTGCTCCCCTGACTGCGGGGAAACGGGGCAGTTTGAGGGTGCTGGCAAGGGGAGCGAGCACAGAGCCATCCCCAAACACCCAATTCCTCCCTTAAAAACAGCTTGGGAGATGGCACTATCCAGTGGCCGCACGGGCCTCGCTCCGAGAAAACACATTTTCACTATGATTTTGCACAAATCTGCTAGTTTGAGGCAAAAGCCACGGAGCAGCATCCTCCCTCCACACACACAGAGGCCAAGGGATTCGTATCAGGGCTCTGATCACACCGACCTTGGCACTGAACTGGTTCAGCTCTCCGCTCTCGTGTCCCGCAATGATGAACTCTCCCAGGGGGCCCCACACGGCGCTCGTGATCTTGGAGTCGCTGCAGGGGATTTTCATGTACGGCTCGTTTTTCTCTGTGGGAAGGAAGGAGATGGACAGACAGAATGGCACCAGCTCCAGCCATCAGTAATTCCCCTTTCCAGGGAATTGCTCGAGTTCCTTACCGATCTGGCTGGAGTCCCGAAGGTCGAAGAAGCTCACAAAACACTGATATCCCATCTGCTTATCCGTGGAAAACATGATGATGTTTCCTCCGAAGTCAAAGCCACAGGTCCTCACGGCCGAGCTCGTCTTCACCAGCGCAAGCTGCTTCCCTAAGCACAGGGCAGGGCACACCACCTCACCAGGGCTTTCACGTCAAGATTAATTAAAGATCAATTAAAACAAGCAGTTTAACACAAGGCTGGGGAAGGCTGCAAGCACCCAACATGCTGACAAGCAGGTTCAGCAACCTGCAAGCACTGACTGCGCAGCAACCACTCGGGCAGCGAGATGAGTAAATTAATTAAAAACTCTTTAGAAACCCAGAACAGAAGCAAATGCTTTCCCCAAATGGGCAAAGTTGGGACCGAGGTGTCTTTCAGCAGGTTAAATGAGCCCATGTCCCCTTGGAGCACGTGGTGGCAGCAGAACTTCCCGGAACCGGGAGAGGCTCCTACCTGTCTCGCAGTCCCAGAGCCGACAGCTGTTGTCTGCAGAGCCCGTGAGCACGTGGCGCGTGTCCCCTGCGTCACCAGTTAGGGAACCTCAACACACTCTGCTCTACATGAGCAGCTGATAGTTACACACAGGGTGAATGCACCGTTACGCAGAGAAACTGCAGACTGAGCAGCTCCCACCCCAGCTCTAGCTCAGTACAGACAGGTATCGAGTCCCAGCGCTCCTACTGTAAAACCCCAAACTTTTCTACCTGAAGTATTAAAGAAAAAGGTTCCTGTTCCCCCATAATAACACAATTTTTGCACACTTCCATCTCCGTTATCTGCCACTGGCACTAGAGATAGAAGATCTGCGGGTCTCAGGCACCCTCCCAAATCTCCCAGGGCCCCATCAGCAAAAGCAGCAAAGCTCAAGCGAGAGCGGAGCGCACCCGCTGCTCATCCCTGCAAACTGCTCCAAAAAACACCTGGAGAGAAGGAAAAACTCACAGTGGGGGAGCAAGGGGAAACAAAACCCGCAGGGCAGGTAACCGCAGGGCAACATCCCGGCGCTCCCGTTGGGAAGCGGCGCAGCCGAGAAAAAATCCCAGATAGGGGCAAGCAAAGGATACAGTCGGCATCCACACACCACACGGCTCCAGTGTGCCCGTTGTAGGTGCCGAGCCTCTCCCCATTGACCGAATACCACACATTGACAATCTGCGGGGAGAAAACAGTCAGAAATCCCCCGTTTTTATGAAACATGGCAAAAACAAACTCAATATTTGTGCACACGGCGGGGGGAAGCCGCACTCACGGGGTCCTTGGCCACGGTGAAGAGCAGGTCTCCCTCGCGGTTGTATTTGATCTGAGTGATGGAGCGCTCGTGGCCCTGCAGCAGGATCGGCTTCTGCGAGGAGGCGGCCGCCATTTAGGCCGAACGAGGCCCCAGCCCCGGTCGGGGCTCCCGGGTCGCGGAAAGCCCGCGACCCGGGAGCCCCGACCGGGGCTTCCGCACCGTTCAACACCCGCCCAGTCCCCCTGTCCCGTCCTGTCCCGTTCCGGTCCCCCATCCCGGCCCAATTCCCTCATCCCGGCCCGGTTTCCCCGTCTCCCTCTCACCATGGCGGCCACCCTGTCAGGGTGGTGCGGTACGCCGAGCGCTTCCGGTGCCGGGGCGCACGTTTTCCAGTCGCCGGGCGGAAGTGCCTCGCCCGTTGCTATGGCGTCGGCGGGTGAGCTTCCGGGTTGGCGGCGTTGCTAGGGAGCTGCTGTGGGGGGCGGCCTAAGTGTGGGCCCGGGGACATGGCGGGTGGATGGGCCCCGTGTGGGGCCTTCTCTGTGGGGACATGGCGGGAGGATGGGTCTGATGTGGGGCCTTCCCTGTGGGGGGACATGGCGGGAGGCCGGTGTGGGGTCTTCTCTATGGGGAGACACAATGGGAGGCCAGGCCAGTTGTGGGGCCTTCCCTGTGGGGGGACATGGTGGGAGCCTGGGCCCAATGTGGGGCTTTCCTTGAGGGGGACAGGGCCCCATTTTGGGTCCCTTTATGAGAGAGCCACGTCACTGAGCCGGCCCCAGCTGGGTCACCCCTGAGGGGGGTATTTGGTGGCCAGACCCAGGCTTCGTGGAGGGGGGACCTGGCCCCCTGCACCACGGCCTCCCGGGGGCTGACGCCGGCCGTGCTGCAGCGGAGGCAGCGGCGCTGGTGCTGGTGGCCCTGCTATGGGGTGGCACCGGGCCGCTGCTGCGGGCCGGCGCCGCGGGGCTGGAGCACGTGCGGGGCCAGGGCCGCCTGCGGCAGCTGCTCGCCAAGATCCGCTTCCTGGGCCTCAACTACAAGGTGCGAGCGCGGCCCGGGGGGGTTACACTGCCTTTCGGGTCACCTCTGTCCCCCCACTTCAAGCCTGGAACTGCTAAATAGTCCAGCTGTCACCAGAATGATTTGTGCTCCCTGATATTTAATTCGTTCGCCCACCACCCTGCTCTCCCCTTGCAGCATTTAGGCCACTTTGTAGACAGCAAGGCACTAAGGCTCTTATTTTGCCTAAAATAAGCTCCGTCTGCCTTTTTTGCATCGGGAAACTGCCACGTCGGGCAGCAGAATCCCAAATGTGCCGCATTCCCGCTGCTAAACATATCCAAGGAAGAGGGTCCGGGTTCCTTCCCTGCCGCTCCTGGTGCTGCTTCCGTGGGGGACACGACGGGTTTGCACACAGTGACCGATGAACTTGTGTTCTCCCCGCAGTACGTGCTGCCGTTTCTGCTCAATCAATGCGGATCGCTCCTTTTCTACCTCACCTTGGCGTCCACAGGTTGGTTCTCATTGCATTTGTGGCCCGAGTGGATTGGGATATGGGGAGCAGCAGCCTTATCCCGCAGTCAGGTGGCCCAGCAGCTGCTATGGAGCAAAGTCACTGCCATACTTAGTGCCAGGGATTTGTGCAGGATCCCTCCTTTTTAAGCTGTGTTGAAACTGCTGCATTTCAGACCTGTCCCTGGCCGTACCTCTGTGCAACTCCCTGGCTTTGGTAGCCACGTTAGTGACTGGCAAGATTCTCGGAGAGGACATTGGTGGTAAAAGTAAGTTGGACTTGAAAGGCCTTTTGTCACAGTGCCTCCTGCACGGGCTGCTAACGTGGTAGCATAGACTACCATGTTTAGGTGTGATCGTGGTGTAGTTTTGGTGTGGATGCTGTTATGTTCCTGTAGGGGCTGTGGCAGGAATGCTGATCACCGTCCTGGGAATCACACTCTGCATAGCTGGTTCATCAACAAGACACAGTGAGAAACAGCAGGAAGCAAACCTGCTCCAAGGCAATCCCCAGGGCTGAAGAGGGGAGTTTCTGCTGCATTGAGGAAGCTGCATTTTGACACACACATCTAAAAAACACAGATTGTATTCCCTCAGCACCATGGTGGAGCAATGCATTTTCCAAGAATATCTTATTTGATACCCTGGCTTAAGTTTTCTTTTTCTTTTTTTTTACCATGAGGCCATGAGGCAAGGGTGACTAAATTATCTTTTTTTTTTTTTTTTTTTAACTGGAGGGATAATAAATTGTTAACAAATCCTTCAAGACACTCTTTGCCTTAATTATGACCCAGCTGATTTTCTGTAGAAGGAATCGTTAGGAAGTCTTCTCTTCTGTGGCTCAGGCTGTGAAAGTGGCTGTGAAATATTTTTGAAAGAAATATCTTTTAATACATAACAAATTTTCCGGCAGATATTTTTATTATAAAGGAGTACATTCTCTTTGGTAGCACTTCCTCCCCAGTTCAGATACAAACCAGTTTCTTGATCAGAGTTTGGGAAAAAAGAGCCCTCTCCTCTGCCAAATCATCACACTGTAGAGAGGAGGAAAGCAGGAGTACTTATATTCTTCAACAAAACGGGGCATCTCATTCCCACTTCACTGGTAGTTTCTCTCTCCAACCCAGATAATTAGGATGCTTGATCTTAGGGAAGTTTTAATTCATCAGAAGCCTTTGGTGCTACATGTATCTATGAATCACGTGCTGTTGTTATCTGCAGCTGCCAGGTATCAGTCTACCTAAATGTCTCTCTCCCGTCACGTTCCCTTTGGGAGGTCTTCAGAGTTCCTTGCTGCTAAGGGAAGACACCATTCCATGCTTCCCATCTTTGGGATCGCCGGCATCCCTCCGTGTTGCCACGCTCCTTTGTGGTTTGTCTCCACTCCAAACCTTTGTGCAGTAAGAAAGAAACACAGTTATTAACATAGAGCTTCCTGCTCTTGCACACAGCTCCTGGGACCAAACTGGATTCCATTTCCAGTCTGACCATGGCCTTAAGTGCAAGCTTAATTCTCAGCACAGAGCCAGGACAGGGCTCATTCTTTACTAGGGCTTTCTCTAATTTCAGTTCAAAGTATGTGTTTCCCTTTGAAGTTCTAATTAGTCCGCAGAGACTACCTAGGCAGAACTGTGAATCATCTTTAATAGAACGCATGTCATCCCATTACATCAATTTTAAGTGTCCTTATGAAAAGCCTGACACAGGAATACTCCATGAGCACCAAGCATCTTTCAGGCATTTTTCACATCGACTTTTGCTTTTAGAAAGACCCCAAGAATTTGTTTCCTTTCAAGTTTCGGTGTTGGTATTACCTAACAAATATGTTCAGACATTTTAGGACTTACATATTTATATCCTGCTGCCTTCCCAGCTGCACCTGGCTAAAGGCAAATTCTGTTTAAAAGTTATATTTGAGGCTACTAAGTTTTGTGTAAAAAAACCTCCGCTAGAACACAGCCAGGAAGCATCTAATAAGTTTCACAGAAACATTAAAGTCGAATAAATACCTTGTTGTGGCTTCTCATTTTGGCTTTTTGTATAAATTCCTCTTCCACAATGTTTGCAGCTGTCTGGAAGAGGGTAAAGATGCTATTACTCTGACACACCAGGAAAAGGGAAATGTTCATTACCCAGATTACAATCTCCAGACTTTGTAAAACGCAGAGCCCTGCAGTAACCCACTCCTCTGGCTTCAGAAGTTCCCCCTCGTAGCACTTCAGTGCTACAAACTCCAGAGGAAAATGCTTAATAAACCTAGCGTAGAGCCTGACTAAAAACAAGCAAGAAAGAAATGAGCCAGTATCCCAAACCCCCTATAAATTACTGATTCATCTGTTCTTAGGGCTGTTTCGCAAAAAAAATGGAAGTATTTCTCCATGGGGATACATCCGAGATGTTGCTTGGATGGCTCTTTCCTGGAGTCTGTGTCCCTGCTGTGCAAAACCAGGAGCACCAATAGAGCCTGGTGGGTGCAAATACCTCCCCGTAGCCTCGTGAGACTCCTGAGAGAGCAGAAAATTGTATCATCTCCTACCTGGTCGATGGGCACCTCCGCCTTCGTGTGTTCGTCCTCTGTTACTTCATGTGCACCTCGCATCTCCCTCCTGGGATCTTTGGCTTTATAAACACCTCCTTCTGCAAAGGGGTGAAAAGCTGCCAAAAGGGTGTTGCAAGGCCTAGTCTTGTTAAAATCACAGAAAAGTTACGGTCATATGCGTCACAAGGAGAGAAGAAGGAGCAGAAATACAGAAGTTACTAGGTAGACCACATGGCTGCTTGCTTCAAGCACATTGGTAGATATTTTGTCCTTTAGCATCAAAGTAAAGCCAGTTTTTCTCAACACTTATAGCAAAATTTTAGCTTCACCTTGATCCGGCCAGTGCTGCACGTTCATGTTACTCTTCCTGTTTCGTCCTGCACGGACAGGTCTGGCATGGAAAAGAGACTCTTCCCCTTGGAGAGGAGGTTTTCTGGGTTGCTTCTGCAGCCCTGGAGAAGCAGTTGGGATCTTGTCTTTCTCTGCGGCTTCTGTGGTCTGCGCTCTGCGACTGTCCAGCTGAAAACGTCCATCACACACGTCTGTATGCCCTCATGGTAGAGCAGTTTATACAACGAGCAGTTTTACAGGGCAATTCCAGTAAAAAACACTGCGACTTCCTACCCAGGAGTCCTCAACCCGACTGGTATGAAGCTGTAACATTGCTTAGCAAGATTTTGAGTTGATTCTACATGTAAATAGGTACAGGAAAGACATTTTCCTTCTTCAGTTATTACATGTTGAGGTGGGAAAGCAAGAGCAGAGTCGCTAGCTCTGTCCTGGGAGGTGGTGCAGTTTGCCAAGCTGAAAACAGGAGGAAAAGGAAATTTCAAAAGCAAAGCAGCACTTTCAGAGATAGCACAGACCGAGATTCCAGGGGACGGTCCAGGAGAGCCCAGCTGCTGTCGCTGCAGTCCCCATTGCAGGACTTTTCCCCACCCAGAGAGCAGGAGAGAGCGCTCAGCCCCAGTCCGAATTCTCCCTCGTCAGCCAAAAAAGAGGAGAGGAGGTTTCAGGAGGAGAGGAGGTTTCAGGAGGTTTTCTCAGGCAGGGAGATTTAATTCAAGTGCAGATTTGCCATGTCCTCAGCTGCTGCTTCGGAGAAGGCGCCAAGGACGAGTGCTGTGACCATGGCAGTTGGGAATGGGAACCGTTCCCGGACGGAGCGTGCACGAGCACCCGTGTCCCGCCGCGGTGGAGCCACCTACCCTTCCTCCATAGTTCCTGCTCCTGCTGTTTGGGTGGTTCCTGTAACGAAGCAGCAGCAGCTTCTCGTTATCAGAAGTCACCGTGGACACAATCCCCGCTCCCGTTTTCCCACAAGGAAGAGCCCCCGCGGCGCCTGTTCTCAGCACAGGGAGAGCCTCACAGCAACACACGTGTCCCCACCAAGATGCCCGAGCCCCGTGCTGGGAACCAGCAGCACCAAGAGCTGCCGACGCACCGCAGTGCCCTGTACCCCGGCGCCGGGGGCACCAGCAGCTCCACGTAGGGCAGGTTTTGGTATTCCTCAGCACCCACCGCCACGTAGTAACCACCATCCACCAGCTCTTCCCCGCCGGACACCTGCGCTCCGTCCAGCCTGCAGAGCCTCGAGCAAAGACAGCAAAGGGATTAAAAAGAGCACGCGAGGGAAGTCAAAGCAATTCCAGCGGGGTGGGAAACATGGGGTGTCTGTGTCCCGGGACGTAAGCGCGGGAGAGCCGCAGCGCCTGGCCCGATACCGACTTGCGAACGGCTCCGCCGCGCAGGTTGACTCTGTCCGTCAGCAGCGACAGGAGCGCGTCCCGCTCCAGAGAGGTGCTCCGGGAGAGCGGCAGTCGGAAAGGAGGGCTCAGCAAATCCCCGTTGCGGAAAACGCTGCGGGAGAGACAACGCAGGGCGCGTGGCGAGGCTGCGGCTCCCACGGGGACAACGTGCTCCGTGCTGGTGCCTTCCAGCCCCCAGGACGCCAACAGCCCCTTGTTCATGTGTTGTGTGCGTCACCCTCCGCTCAAAACACTGGAACGGTCTAGCAACACCTAGGAAGAGCAATGCTCTCCCTGTCCCCAGCATCTAGGGACATCGGCAGGCGCAGGACAGTGGCACCGGTAACTGTGCCATGTGCACCTTTGTCAACCCCTTCCAGGACAGGTAATATTTGGACAGTGGCAAAAAGGCAGGACACGGATGCCTGGAGGCAACGGAATCCTTTGGGAGAGCCTGGGAAGCGTCCCTGTAGGGCAGCATCGCTGGGATCACACAGAAACTCCCTCCTCCAGCTTCCAACAACGTTCCCGGAGAACCCCAAGGGAGGAAATGCCGGGCACTCACTGTATGGTGCAGGGCGGACGGATGGGCGGCTGCCGCGGCGCGGGGACGTGCGGCTCCCAGGACGCTGCCGCGCGGTGCTGGGGACCGGGGTCAGCACGGAGACAGTGACAGGGACGGGGACGGAGCCGCCCCGCTGCTCCCGCGGCTCCGCAGGGCCCTCCCGCTCCGTTTGTTGTGGGTAACGCCAAGGGCTGCAGAGGCTCTTGGCAGAGCTGGGCATTCCGGATCTGTGCACAGATCCTGCCCTGCTCCTCCAGCTCCCTGTTTACCCGTCTCCACTGGGCACCCGGCAGCTTCCAGCTCCGCTTGTCTCCTCCAGCACCTTCCACCCTCTTCCCAGCTCCTTTTGCCCTCCTGCCCGTCTCGGCACAGGGACTCACCCGCAGGCCGGTGCTGTTCCCCATCCCACCGAGCTGCTTCACTCCACAACTTAAATAGCTGCAAGCACAAGAAGTCACCACGTACTAATAGATTTAAAGCCGCTTTCCAAACCCTGAAACCAAAGGCCCGTTCACCCACTCGAGCCTTTTGAAGCTCTCCGAGCCCGCGGCCACGTAGTGGCAGCCGTCCCGCAGGTCGCCGAGCCGGGCGACGCGGCGGCCCCGCCGCGGTGTGTAGAGGTTCCTCACGGCCACGGCGGCGCCCACGCTGCGCGTCACCTCGCTCAGGAAGGCCTCCAAGGTGGGGAGGCGCCGCTGGTTCACCACCATCCTCCTGCCGCCGAAGAAGGGGTCCCCGTTGCGGTACACGACCACGTTCTTGGCTGGGGGCACCGGGGCTAATGCCGGGGAGCTCCTCATTGCCCACAGGGCCAGCAAGATCCAAGCAGAGAGGCTCAAGATCCAGCGAGGGCAAGGAGGGCTCTGCTCGGCCTCCCGCGGAGCCGCTCCGTGTCCCGCCTCCGGCCTCGGCACCGGAGCGAGCGGCGTCTCCATGGCTGCAGGAGGAAGTTGTGGGCCCGTCCAGCGGCCACATCCATCAAACTGCAGAACGTCTCCTTACCCGGCAGCCGGGAAGCTGATCAAGGAGCCTCCCACACACCGGGAACCGCTGATCATGGAGCCTCCCGGCACTGCAGCCTCCCTCCCAGCGTGGAGTTAACCAGCTCGGAGGAGCCGGGAATGCCAACGAATTGGTGGCAGCAGCTCCCGCCGCATCCAGGACAGCAGCATCCTCCCACATTGCTGCCTGTGGGAGAAGGGCAGCGTGTTTCTGTCCTGCCCCTCTTGCACGAACACCCACCCCATGAAGGACACCCCGCGTTGCCGCCCGTCCGGGTCTAAACGGGCTACGGGTTCAGCCGGCTCCGTCCAGGAGAGGAGGCAGGACCAATAGGGACGAGCAGATTCAAATGTCAGGAAAACTTTTTATTTGCAAACAAGTCAGCATCATCGAGAACAAAAAGCTTTATCTGCCGTACGTACATCCAGGCAGTAGGAGCACCGAGTGTTTGCACAGAAGATTCGGGGTCACCATAAGGAACCACAGCCCCGTGTGGAAAATCCCTCCCCGAGGGCCATCAGACAGTCCTGAGCCACAGCAAAACGAGCAAGGCATCCACATGGATAAAGTGCTTTCAAGGCATCACACCAGATCCTCCGAGTCCTGCCCTGCTCCCGACGGCACCAGAGATCCAGCCTGAGCGGCTCTTCCACGCACAGGGCAGGAACCAAGCCCATATCCTGGAGGCCAGCGCTCCTGTACCACCAGGAGCTCAGGAAAGGCAGGAAAGGCTCCTGCCAACCCAGTGCTTCAATCAGGTGTTCCCCAAAACCCACCACACTCACCTGGGGATTGTGTACGCTACAGCTCTGCAGCGTCAGCCCAAACACACAGCTCAGACACCAACGGGTCACCCCTAATTCATCACAGAACTTGCTCCTGCAGGTTTAAGGCACCTGCTGCCACCAGGCAGCTTAGTTCAACAACAAGCGACCAGCACCCGCTTGGAACTGCTCAAAAAGCCCCTTCTGTAAGTGACAATCTTCCCGGCCTCAATTACCTCTAGGTTGTCCTGCTCAGCCCCCAGAAATGGAGTTCCTGTAGGAGGAGGCCTCACTAGGACTCCCTTTAGTCACACAAGCTCCCTTTGCAGTGACGTTTAACGCCTGCTTTGACCAAATATTCACATTTAGAAGTAAAAAAGGCTTTCTAGCCACGTTCATCTGGAGAACTTCAACCTGTGGAGCTGGAGTTCTCCCAGGCTGCTGCTGCCCATGAGGTCCCGCGTTGCCCATGGTCCTCCAGCTCAGCTGCTTCTCCACATCCATACGAATTCCCTGCATCCCCTGGAATGCTCTCCTACAGGTCAGCAGCACCCAGCTTCTTTTTCAGCCTCAAGTACTGCAAGGGAAAGAAAAATCAAATGTTGATGAGTAAATCCCAGGGATCCAGAAGAGGGAAAGATCCTAGGAGGAGGAAAGCACCTGCCTTAGCAGACCAGCATGTAAAGTTGTTAACACCTGACCAGAACACACACATGAGCCTCACCTTTAAAGCAATGCAAACAGCAGCTTGCTGGGCACCTAGATATGCACTAGTGTATTGTACAGATATGATATTTATCAAAGCAGCAAAGTCTCTGTAACAGACCAGGAGCAAAGCTTGTAACCAGCCCTCTGTTTTCCCTCATCGTTCCTTCTTTTCCACAGAAGGAGGAAAAACAAATAAACAAACAAGCGTTGCTACCAGCTGATCTAGGTCTCAAGTAACTGAATTTTCCCTATTCACCTCCCCACAGACTGCACTGCTCAGGCTGCAAACAGGCACTGGTCCAAACCACCATTTTGCAAGAGGCAGGGTCAGGCCCTTACGTTTTTACGGCTCACAATAGCTTGTTCCAACCACAGCAGCTCCATGATCAAGTGATTTCTATAGGCCAGCAGCCCAGGCACAGTCCGAGGAAGCTCCTTGAAATCCTCAAGTGGAATTTCTGCGAAGAAAAGGACAAATAAAGCATTAGCAGAACAAACACTTGGTAGCCAGTCGCCTTTCCCCTGCAGTCAGGACCGGAGAGAGCCAGGAAACATTCTCCCGGATTCAGCATCCCTGGACACTCCTTGGCTCTACCTGGAGCTGCGTGCAGTGCTGAGCAGATGCCACACATCCCAGAAGAGGGATTCCAACCAAAGACCCAGGCAAGAGCCCCCAAACTGCATCTACTGCTTCTTCCTCACAACCACATCCGTGAGGTTTTGGCTCTCCAAGGACCTCCCTGGCCACCTTCGCTTACTGCCAGCCAATTCCAAGCACGCAGGGAGAGCTCCGGAGCGGGAAGCGCCTCCGGTCCTTACCCAGGCCGGCTCCAGGGGCCTCGCGCTCCAGGATGCCGCTGTCCCACACGGAGGGCTCCCGGCTCCTGCACTCCTTGTCTTCTGCCAGGGCGCTGCTCCCCTTCGCAGCGCGGTCACCGGCGCCAGCCCCTGTCCCTGGCCTCGCTTCGTCACCTTCACAAGCCACTTCCTCACTCTGCAGCGCAGCTGGAGGCTTCACGTCGCTGCCACAACCCTGCTCTCTTGCTGCTTCAGAAGCCTCTGAGAGAGGAATCTCCTGCTGCAATTTGTCTGCGTTGGACTTATCACTCAATACAGCCTCTTGTGTAGCTGCACACTTCACTTCTGCTGGCTTCTAGAAGAAGAACATGCAAACAACTGAGCGTAGAGACAGAAATATAAACATTTCAAAGGTTGGCTCTTCTGTGGGCTTTTGTCCCAGGCAGGGACCTGGAGCTAGCAGCAACCCTGGCACCCACGCAGCTGCTTTGAGCCCTCGCTGGCGGTTCAAGGGGTTCTCCCGGCAGCGGAGCTCGCTGCAGAGCAGCGCTCGAGCCCTGCACGGGCTGCTCGGTTGGGTGGGACCCGGGGAGCTAGTGCACGTGCACGAACCGCAGCAGCCGGGTGCACCGCTCGGGTGCTGCTTTTGTGGCTGACTCCACCCGCAGGAGCCCAACGACGCGAACGGGGAGACAAAAACAGCCCTTTGCTGCGTAACTATTGTTTTGTGTTTGGTAGGAACCCGAGGGCAGGAGAATCGACAGCCGCCCCACGGCAGACCCATGCCACCCCATGGCAGACCCACGGACCTTGTCCACATCCACAGCAGACCCACGGACCTTGTCCGTGACAGACCCACGGACCTCGTCCACATCCACAACAGACCCACGGACCTTGTCCATGTCTCCGGCAGACCCATGGAGCTCGTCCACGTCCACGTCAGATCCACGGAGCTTGTCCTGATCTCCAGCAGACCCACGGACCTTGTCCACATCCCCAGCAGACCCATGGAGCTTGTCCATGTCCCCGGCAGACCCATGGACCTTGTCCATGACAGACCCATGGAGCTCGTCCACACCCACAACAGACCCACAGACCTCGTCCACATCCACAACAGACCCACAGACCTCGTCCACGTCCATGACAGACCCGTGGACCTTGTCCACATCCATGGCAGAGCCACGGAGCTCGCCCACATCCCTGGCAGACCCACGGACCTCGTCCCCAGCAGATCCACGGACCTTGTCCACGTCGCCAGCAGACCCATGAAGCTCGTCCATGTCCACATCAGACCCACGGACCTTGTCCTTGTCCACATCAGACCCACGGACCTTGTCCTTGTCCACATCAGACCCACGGACCTTGTCCTTGTCCCCAGCAGACCCACGGAGCTCGTCCTCGTCCCCGGCAGACCCATGAAGCTCGTCCAGGAACACGGGCCGCAGCAGGTGCTGCCCCCGCCACTGCAGCCGCTCCAGGCTGCCCTCGATCTCCAGCACCAGGGCCTCGAACTCGGCCCGCACGCTCCGGAGCTGCCTCCGCAGCAGGAAGCCCCTCACGCAGGCCTGAGAGCAGAGGCGCCGCTGGACGACAGCGGGTGCCCTCCCTCCCCGTCCCCCCGGTGGCCACGGGGTCCCCGGGGAGGTGCCCTATGGACAAGGAACACGGTGCCCTATGGACAAGGAACGGCCACGGAAGGAACACGTCGCTCTCGGCTTCTTCCACGTTTCCAGCTTTAATGAGGCAGCTCCGACCCGCAGCCCCAGAGCCCCCTCCAGCCGTGTCACCCCCCGTGTCACCCCCGCCGCTGTCCCCCTGGGGACCCCATCCCGCGGTGCCCCCCAAGTGCCCCAATCACCCCCACGCGAGGCGCCACCCGGCTGCACGGACCCGCATGGCAGCCCCGTCCCCTCGTGTCCCCCGCTCCAGCTGCGCCCCGGTCCCCGGCAGTGTCCCCGTGTCCCGTGTCCCCTCCGTCCCCGGCAGTGTCCCTGTGTCCCCCGCTCCCCAGCAGTGTCCCCTGTCCCCAGCACCGTCCCCGTGTCCCCTCCGTCCCCGTGTCCCCTCCGTCCCGCCATGTCCCTGTCCCCCTGACAACCCCCCGTGGGCCCCATCCACCCGCGCGGGCCCCGGGGACCCCCCGGTCCCCCCGCACCTGCAGCCGGACCAGGCCCCGCACCCACCGCCCCTCCGGCCCCGCGCCCGGCTCCATGGCGGCCCCGCGTGACGTCACCCACCGCCGGGGGCGTGGCCGGAGACACCCAGGCCACGCCCCCTCCCGCGTGTCCCCGCCTCCATCTGCCCCATCGCCCCGCCCCATCGCCCCTCGCCCCGCCCCCAAGATGGCAGCAGCGGCCCCTCCCCTCGCGGGTGCCACGAGCTGTCCCGGCCTCAGCCCGAGGCGGCGTCCGGCGGCTCCGGCTGCTCCGCCAGATGCAGCCGCTGTCTGGGCCGGGCGTCAAGGCAAAGCGCGGCCCAGCGCGGCCCCCCGCTCCTTCCGTCCTTCCCTCCCTCCCGCCGAGGATACATGGAGCTGCTGAGCTCCTCCAGCTGCGGAAGGAAGCGGGAGAGCGGCCGGAGCTGCGGGCAGGGCCCCGCGCACGGGGTCGCACGCGGGGGGCCGGGGCGCCGCTCACGTTGCCCAGCAGCTGCTCCAGGTTCCGGTCCGCGGCCGCCCGCTGCTCCCCGGAGAGCTCCTCGGCGCAGACGTCGAGGCCGAAGTGCAGCCGCGCCAGGCGCTCCTGCATCTCGCGCACGCGCTCCAGCTGCTCGAAGGAGCACTCCTTCCCTGCGCGGCACCGCGGCGTCACGGCCAGCACCGCGACGGCCGGCACGCACCGCGATCCGAGAAGCGTTAAGGTTGGAAGGGACTCTAGGGATCATCTAGTCCAACCTCCCTGCACGCGCAGGGTCACCTAGAGCACGTGGCACAGGGTGGCATCCAAGTGGGTTTGGAAGATCTCCAGAGGAGATGCCACAACCTCTCTGGGCAGCCCGTTCCAGTGCTCTGGCACCACGATGGACCGTGATGCACTGCGATTGCTGCGATCACCGCAATGCGCCGTGACGCACTGTGATCGTCGTGGTGCGCTGAGATGCACCGTGATGGGCACGATGCACTGCGACGGGCGCAATCACCACGATGCACCGTGATGACCACGATGCACCATGATTGCCACAATCACCGTGATGCACCGCAATGGGCGCGATCATCACGATGCACCATGATGACCATGATGCACCACGATTGCTGCAATCACCACAATGCACCATGATGACCGCGATGCACCGCGATTGCCACAATCACCGTGATGCACCGTGATGGGCGCGATCACCACAATGCACCATGATGACTACGACGCACCGCGGCTGCCGCAATCACCATGATGCACCGCGATGGGCACGATGCACCGTGATGAGCGCAATGCACCATGATGACCACGATGCACCGCGATTGCCACAATCACCGTGATGGGCGCGATGCACCGCGATGGGCACGATCACCATGATGCACCATGATGACCACGATGCACCGCGATTGCCGCAATGCACCGTGATGACCGCGATGCACCGCGATCACCGCGATCAGCGCGCTGGCCGCGCGCGGCGCCCACCGAACGCCTGCAGCTTGCCGCGGTGGAAGTCTCTGAGCAGGCTCAGCAGCCCGCCCTGCGCCCCGCACGCGTCCGAGACGTCCGTGAGGAAGCTGTGCTGCAGCGGGGCCCCCTGCGCCTCCTCCGGGCTCGTCCTGCGCGGGACGGAGACGCACGCGGTGTCACCCGGCGCCGGCACCGCGGCCGGGGGCTGCCGCCCGCCCGGCGCCCGCACTGACCGGGCCCGCGAGGGCAGCGCCGACGAGGGGCCCTTGGCGGCGGGCGGCAGCGGCCGGGGCAGCGTCGCCCTGGGGCTCCGCTTCTTCCTCCGCTCGTCCATGGCGGCGGGGGGACCCTGCGTGAAGGGGCCGTGCGGGAGCATCGGCCCCGCCGGTGGCTCCGTCCGGATGGGACGGGCGGCAGGCGCGGGGCAGGGGGTCCCCGCGGGCTCCGTGGCAGCCCCAGGGCCACAACCCGGGTGCTCAGGCCGGGCCGTCCCCGCGGCCGCACCGGGGCATCCCGCAGCGTGGAACAGGGCCCGCCGGGCGCTGGAAAAGCAGCCCGGGCGCCCCCGGCTCCGGCTCGCGCTCCGCGGGACCCGCGGGCACCGGGGCTGGGCCCGGGCAGAGCCCGCGGCGCCGGGAGCCCCAACCGGGCCCTGCAGCGGGGACGGGACGGGACGGGACGGGACGGGCCCCGCGGACTGACCTGCACCGGGAGCGCCGCGGCCCGGGCCGGGATTTGCATTTAAAGGCGACGGGAACTTCCTGCGCCTCGGAGCAGCCTCCGGGCTGGCCCCGTGCCGTTCCCGGCGGCCGCTCCGCGGGGCGGGATCCGGCCCCGGTCCCGCAGCGCCCGGGGCTGTTTGCGCCTCGGAGCCTCGTGCGGACCCGGACATCGTCCCCGGGGCCTCCCCCAGCTCCATGTAACCCCCGTGTCCCCATCCCTGGTTTTGGCATCGGGATTGGTGCCATCGCAGGAGCCGTTTCCGCACACAGAGGCCTCTGCTCCCACAGGAGTTGGGGCCTTTCCCCTTCGCCGCGGGGATCCTGCAGAGCTGGCAAAGCTCCCTGCGTTCCTGTCTGGAGCCCTGTCCCAAAGCCGCCTCAGCGGCCCCAGCTCTTCCTGCCCATCAGCTCCTTGTTTGGGGCAGGCGCGAGCAGGGGAGAAGCTCCAAGGAGCATCCGAACGCGGCAGCGCCTGCCCCGTGCAGCCCATCCCGGGCAGAACCGAGTGGAGAGACCACACGGACACGGGCAGCGACGTGGGCATTTCTATTGGGAACGGGGATTCACACAACAGACCCCGCACGGAGGCTCTCGGTACCATAACAAAAATAAAGGGCCGGTGCCGTGTGAGAGGTTTTTATTTTACTGAAAAGCAGGCAGCAAAGTCCGGCGGAGGCTGCAGCCCTCCCTTGGAGACCTTTCCCTGGGAAACGTCCCGTTCTCCCCCGGCCAGAGCTCCTGGGACAAATCCCCGTCCCAGGGAGCACGTCCTGCTGCACGCGCGAGGCTACAGGGGACAGCAGCTCGTTCGGCTCCGTCTCCACTGCTGATCCCCACGTTCGTTGAAACGGGATTTGCTGGGAAGCTGCTGGAGAAAGGGGAGCGCAGGGAAGCGGCTCCTGTGGGCTGGTCCCCCCAGCCAGGCAGGTCCTTCACAGCGGAGCCCACAATGCTGAAAGTAAAGTCGGGTTTTGCAAAGAGCTTCCAAACAAGCAGGGGGCTCCCAGAAAGAAGAGGGAAAATGAAAAAAGTCTCGAGAAACTAAACTGAGGCCCCCCAGCAGCTCCACAAACGGCCTCCGAGCGCAACGTGGTCCTCAGGCCGCGCGCTTGGGCGTCTGTCCCGCGCATCCCGCAGCAGGAGAGGCTCCCGGGACGCGGCGGCGGCGGCACAGGGACAGCCGGGCGCTCGGGAGACGCTTTCCCGACCAAGCGACCGGGGAGAGGAGAGGCTGGTCGGAGCCCCGGAGCGCCGGGAGCAGAGTCCTCGTGCTGGTGCCAGCCCCCGGGCATCGAGCGGAGACCCGGAGCGGGTTTGTCCCCCGGGACGCCCGGCTCTACGGGCACCTCCGGGATGTGGGTGCCGCGGGGCGGGTGCCGGGAGGTCCAGCCGCAAGGAAGGAGGATTCAGGGAGAAGGACTCAGCCAGCCCTTGCACAGCTGATGACACGCGCTTGTGCGAAACACTGAGGAACGAGCGCTTTGGATTAACTGTTTAATACACTTGTGCACATGTGCGTATAGCAAAGAGGCAACTGTGAATCGTAAGGCTATCGAGACAGCGGCAGGGCGGGCACGGGCAGAGGCCCCGGCGGAGCCCGCCAGGCACCCACCGTTTCTCTGCTGCTTTTTGTTCCCTTTCCATACACAGAACCCGGACAACAGAGACAGTCTCTTCTCCCCTCTTCGCTCAGCTCACACACGGGAGAGAGCTGCCGGTCAGGACGTAAAAAGAGAAACGAGAGCAAGTCCAGGAGCTCCCTCGTGCCAGGGGCCGGATCCAGAGGGCGAAGGGAGAAGCCGGGAGCGGGAAGCGTCGGCTCCCTCCCGCTCAGTCCTTTTGCTTTAGCTCTCCCGGAGAGCACGGAGCTGACGGTGGAGGAGGTGACACGTCCAGCTGTCCCAGTGCCACCGGCTGCAGGGGGGCCGGGCACTTCCACACCCGCGTTCCTGAGCTGTGCTCGGTTTTAGGGGAGTCACAGCCTGCCAATGACAAGGGCTTTTACTGAAAGGGACCATCAGCTGAGGCTCCATATATTAGTTTTTCACACACGTGCAGGGAGGTGGGTCGTTCTAGTTGTCATATATATCCATATATAAAGTGTATGCTGCCCTGCACGTATTTTATATATCATATATATATATAATTTTAAAAACCCTCCAAGAACCTAAGCTGGGAAGTCTCACAGCCCCCAGCGGGCCGTCCCCTCCCGCGTGTCCGAGGGCCAGCGGGCCGAGCCCGGCCCCGTTGGCGCTTGCCTCCCTTGCCCTACCTCTGGCTACCGGGTCAGTCCGCGCCCTGGGCGCGCTCCTCGGGGCCCCTCTGCCCCAGGGCTCCTGGGCTCAGTTCTCCCGGGCTCTCCGCGGGCTCCGTGCTCCGCGCCGGCTTTCCCGAGTGCGGGCAGTCGTGCGCCGGGCGCTGCTCCGCCGCCGCCTCCGAGCTGTCCCGGGATGGGTCCTTGGAGGCTTCCGAGAGCTCCGCGTCCGCCCGCGGTGCGTGGGCACACAGGTCCTGCACCTTCTTGTTGAGGTCGTTGCGCTCGCTCTGGAGGGCTCGGCACAGCTTCTCCAGGCGCTGGATTTTCACCTGAAGTCCCTCTAATTCCTTATCCCGAAGGGTTTTCTGCAAAAGGAAAAGCAGCTCAGGCTTTACCCGCTCTGGGGAGGGGGCAGAAAGGGAGATGACACCTCAGTGAGAACTCAGGGGGGTATTTATGGAGGCCAAGTGCAGCTAAGACGGTCTCAGACTTCTCCCAGGCACCTCAGCATTCACTGACTCTCACCACACACAGCGGGTGATGGATTTATGGTTAGATTTGATGATCTTGAAGGTCTTTTCCAACCAGGATTCATCAGAGAAGGAAACTGAGCCAAAGGGAGCAGCTGCCTGAGTCAGCACAGAGGGAAAACCAGGAAAACTCCTCACCTCTTCAGCCATCTCCAAGAGAGCCTTGTTGCTGCTCTCCCAACGAGAGCGGTACATGGTGGTCTCTTTCTCCAACTTCTTGATTTTCTTAGTCATCTACAGGATCACAGAGACAAAAGTAAGAAATAAGACACGGGGGCAGAGTGCTGCAGTTGGTTACATGTAGGATACTCTCCTACAGGCACCCGCTTTCCCAGCACAGCCATGAGATGCTGCTGTCCCGGGAATCAGTCTCCTCATCCTGCTGGAATTGGTCTCCCTGGCAGGAATCACCAACCAGGCAACAGATGCAGGAGCTGGAGGGAGCCCTGGGGGCTCAGAAGGTGACAGAGCAGTCACCCCTCAAGGGTGGCACGAGCAGTCAGCTCGTGGCCCATCCTGACACCAGTAAAACCGAACAGACCCAGGGAGCTGCTGCTCCCGGCCAGGCGGTCCCTGCACCCTGGGGGGCTCCCACAGCCACCCACCTTCTCCATCTCCTGTTTGAACGTCGTGAACACTTCGCTGCTCTTGGAAAGGGTGTTCTGGAACTCTTCAAACTTCTCCGTGTAGAGCGCCAGCTGCGGGGAGAGGAAGGGTGACAGTGTTCACTGCTCCCCGAGTCCTTCTCCGAGGGCGACGTTCCAGCCGCGGCGCCGTCGTGGGGCTGGACTTCCCGGCTAACAAACCCCCCTTGCAGGGCAGCAAAGGGAACAGCCCTGTCCCGTTCTCCCAGGGGCCCCCTTGGGGTGATTCCACAAGGGAGATCCGTGTGGAAGCGCTGGTGCCCGGAAAACCAAGGCCACCTTCCCCAGGGAGGTGGAAGAGCTGAAGAAAACCCCAGCTCACACTGCGCTCCCGGTGCTGACACGGGCTCTCCAGTGCCACGTTCAGGGACAATCCTCCTGTGTTTTCCAGCTTAAGGAGCTTAAGTGGCTCATCCCTGCTAAGGGAGGAAGACAAGCAGAGCGGGTCAAGCACACGGGGCAGGGAGCTCACCTGCTGCTTGAGGTGGGTCTCCTGCTGCTTCATCAGCTCACACATCCTCTGCGACTCCACAGCTTCCTTCAGCAGCTAGGGAGGAGGAAATGCAGTTATCTGCTGCCACCAGGGAAGGCCCCAGCGTGGCCCTGTCCAGCTGGCACTTGGCCTGGAGGCAGCAGAGGCCTGGCAGAACCACGAGGAGCAGAGCAGGGCTGCAGCCTCCCTCCTGAGGCCCCTGGGGGGAATGGGCATGGCTGGGTACACACAGCCCTGATCCAGCTTGGGCTCTGCCCTCAGAAAACCGACGGTACCAAAATTTCCAAGAGAGATGAGGCAAAGAACTTGCTGCCATCAAAGAAAGTCACAGTAAGACTTACAAAGTCCTTCTCCCGCTGGTGCCTCTCTTCTGCCTCCTTCAGCATTTCCTGGGCTTGCTGGAGCTTGGCGTCCACCAGCTGCTGCTGCAGGTCCTTGTGTTTGAACACCTTGTCGATGTGCTGCCAAGGGGAACCACACTGCTCAGCCGGGCCCCCTTGCAGCAATCCCAAGGGAACATCCCAGGGGCCTGGAGGTCCCCTCTGGAGCCAGCAGCAGCTGTCACCACCCCGGGGACACCCGCGGCTGGGCAGGATGGAGGCAGCAGAGCAGCCCGACGCGGGGCTCCTGCCCCGACCCACCTCCTCGCGCAGCTCGTACTGCTCGATGAGCTTCTTGAGCCGCTCCGCCAGCTCCATGTTCTCCTGGCGCAGTTTGGAGTTCCTCTCGTTGTGCTGCTCCATCTGGAGCTGGATGTCATTGAGCGTCACCTGGAAGTGGGATGTCACCTCCTTCCGCTTCTCCTCTTCCTCCCGCGCGCGCTGGACACCTTCTTCCTGCACGAGGAGGGCAGAGCAGGACCGTGAGCCCCTGAACGGGCCGGTGGGCAACCTGCCCAAACGGCCACGAAGCCACCCAGCCTCCAACGACTGCCTGTCCTGACTGTGAAGGCACCTGGAGCCACTGCTAGACAGGCCCTGCCTCAGCCTGCTCCGGGCCTTTTCCCTCCATTTCTCTGGGAAACAGGCCCTGAAATAATAATAATGCCCAGGGACACTGGGTCGAAGTGACATTTTGCCCTCCTAGGTGCCTGTGCGAATTGTTCTGGAGGGCAGAGGGGACTGCAGGGCCGTGGGGGACGTGAGGACGTGCAGGCGTTTGCTGGCCCCGAGCGCCACCAGCGCCGCAGGTCACCGTCACCAAGAGCCACACCGGGTCCTGGACACGGCCCCAGCCGCCTTCCCGGGGACATTTGGCATCCTGCTCTTCTCCAGACAAGACCCCTCCGAGCGCTCGGGATCCACCAGCCCCGGGAGCAGCGGGAAACCCCAGGGACCTGCCTTGAGGGTGCGGTTGTGTCTCTGGAGCTCCCGGCACAGGCTCTCCAGCTTGCTGCGCGCCAGGATGGCCTTGCTGTGCTCGCTCTGCAGGTGGTCCTTCTCCTGCACCAGCTGCGTCTGCTTCTTCTGCAGGATCTTCATCTGTTTCTGGGAGTTACGGTGCTCTTCCAGCTACGGCAGGGAGGCAAAAGGAACAGATGCAGCAAAGCACGTCAGGGCTGTGTCCCCCCGCAGGGGAGTTGGGAATCAAAGCAGCGGTCTCTGTCTTCTGAGGGGAGGACAAGAGCTTTAAATCACAAAAGAGCAGAGCGGGACTGCCACAGAGTGTCCAAGAGTGCCTTGGACTCGACCTTTCTGCTTCCCAAATCAATCATGCTGCTGGAGTGACTTTGGTGAACGTGTGTTTCTTGCCAAGAAACCATCACCAGAAACACCACGTCTGAGTAACAGCGACCAGCAGATCTGCCTACAACACTCCCGGCCTCGCCTGCACCTCCGCAGAGCCCCCGGCTGGACCGACAGCACCAATCCTGGCACGTGGATAGCCAGAATCACAGGGATTCAGGAGCCTGCAGAGCTACACGAGTGTCCCCCCAGCACCACGGCCACCCTCAGCCTCATCAAACAGCCTCAGCCCTTGCTGTTGTGGGGTGTCCTTCCCCGGGACCTGCAGCAAAGCAAACAGGGCCTCACCAGCTCAGCGTATTTCTTGCACAGCGCCGCCAGCTTCTCCTCTGGCGTGCTCAGGGTGTTCAGCGTCTGCATCAGCAAAGTGATTTCTTTGCCTGGAACGAGACACGGATTTTTTAAAAAATAAATCCCTTTCGCAGCGTTCTGGCTCATAAGGCAAGGACAGGGGAGAGGAACCAGGCGTCTCTGCACAGCCCAGCTCATGGGTACAACCCGCAGCACCATCTCCAGGCTCTGCCCCGGAGATTTTCCTGCAGATGCCAGGGAGGATTGAAGCAGGGATGGGGAGGCCTGGCTTGGAGCACAGGCCCCATCACTGGGTGCCCGGGCAGAGCTGTGCCCAGCAGAAGGGAAACGGGCAGCACTCAGAGGCTGCAGCAGCGCTCAGTACGTTTCCCCATGTACCCCAAGAACGAGAGCCAGATCGTTTCCAAACCCTGCCCTACATCATGCACCTAAGGTGCTTATTTCACCGAGGGCAGTGAGCGTGATACAAAGAAAAACCCACGTCTGCACTGAAGTTCTCAAGCTGGCTCCAGCCCGCAGCGGGGAACCTCTTACCAAGGCCCTTGGCTTTCCTCTTCTCCTGGGCTCTCTTCTGATCCCGCTCCCCGTACTCCTCGGTCCCTTTGGAGCTCTCCTTCTCCCCGTTCATCTCGGGGCCGCCCGGGTCCGGCTCGCCGTTGCGGGGCGACTCGCTGCGACTCTTCTCCGCCTCCTCGGGCTCGGCGGGCTCGCTCTGCCCGCCGTCCTCGCCCGGCCCCTCCTGGCTGCTGTCCACGCAGTACGTGTTCAAGATGTCCTCGAGCTGCCTGCTGAGCTCCTCCGAGACGTCACGCACGGCCGGCCGGGAGGACTTGCCGTCCTCCTGGGGGAGAGGAGCTGTGGGAGACGGGGACACGACACTGTGATCCTTCCCCCGCGCGCTCCGCGCTCCCCTCTCTGCTAGGACCCCCGAAACGCAGGGCACGGGGAAGGGCTCCTCGTTGTCCCCCTGCACCCGGGCAGGCCAAACTTGCAGCAGCATGAGCTGCTTTGTTCTGGCTGCGTCTCCAGCCAGCTGCCCTGACAAAAGAGGTGCATTCCTAGCGGGCTCCCTTTTGATCAGGAGAGCATGACCAAGCCCCTGACATCTGTCAGGAGCAACATTTCACGCCCCCCACCTCCCTTTAAGGCAGGCAGGTTTTGCATGGGCTGCCCCTTGCTGATGTCCCTGGAGGGAGGCCTTTGGAGACCACAATAGATTTTTAAACCCCAGTTCGTCTCTCTCGTCGCATACAGAACAGCTGTGCTGGGTCACATCAAAGGTACCTTGTCCCCAAGAGCAAGCAGCAGCGGATGCTCAGGGAAGGAGGAGGCAGCGCAGCCCTCAGCGCTCCTCTTAGCCTCAGAAGTTCCCCAAAATGAGACTCCTAAATGACAAAGAGCAGCTGCTTATTCAGCACTAACTCACACACTGGGCACTTGCTACGTCCCATGTTTACTAGGCATCAAAACATAAGGTACAGGGTTGATTTTAACTCAGCGACTGCTTTAGAAGACATGTTTTTTTTCTTCCAGAGAATTATTGTTATGACTGAAAAAAGCCAGTGCAGATCACCCCATGCAGCACTGGCCCAAGGAAAGAGATGTGTGACTTTTTCCTGTATGGGATCCTTAAGGCCTAGGCAAAAGTAAATAACCCCTTGTGTTCAGGTGAGGATGCAATGGCCCAAGGAAAGAGCTGTGTGACTTTTTCCTGTATGGGATCCTTAAGGCCTAGGCAAAAGTAAATAACCCCTTGTGTTCAGGTGAGGATGCAAGTCTGCACGCTGGAAACCTGCTCCCCAGGGAAGCAGTAGCTACCTCAGAATTGCACACACAGTGCTAAGAAATGAGGGTTTTCTGCTCCTGACATCCCAGCTGCTCTTGCACCACAGCCCGTCCTCCGAGGAGGGAGCAGCAGCCCGGCTCTGCGCAGGCTTGCGAGCCGCCTTCCCGTGCCCGAATCCCGGTGCCGGGGCCACGGAGCGGCGCGTGCCGGCGGCTCCCACCTGCGAGCGCTGCCGTGGCCTCGGACGAGTCGCCCTCCTCCAGCCCCGGGCTGCTGCCGCTGCTCATCGGGGCCGAGCCCGCGCCGCGCGGGGCCACCTTGGGCTCCCCGCCTTGGTTCTTCATCGTGCCGGTTCTTCCCGCTCGCTCTCAGCCAGCCCTAGGAAAGAGAAACGGCAGCTACATCTACCCTTGGGAAGGAGCAGATTAGGGGGTACAGCGGGGTCCGCAGCCGGGAGCCAACGGAAAGCGACGCGCTCGGAAGGGAGAGCGACGCATCCCGGGCAGGCTGCTGCCCAGGATAATTAAAATCAGAGGAATTATTGTCCCTGGTGAGGAATGCTGGAAGGAGCCCCTTGGAGGGCAAGGCACAAGGAGTCGTAGTCGCTCTGCAGGCTCCTCCGCACCGTTACCCCCAGCCCCGGTTACCTCCAGGCCCGCGGCACTTCCCTGCCGAAGCCCCCTCCCTGCGCGGGACACCTGGGGACCAAAACGGCCGCATTTTGGGGAAGAACGGCCACAGAAACGCCTCCCTGGCCGCAGGAACGCAGGGCTCCCGGGCGGGTTAATTAGCATCGCCCACGGGCTGCGGCTAACGGGACGAGCGCCTGCCGGCTCCGCTCCCCCCTGCACCCGTCCCGGTACCGATTGCGAAGCGGAGCCCCGGAGGAGGGCACGAGGAGGGGAGTTTCGCGGCTCCGTCCCGGCGGGAAGCGGGCGGGAGCCGCCCGGCACGCGCCCGCCGCCGCTCCCCGGCCCGCGGGCGCCGCTTTTCCCCGTTGCCGCCGGCAGCGCGGCCTCCCCCGTGAACGGTCCCGCCCCGCTCCCGGGGCAACGCCGGCCCCCACGGCAGCACCCCGCACCCACCCCCCGCCATGGGGCCACATCTGCCCCCGCGGCCACCCCTGCCCCGTGGCAACGACGCTGCCCCCCCCATTTGCCCCCCGTTACTACCCCCGCATCTGCCCCCCCCCCCCGCGTCCGTTACCCCAGGTCCTGCCCCCTCCACCGCGCCCCGTTAACGGTCCTACCCTCGCGCCCTCCCCGCCATGACGCCCCAAGCAGCCCCGCGCCCCCCGCAATGACGTCATGCACGTACCCCGTGACGTAACCGCCGGGGCGCTGACGCCGCCCCCCTGCTGCTCCCCCGCCGCTATCGAGCCAATGAGCGGGCAGGCCGCGGCGGCAGCCCGGCCCGGCGGAGGGCAACGAGGCCGCAGCGGCGCCGGGGCCGCCGGCCGCTCCTCCCCGGGGCTCCGCGCTGCGGCGAGCGGCAACGGCGCGGGCCTGCGGGCGGGCGCGCAGCGCGCATGCGCCCCGCGGGGCGCGCCGGGAAAGAGGCGGCGGGGGACCCGCGGGACTACAACTCCCAGCGTGCCCCGCGCGGGCGCGAACTACAGCTCCCGGCGCGCCCCGCATCGCGGGGCGCGCCGGGAGCTGTAGTTCGCGCCCGCACGGGGCGGCCGTTAACGGCCGCCGCTCCCGCCCCCGCCGCCATGGCGGCGCCGCGCCCGGTCGCGCCGCGCTCCCGTCCCCGCAGCCACACGGCACAGCCCATGCACAGATGCGGTTTATTCGTTAACAGCAAAGGGCGCGCGGAGCGGGGAGCCGCGGCCCGCCTTGCTGTTTTAAGGAGGTCGTGGCTAAGTAAACTCCAGGCCGGTAGAGCGGTTTAAGACAGAGCTAGGGTTGTTTATACAGTACGTGAGGAAACAGAGGGGAAAAAAAATGCAGGACAACCAGTGAGTGATTCCAGAGACCGTCATTTCCAGGTCTGCCTGCCTCACAGTGCTCTATTTACATAAATTACAGAAATTTCTTATATATTGTTCTCTGCAGCCCAATTAGACAAATAGCTACCTCTCTATAATATAAAAAATACAAGGATTTGGCTCTTCCTTTTGAAGTAAAATGTACATGATCCAACTGTGAGCAGGAGTGAAACCTGAAAACTCAGGCCTGTTGCTACTGAAGTTAACACCGCACACAACAGCGCCGTCTTCCTCCCCACCCCGGCTGGGGAGCCGCCCCAAAGCCATCAGAAAGGAAAAACAAAAACCTCAAAACATGTTTTCATGAAAAAAAAATATAGTTTTCAAGTAAGGATGAAGATGGGTTTCACCATTTCAACACGTTGCGACTTCAGTCAGTAGCAATGCAAACAAAGCCTGTGCAGTGGCAGCTGTGCTTCCTCTTTCAAAAGCCACCCAAGCATCCCACCCTTTTCATAGTTACCATCTTTGGGGTTTTGGTGCCTTTTTTTTTTTAATTTTTTCCTTGTAAATACCACTAGCAGTTCTTCAAAAGAAGAAAAAAAATCTAGGCAAAGGGAAGAATCCTTCCCCAGAAAGCCTTCTCAGGAGAGGGAGACTTTCCCACTTCTTGTGCATTTACAGTATATTTCAGGGGAACTTGGCCCAGGTCCAACAGGACTGTTGTCCCCTGAAGGAGGGTCGCAGAAAGGCCAGGGCTAAACTTCGCTCTTGGCAAATTAGAGTCTTTAATAAAGAGTAACATGTGCAAAAAAATTAAATAGATCAACCCGGGTTTTCAGAATTACTGCTGTCAGAATGCTTACTTTCTATTTGTGTTCTTACCCAACCCAATGGTGAAATCTCAAATTAAGTACCCGAGGTAAAAAGTGACATTTGGGAGAGACCACCAAAAAGAAAGAGGTGCAATCTGTTACCTCAGTGTCCTTCCTCCACCCAGATGCCTGCTTTAAAGACACAAATGCAGCAGCAAAAAGAGAAAAAAAAAGTGTAAGAACATCCCCTTCTCTCCATGAGGATAAAGCACTGCTTCTAGTTGTTTCTGAAGGAAGAATTGTTTCCTAACAGGTGGAGTGGGTGTTTAGCCTTCCATTTGCAAGGAGAGGGGGTGGGACCATCAGCTGCTCCCAGTTGCTTCTTGGCAAGTTTGTGGTGTTCCTTCCCCCTCCGGGCACATTATAGCTGGAAACCTTCCATGGGGGCTTCAGGTTGCTGGAAGATGAATTGCTGCTGGTTCTCGTCTACCTGGGGAGCTAGAGCGGAGTCATCCTCTACTCCGAAGTAGTGCTCGATCAGATCGAAGGCCTTCTGGTAGATCTCTTGGTTCTCGTGGCTCTGCAGGAACTCTATCTTATCCAAGCCTTTGGAGAAGAGAAAGGTGGCACGCGATGAAACAAGGAGATGCTAGAGTTTACACTGCCCACATCTGTCCTTGCTCCTAATTCCAGACACGGGATCTAACACCCTGCCTGTGTTAAACTCACATTTTGTCAGCAGCACGCTGGCATCTAAAACTAACTCCTGTTACCCCAGAGCTGCTTGGGGATTTTCTCTATCACACTTACAACAGTAGGTTTAGCTGCATCAGCTAAAGCAGATTTGATCACAGCTTTCTGCCGCAGACTGAAGTCAGTGGAATTAATACAACGGGCCGTGAATGGTTTGACACTTCTGGAGTTGGAAGGGGAAAGAATTAGGCCCTGACCCACCAGCCTCGTCCAACAGGAGGGCAATAACTGCTCTAATTCTCCAAATTAAACCCACTACAGAAAAGGAAACGTCCAAGCAATAATGCACACTTGGAAGTCTCAAGAATTGCTCTCACCAGGAGAATCAAACACACTTCCAAAGCTAATTTGGAACAGAATCCCTTGTCTGGTACACATTTAAATGCTGAGCAGAAATGAAGCTGATGAAATCAGCACCTGTCAACATAATCTATGTTTTTCAAAGTCAACAGCACAAGGTCACCAGCCCCAACCTACCGTAGGCCTCCTCGATCAGGCTGCAGTAAGGGTTGATGCCCGTCCCGCTCTGATTAGCCTCCTGCTCCCCAAGCCTCAGGATGTTCTCCAGGCCATTCAGTGCCACCTGAACAATCTTTGAGTCCATAACAGTCAGCAGGTCACAAAGAGGCTTGATACAACCCAAGTTTACCAGGTATCTACAAGGAGAGCACCAAGAACGTACACTCAGCTTTGAGGATAGCAAGCATCACGTTCATTCATTAGACAAACTCACAACAATGAGTCAAACTAGTGTTACCTAATAATATAGGAATATGTTTTGCTGTTTTGCAAAGCTTTACTCCATTACTACTTTGTCTTGCAATTCCCAAAGACAAAGCTGCCACGTTTTCAGCACGATTTCCTCTAAAAGGAGCCTTTGGGAGTACCTGATCTGCTCTGGCGTTCCTCCTGACGTTGCATTTGTAATAGCCCATGCTGCCTCTTTCCTTGTACGGAACTCTGCTTTCTGCAAGATTTCTATCAGCACCGGGAAGATGTTTGCATCTATGACTGCCTGGGGAGAGAGAACAGGAAGAGGGTTTGAGCTGGCAACGTGGTTTCCAAAAACAGCTGAAAAACCCTAACTCTACTTTCCAACAAACTTTCCAGGCTAAAACTTTTTTAACGATTCCTCCATTTTATTCCTCTAGCAAATCCCTTTAACACAGGCTACTCAATTCCATAATTAGCACAGTATTACTACATCAGTACTGCAAAAGGCCTTTCATTTTATCTGCCTTTTTATGCAGGCCATTGAAAGGCCAATTAAATCTCAAGAAGCTACAGTTTTTCAAGAGGGTATCTCTAATTGAGCAGGGAGAGACATGATCTTTATGTCCTTTTCTTACTCCAACGATCCCACAGTGGGGACTCATTTCAGGAGTAGTCTTTGCAGGCAGAGTTAGCATATTTTAGCTATTTTACTTGGCTGACAGCTAGAAGCAACCTGCCTGCAAAAAACTTAACAGAAAAGAGTTTGCAAATTTTTCCTTAACACTGAACTTGGAATCCAAGGTCACTTGAAATGAAAATGCCTTGAAGTTGTACCTGTATTTGTGCTCTGTTTCCTGCTGCGATGTTAGAAATTGTCCAGCAGGCTTCTTTCCTAATTGACTCCTTAGGACTGCTTAGTAAGTGAAGGAGACAAGGCAGTGCTGAACAGTTCAAAATCACCTTAAGGGAAGGAAAGCACAAGTGAGGTCACTGGTATCAGGTACAGAGCCAAGTTTTCTACCTTCTTTCAATTTTCATGCAGTTGATATGGGGGCTGCATTTCTCTCCCCGACCCTTTCAGGAAGAGGGGAGGAGAGATACAGATATTACATAGCTGTTAAAAAAAGGTAGAAAGTACTTTGCAAGATATATAGGAGATGGGACAATCAGCCTTTCTGAAGCTCCATTTAAAAAACACAAAAACAAAACACCCCCAGCACATGCATTTAAAGTAACGGAAAGAAAAGCAGATGTATGTTCCTCCAATGCACTTGGCTTCTCAAAGCTTGCTGCAGCAGTCTGACCAAACCATGCCGAGGAACAAACATACTGTTGCCAAAGTGCTCACACTGAAAGAGATCACGCACTGAGAGTAAGAGACATACTCTGACAAGTATAAATGTCATTGGTATCGAGAGCAGGACTCTTCTTTAGCTGCATCTGTGAAGCTGCCACATGCCCTCACCTGGGTCTGGATGTCATCCCCGGTCACAATGTTGCCGACGGCTCGCAGAGCTGGGGAGGCCACTTTGTAGTCATTGTGCCTGCAGAAGGGATGATGCAGGGATAAAAACAAATCTATCACGTGTGCCCAAACTCAAGAAATTCTCTCCCCAGTTTCTCACCTGCATAATTTAAAAGTTCCACCCCCTAGCACAGAGGGGATGCACTACACACAAAAGTTTTCCAGACTACCACAGGATAAGCAGAGACTGAATTTAAACTTGTGTTAGGATCAGCACAATACTCTGTTTTCACAGAGTAGTCTAAGTGTCAGTATGGGCTTCTGTTATTAAGTTCTTCCCCATGTACAGCATTAACTGGTATTCCAGTGCTAAAATGCAGAGTTTCTCTCAGAAAAGTTAAGCTTAAAAAAATAATAATCAGACCCTAACATTAACTTCTTCAGGCTTAGCTAAGGTATCTGAGCAATCCTAGCTATGCCCGATTTCTGTGCCCACCAGAAATGGCAATTGCACCATGGCAAGTTTTGGAATGAACACGCTCAGCCACGTGCTACCCGTGCTCACTGCTTCAGCCCTGAGAGACAGGATACTTACATTAACAGCTCCACCAGTCGTCGACACACACCAGAGTCAATAACTGCTTGAATTTTCTCATTTGGGCCATCTGACAAATAGGAAAGAGCCCAGCATGCATCTGCCAGCAAGTCAGAGTCACTGTTGAATAATAATCGGGACAACACTGGCAGGCAGGGAGATACCTACAACAACAGCAGCCACCCGGGAAGATTAGTCACGTTCTGTCAAGGACCACTGCATTTGCACGTAAACATCATGTGGCTCTGCGGACTGCTAAGATAAGTGTTGAATGTCCACAGTTTCCTTCCCCAAAGTCAGCAGCTTCCCAGCTGGTTTGCATGGCTCAGAATCTAAGATTGCCTCAACAGCTTTATTGCTAAACTAAAATTATACCCCTTCCTCTTGGGCCCAGTCTAGACTTCCGAGACAAGTGCTACTCCCTAAATAGTTCAGTACACAGAGCTGCAACCATCAGGAGTTGCACCTCTGATTACTCGGCTTATTTGCAAGTGTCTTTATTTACAATCAATTCCAATTTCAAACCTTACTGCAGGCTCTCCAGCTTTGACAAGGGAACTTTCTAGTGTAAAAACATCTTAAGGCATTTTAGTTCTATCAGAATAGAATGGTACAGATCTGAATGGCCAGGAGAGCCCTTTAGCTTTCCCTTTCCTGCTGTGGCACTGTCACTATCACAGTGCCCAGAGAGCTATACTAGTTCTGACAGAGTCCTGTTTTGTAGCATTTAGATGTCTCAATTAGGTATTAACTATAACTTGAAATGAAGTCTGACTTCCAGAGTCCATCACAAAAAGGCTCAGAGAGCCCAGGGCACATGCTCCTTGCACAGAAGTTAGTGTTCATCCCTTGCTTGAAGGGCCTGGACTTCCAGCTAAGTGATGTTAGGAGGTTGGCAAAGAGCTAAGTGGGCATTCAAATGCCTGCTAAACAGTAAGATCTCAATCTTAGCAGGAAGAAACTCACCCTAGTGCTTCCTGAAATGGCTTAAGGCCAATTGCCAGAAGTAATTTGCTCTAACACCTTGCCTGGATGTCTCCCTACCAGCTACATGACAGCAAGGTACCTATTCTCACCTTATCAAATTCAGGCGGTGGATTCTTTCCTCTGCACAAGTTTGACAAGGCCCAGACAGCATTTCGTGTCATCGTCAACCTGGTGGACTTTGTAAGAAGCCTAAAGAGACAGTTACCATGAATTATAGCCTTAGTGTAGAGAGACAGAAGTGTAATAATTTAAGTCACTTTTTTACCAAAAACGGTCTAAAATAATTTCCTCCCCTTCCCAAGGGCAATAAGTAGTACTTGAGAGCATGCTCCTGAGAATGACACGCCACACTAGCTGCAGAGAGAAGGCTGTATGCAGAAACCTGCTCCCCTTTCTCAGTCCTTGAGGAACCCTTTCAGACAGGCTCCTGAAACTCAGAGCATAAGCATGAGGAGCAGGAATCCAGAAGGACGCGTGCCGAAACAGTAAGCCCCATGACTTCAGAAAGACAAGCACCCTGCGAGGGCGCTCGCTTCAGATTCAGAGCAGTATAAAGGTTTATGAGAAGGCATCGTATCTACCAAGTCCCACCCTATCAGATATTGTCTGAACAACTGCCAGTTTATCTGTTACCAATGGCCTGAATCCCACTAAACACTGACACACATTGCTAGGGAACCTCTTCACCCAGCACACAGTACAACGGGACTTCAAGAACTGCACTGCTAAGTGTTCATGGCTACTCACATTAACAAGGGAGGAAGAATAGCGCAGTTAAGGACATAATCTCTACACACAGAGCTGTCTCCAGCAATGTTTCCCAATGCCCAGACAGCCTGAAAAGAAAGAGCAACAGTTTTAGCATTCACAAAGTCTCTAAACAGAGGAAGAAAAGGCAGTGTGCTAGGAAGGCATTTTCCTGTCACTTCAGATAACTGATATTTAAGTTCACCCTCTGAAGCCAGTTGTTAGATACCACTCATTTTGAGCACTGCATTTTAATTGTGTAGTTGTGCTTCTTTAGGGGTAGGAATGAAATCTTGAGCCTTACCTGTTCTTGAACATCCTCAAAGTCAGAGTTTAACAGCTCTATAAAGATAGGGACAGCCCCAGCCTCAATTACTATTTTTGTTTGTTGGGAGGTTCCTGATGCAATATTCGTCAGTGCCCAGGCTGCTTCAAACTGAAACAAGCAAATAAGTGACACAGGCATGAATAAAAACCCCGACAGCAAGATATTTACCACTGAATTTTAGTTGTGTTTTTGACCTCTATTAAATATAAAGGTTGGGGCAAGGGGAAGTTACTCCATAAAATACCTCAGCACCTGAAAAGAGATTTTACTGCCTGATCAAAAACACATCTGCTAAATGATTTCTCAGAGGCTATAGCTTCTCAAAGGATTAACTAGTGAAAGCACCACCAGTCACAACAGTCATCTCACTTATATGACACTTTCAAGTATGACAATTGAAAACATGTAGCCTAGAAACACACACAAAGGAGAAAGATTCCCCTATCCAGGGCAGAGAACTAGTTTTAGTTCACCCCCGTCTGACTAATACTACAGAGATGCCTTAAGTTCAAGTGAAGTTGAACAACAAGTTCTCTGCTTTTGTTGCTCATTCATTATTTGATTTAAGTATAGATTTCCATTCAGCTCTCCTTGAAGGTAATCCCATATGACATAAGATCTTGGGCTAGAGGGCAGGAAGGAAGATTATCATCAACTCTGACATCAAATCCCATGTATGGAATTATATGGCCTCCACAAAGTAACTATAGTTATTACCACACTGGAAGGAATCTCAAGAAGCCATTTAGTCCATCCCTCTGACCAAAGCAGGAGTAGCTCTACCTAAACCACTTCTAACAAGATGTTCCTAAAAGTCTTCCAATAGTGTAGATTTTTCCTATCTAATTTGTTCTTGGTCTTAAATATCTACCAACACAAAGGTCAGGCACAGGAAAGCCAGGCTTTCTTCTGCTACAACTCAGACAAGATTTCTTGTCCTACCCCAATGTGCAGGGTAGGTAAATCATCTATTCCTGGAAGAGTATTAGCAAAAATGAGTTTAGGACCAATTTACAATTCCCTCTTTTGCCTCTTTACTAGCTTTACAGGCTGTCTATCTTTTCACACCCACAATATGATCTGCATCTTCTGAGTTCAAGACATGGCTTTTCCCTAATGGCACTTGTGGGCTCACGTTGCTCAATTGTAAAGTTAATGGCTACATGCCACCAAGAATTCCTACCGCAGGCTCCCTTACCTGTAGTGTGCAATTTTCGCTTCTTTTCAGGAATTCAACAAATCTGTCCACCACTCCCTGAGTGTTTATCACTTCATCTATTGGAGGATTTGGCTCTGAAATAGCAAGGCAGCATCACAACAGTACACAGGCCTAATCCAGAGGAGTAAACAAGAATGGGCAATTATGGAACTGAATGGCTGAAGCTGTACTCACCTTTGGACAGCAGCTTCCTGAATTTCTGGGTGGTTGCTAGCTGGAGATCAGGGTCATCTGAGAAGAGCATCTCTACCATCTCTCTTGTAATCACTCCTTCCTGGAAGGGCAGAAATGGGATAGAACCACTCCATTCCACACCGAGGGGAAAGGCATTGCAGCTGAGACCACCTAGTGATTTTGTGCTGAGGCAGGAATCCAACAATTCCTAACTCAGGATTACAGCATACTCTTAATTCCTGGAAGATTTTTCCAGATCATTAGAGGAAGACTGGCAGTATCCTCAAAAGCAGGAAACAAAAAAGCAAAGCTTGTCATTTCTATGCAGTCCTCAGCATTAAATCTATCCGAAGATGTGATTGCAACAAGGAAAAGGCACCTTACCCCACACGTTGTGGAACTGACATAGGAGTCCACAAGAAGGCTATCAAACACGGAGGCATCTTCATTAATCAGTTCCACATTTCTCCTTTTAAAGAGCTACGGAAAAAAAAGTCTTTATTAGAAAGCAATGGTGAATAGTCTTTATAAGTAAATATTCTTGTTCCACAGACTAAATGCAACCTGAGTAGAAAAGCAGTCATTAATAATAGCTCTGTGCTCTGACGACTAGTTTGGCACACCACCTTTGATTAAAAAATTAGTCAAGTCTTGCCCTCAAACATGCAAATACCCCAGTCACCAAAGCATCGATATAAACCAGGGTAGAATTTAGCCTGACAAGCTCAGGAAATGAGGGAGAAGACAGCTTGTAGATGATGCACTAATAGGGCAAATATTTAGTGAGAGCTAAACACATCACTGGAAACTATCTCACTTTCATAGACCTTCAAGCTAAACACACAGCTTGGAGCTGAGAAATACTTCCAGCCTATAACTCATTTAATTTTCCTGCTGCTGGAGGAAGCAACACTATCCACTAATTGATCAAAAAGTCTTAAAAGTACAGACCCACAAACAAAAGCCTCTAGTGCCCAAAAGACGGGGAGCTTGGAGAGCTCTTGATGTGAGCTACACTCTGTACTAGATGCACAGGAAAAAGCACAGTAAAATCTCAGCTGAAAAACAGGACTGCCAGTGAGTCTTTATACACAGACCCTTGAGGGCTCCAGTCGAACAGGAGCACATTACCAATTGTGTTAAAACTGAATGCAAGCTAGTCAGGGCAAGTTACCTGTTGTTCTCGCTTCTGTTTGCGCAGTTGGATCCCTTCCTCTTCTCTTCTCCGGCGCATTTCTTCGGGATTTAGAGCTTTATTCTTATAACTCTTCATTCGATAGTTATCCTTTGCAGGGCTCGCCATGGTTTCTGTAAAGAGAAGAAAATCTGCTTCAGATTTCAATCTCCCTTCTATAACCCACCTGCCCTCCGCAGTCTGCACGTGTGAGACCAGAAATGGAACAGCCAGATCAAAAAGCCTTTAAATTAAAAGGAGTCAGTCTCTTAAATGCTGAAGTTTTAAGTTAGAACGAGATTCTGACCTTAGTTCACGTGATATGCTAAGAATATTATGAAGTTTCTAGGAAGCCCAGGAGTAGATTTATTGCTCTGGAAACACCTTGACCTGACTTCAACATCAAGCACACCACCCATATGAAAGACTTCTACTAAACAGCTTCATTGTCCTCAAGAGGAGTAAATCTGGCCTCCACCTGGGTTTTCCACAGAAACTGTCTCTGCTATCCTGGCACAAGTCACATCTTACAGATTCTTCTCCAAATCCAAAGGCCTAGTGAAGATCTGGCAAGACCTGGATTGTAGCTCCCCACAGCTACATCAACTTCAACATTTTAGAGCAGCTCGTGACAGCATCCAAACTTGTGCGTGTGGCAAAACCAAGAGAATTCACAGCAGACACTGAAAAAACAGACACTTTAAAAGAAGCTGTTTGCAGCAGAGTAACCTGGTGGGACAAACACGGCCTCAGCATTTAGCTCGTGGCTTACTTATTTTGCTGCTTCATATTTATCTGACTAATGCAGAACTTCAGGCTTCATTACTTGGTTATTTCCCTCCTGGTCAGGGAAGTGACACTCCACTATTCGGCACAGTGAAAGCAACCAGGACCAAGTAATAACTTGGGTACAAACTGCTTCACTGCATCCAACCACGGCCACCGCTTTGACCAGATCAACTTCTTTCTGCATCTTCCTTTCTCCAGTTTATGAAGCAGACTGGTTGGCTTCATTTTTGTGACCTTCAAAAGGCAGGAAGGAACCAATTATGCTACACAGTAAAGTGCCAATTAACCCCGTGACCAACAACTTGCTCGACTCTGCCAGTCTGCTGGATACCAATATTTTTGTTTTCCTCCACGTGCCCTTGGAAGCAGCGCCCTGGGAAAGTCTGCCCTGCTATCTCGTTATAACCCTTTCTTTCAAACCCAGAGCACTCCTCAGCCAGGCTGCTTACAGAAAAACTGCCTCTGCCTTATCAACTGCCTCCAGCCATCCTGGAAGCCTTCCAAAAACCAGCAGAAGTTTCAGAGCTCACTGTCCTGCTGCTGGGAAAGCCCACAGCCCTGCCAGGGCTTAAGTGACACGCAGGCAAGGTATAAACCCCAACACTGCATTGTCACGGGAGGAGAAAGTCACCCGAGGGATTCATGTGTTGGCATGAGAGGCAACAAAACACTTTGTTCTACCATTTCAGAGAAATAGCTAAAAGAGACAGAATACTAAGTATTATGAGGGGAAAAAAATACCACTTCAGAGCATCTGCTTTCTAGGATGGGGTCCCCTTACCTAGCCAAGGCAGCAAGAGGCCGTTCTTGGCAAAAAGCGATGGAAAAAGCTGTATTTTTCCGGAAGCGCCGCTAAGATCCCAGTTCCTTGGTCACCTGTGCTGTAACAGAGGCCGGTCCCTGGCGCATGGCCCTGACCCCAGGCTGCCCAGGGCTGCGAGACCATTTTGAAGCTTGGCAAGGAGCAGCCGGAGGCGACACGAGGCTCGAAATGATGATGTAGCAGGAGGAGCTGGAAGTTTATTGGCAACCCTGAAGGCTGAAACACCAGCCAAACTCACCAGCAAAAGCAGCATTCCAGTGCAAGCCCTTTTCAGCAACCTGCTCTAGATGCACAAAATCTCAGTGTCTGCTTAAGTGACCAGAATTTGTGAGAAAAAGTGACTATATCATCCTAAGCACCACTAAGAAAGCTGTCTACAGTCTCAAAAATAAAAGATAAGACAAAGCAGAGGCCAAGGATCATGTAGAAACTATGCAACTCCCACTCATCCATCCCTCTTCCCAGCAGCCCTTTATGCCAGAATTGCAGGGAAGGCAGCATATTTACTGAATAACTCAGATGTTAGAGAAAATCTAGGGAAAAAGAAAAATATATATATACACACACACACACACACACAGAGAGAGAGAGAGAGAGAGAGAGAGAGAGAGAGGGGTCTTAGGGGTTTATATCTACTCTTACAGCAGCAAGATGCCATCTACATTCAGATTTTAATTCAGGAAATACTTGACTGCTGCTGCTTGTTCTGTAGGTGTAGGTGTTCATATTACTACCCAACACTAATGGCTGTTACATCCACACAAAAGACTAACAGTCGCTCGTTTAATTCAGAAGGATTACAACAGATTCTCCAAGGAAGGCAAATTTGCAACCTCCCTTTGGAAGGCGAGGTCTCCAATTAAAAGGCAGTTTTAAGAAAGGGAGGAGTAAAAAGTAATTAAGTGGGTTAATACTCTATACAGGATTAGCAGCCAGGCGGTCATATAAATAGCTAAGTGCCACATGACAGCTCAGCTGCCTGGGAACTTGCACAATCCCTCCCGGCTCGGAGCGCACCAAGAACGTGCTGCCCTTGCAGGACAGAGCCCCAGGATTCCCCAGGATGCAGCTCCCGAGGTGCCAGCTGGAAAACCAGGCTGGGGGTACCCGGCTCCCGATTCCCTGTTGCGCCTTGCGCGCGTTTACCGCTTCCGATGCTGCTTTTTCCAGCCTGTCATCTGCCTCAACGCTTGATTGGGATTGGAATTTGTACCATTGCAATCTAATTCCTATGGAAACAGATGAATGTCACAAACGCGGGATTATGATTCCACTGTGAGCTCAGCAGATGCCGTAGGCAGCACAGACTGCAGCAAGCACAAATCTATGAAAAATAGAATGGGAAGATGCCAAGCACATACAAATTCTTTATTTGTAGCATTTCAGCACAAAACATCTAATAATTCAGTATATTTGCATGGCAGGCTTCAGTGTTAACCATTAACTCACATTCTAGCAGTGTAAACACCTAGAAAATTATCACACTAACTCAGACTATTGGAGTAATTTGGATTTTAGTGTTAGGAAAAGCAATCACCTACTCGCAGAGGAAGGATGCTCAGACAATGCTCAGGCCACTGGTTTTCACTTTGCACTTTAACTCTGAGATGTTCCTGCCTTTGAAGAAGAATTCTTGGTTACAAGATGGCCATGGAAACCTAACTAGAGCAGGTTTCTTTTAGCTAAAAGCTCTAAAGCTTTTGTTGTCACATTTAGGCAGCTGCTCTAACCTCCAAGAAGTGCTGTCCTCTAGGCCAGCAGCTTGTACTGCACCTCTCCTAGGAAAGGATTTTCTCCCTTAGAAACCTGCTAAGCCCTGCCTTAAATCAAGATAGCATCAGCTCACACCCTGGAATTACGAAGCCGTTCTGCTGTTATTCCAACCAGGACTCCGAGCTCAACTACAGCCCTCAAAAAACCCTCTGCAAGGCGACTGCAGCCTGCTCACGTGTGTCGCGGGCCCGGAGCAAATCCCGCCGCTCCCAGGCCAAATCCCACTTTTCCGAGGCCACGAGAAGAGGAGCCCACTCCTCGTCACCAGCCTCTGTCCTCCGGCCATGAGCAGCCTCCTGTCAGGACACGCATGTGCTCGTGTTGCTGGAATGAGGTAGGAAAACTGCAGGCACGTGGGCACGGGTGCCTGGGGCACGGCAGGGCCCAGCTCTTTGCAACGGGCACCAAAACCAGATTTTCACTCCTGGAGCTGCTCATGCAATAAAGCTCAAGGAGTTTACCCAGAGTAAAGCAAAAGAGGAGAAAGGGGGGAAAAAAACCCACACAAAACCCAAATCCTCCAAGAAACAAAGCCACACGCAAGTCTTTTTCAGAGCAATACTGTTAGACAAGGACAGAGCTTGTGCTGCCCCACTAAAGGGTCAGCACAGCATGAACACATTGGTAGAGAAAGGAAAGCAGCAGGAATTAGGACAGAAGAGCCTTAGCACCAGGCACCTCCTCCACCAGGAGGAACAACAAATAGTCTTTCCAAATAACAGCAAAAGCCAGTTCAGCCACTCATATTTTAGGCCCTTGCTCATACTCTGTTTCTACCATCCTGATCTCCTGCTGCAAAAACAGCTCGACTTTCTAGGAATCTGTTTTCCTCCAAGTTCAGCATCCCTTGGATTAACCTAGACCATTAAAACCTGCCTCTTCCTTTTTCACTGGTCAATTAAACCTGATTACTGGGTCTTCCTTGAAGCATCCAAGTTTACCTTGCCAGTATATTGCCATTCACACACTCTGGGAACAAAATGTCTCAAACTCTATCATCCTTGGATTAAACTCTTCCAGTAGGTTCATTTTCCCCAGCACAGAGGCAAACTGCAGAGGCAGAGCTTGTACTGCCTGTTAAAAAAACAGCCCAGCTCCTTTCAATACGGCCACAAACATCCTGCAAATCTACAAGAGCATGAAGTCATTTTCCAAACACAAAGATCAGCCAAGGACCTGCTACTTCACAAGAAGAAACTCTCATGATGTTCCTTAAAAAAAAAAAAAAAAGGAACAAGGAGACTTCAGCTTAGCTAACCCCATTTAAACTCTGACATCGTTACCACCACACCAAGATTATCACAGCTTCTTAATGCTACCGGATCAGAAACTCAACCTCGCTTTTCTCCAGATTATGTTCTTCCCATTTCTCTGCATTAGAGGCATTTGCTTCCAACATTTTTCAGCTGCCGGTTAAAGCCTCCCAGCTGAGTCACTGCAGGGACTCGCAGCTAAATCAGGACTTGTGCTGCTGAGTCAGACCGAGGCAGCAGAACAGAGGAACAGTTACACAAATCTATACTGAAACTTCATTCACCAGGAGCTGAGGGCCCAGCTACATCAAGTGTTTTGCCTTTTTGAGTCAAAAAGGCAAGATTTTACACGTGTAACCAGATGTATTTGATGAATTCATCAGCACTGACCAGCCTGCGTGGCCCCTTTCAAAGCCAGCCCAGCTGAGATCTTGGGCTGCACCTCTGAAGGTCCCTTCCAAGCTCTTTTCTTTCCTGGGATACTATAAACTTGGTCAGTTACAGTTAAAAACAAACAGTTAAAACTAAAAACATAACTTGACCAGAAAAATGCAGCAAGTGAACTACCAAGGTCCATCTGACCAACCCGGCTTGCTCTGTCCCTTGGATTTTTTTTTCCATGCAGCAGCGGGTTTCTCCATTTTGTGTACCTGAACATCCAAAGGATATTCCAAGCTGCTCCTGGCTTTCCACCCCTTTGCACAGGCTCAGGGCTACGGACCTGATCCTACAAGGCAAACTGCTACAAGCTCAGTAGTGGTTACTGCTCTCCGCGGTCCTCAGGCTCCTCATGGTCCAACACAACAGGGCAGGTTTTGTCACACTGAGTTGCAGGGGATGCAAAAAGACACTTCACGAATCCATACAGGTTCTCCCACCTTTAGGGTACCACGGAGACCCACACACTGAACTGTAAACACGGGACTTTCTGCTGGAACAACTATCAGGAAAAGCAGCTTGGTAGATTTTTCCCTGTAGAGCTTGTTTTTAACAAAATTCTTGCACTTCCAATACTGCCCTTGAGGAAGGGCACAAAGTTTAGTACTAAATCAGCTTAATTTAAGCATCAGAGCAGTTCAGGTCACACTAAATGAACATTTTACACACAGAAAATCAAGCTAACAGTACAAAAACACATTGAAGACTCACAGATCACCTGAAGCTGCTGGAAATCTCTTGTGTATATTAGTTACTGGGGCATTTCTTTAAAAAGAAGACAAAAGAAAGCTCTGGTGATATTCTTGGAACTGGGGAAGGAGATGCCAAGCATTATCTGGAGCTCCAAGGAGGCACCAGCAGGCAATGGGTATTAGGCTGACTGCGAGTTATTGCTTCATGATCTCCCATTTCCCCAGCAGAATTAATTGCTAACATTTGTTACTCAAGTTCATGTCATTTGTGCACTCAGCTGGGCAAGTACAGCCCACAGGAACACACTGGCCATTAAGCTGCGGAAAGTGGATTCCATAGGAGCTATATCCTAAGAATTTGGCCTTTTTGAGTCAATCAAGCCAGTCGGTAGCTGTGGCCTGAACCTAAAGTACCTGGAGAACATTAAGCAGATGGCACGATAGGTCTGTCATGTTTTGGACATGAATTACTCACTGTTATAATCTATTTGCAGCTGGAAAGAAAACCTCTGGCCACTTCTACATCCTCTAATCGTCACTTCTTTCTTCGAGCTGTCAGCAAAGATGCTGTTTTAAGTGAAAAAACAAAACCCTTCAATGCAACAGGGACAATGGGGCAGTATTAGGCATTTCTGAAGTGTTTCAAAATCTAATCCTTCTCTAGTATATCCTTTGTAAGTGTAAGGAGTGTCACTCTGAAAACCACAGCTGACGTCTTGAGGCTGCAGTAGTATTAACAGGCAGGTTAAAACAGCTATCAAGGACTAGCTAAGGATAGGTTCCTACATTAAATTTGCTATATTACCTACCTGCCGTTTTTGATAGATTTATCTATCGTCTTCATCTATTTATCTATTTAGATATCTTTCATCTATCAAGATAACTAAGAACAAAATGGAAAAAAGGCACTTCATGGCTCAGAAGACACAGAGAGGCAAGGAGACCAGCCAATTATGCATGCAGGGAAAAATTTTAAAAATGCCAATGTAGAAAGCCCTGTCAAAGACACAGAAACTTGACAGTCTCAGGATTATCCCAGCCAGTGTCAAACCTCAGCAGAGTATTGAGGATTTGTGGTCTGGTCACCTGTGCATTTCTGTTCTGAACCAACTCTGCTCTTTTCTGTTTTCCCTCAGGTTCTTGGAGCGTTTGCTAGGAAGCAGATGCAGCGATTCCCGCTCCGGCCTCGCTCCGCACGAGGACATTCTGTGCTAGCAAAGTGCTTATCCGGGCGGGTGTCCGGCCGGCTGGTGCAGCACTCGGCGTTGGCTCATTCCCTTCTGTTTTAGCTACCAAGAGCCAGGGATGTGATATCACTACTGGAATGCGCAACCGCTTTGCTGATGGTGCTGGCTGCCGAGGGGGATGGGGAAAAGAGCAAAAACAACATTTTGTTTGAGGGAATTAACCGTCATGCAGCGTACGGGCCTTTCATTAGGGTCAGTCTAGCATCGAGACTCCTTTCACTCTCTCTGGGCCTAATCCTCAGGCCGGTTCTCAAAACACTAATTTCAGCTCTATCTCCTCCTAAGTTTTTCATCCCATATCTAAAATCTGGGGGATTTACGTTTTTGCAACCCAATTCCCATGTCCCGAAACATTCAGATTTCCTCAAGAGCGTACGGATGGGCTACGAGCTACAACCATCTCCCACCTGGGGCCCGAAGATTCTTTGCAACAGTTCCAGAAAAACAAACAGAAAGTCTGTGGCTAAACTAACCCAAACTCAAGGCACACGCGAGTTACAGGAGCTAAAGCAGCCAGAAGTAGCGGGAGGCAGTCGCAGAGCTGCAGGATCATCCTTCCCAACATGAACAGCACTGCCTGATTCCTGAGGAGCAAATGAGAGGTCGAGTAGCACCACACTCGAGCACTGAAAGGATGGAAGAACTGGTACTTTCACTCCTCCACCAGCCACTTTAATGATTGAGCTCCTCTTTACAAAGTTCATGTTTGCTCTCTGCTAAACACAAGCAAACACAGCAAAGTGGCCAGATAACCAGTTAAGCTCATCGCCCAGCAGCCACGGGAGCGTTGGTGTAAGAATCAAGCACCATAAAGACATTTGGGCTCGTAGCCGGCATGGATAACGAGGGAAGAGCTGATGAGCATTCCCAGGAACACGGCAGCTACTCACAAAACACAGCGGTATCCAGCCCGCGACACACGGGAACAGGCAGCAGTGATCTCCTTCCACAATAAAGCTGCGTTACTTCTAGACGAGGACGAAGCAGTTCTGGTTTATTAGAGTAATTTAAAAGGTTACACTTGAACAACTCAAAGGAGGGAGAGTATTAAGCTGTCAAGAAAAAAAGCCTCCTTGAAGCTCCAACAAGAAATTGAGGGGCAGAAGAGGAAAGAGCAAGAAAGTCTCTTTACCCAAGCCCTTGTCTGTGGTTAACACACACAGTTTTCAGACGTTCACCAAAAGGCCTGAGGACATTTTTCTGCTCAAAGTTGTCAGTCAACATTTTAAATCTCAAGCTATAAATTAAGTTTTAAAAGCTACCCTAGACCAGGTAGTTCTGCAGCCGTTGCGTGTGCAGATGGGCAGCCACCAACTTCTCCTGGAACATCCCAAGAGGCGTCTGAAGAGGGAACAAGAGTTCTCACAAGGTCGTTCTGATCAAGCTGCATCTCCCTACGAAGGGCATTTTTATGACTTCTGAAGGCAGGTCTGGTTAGAAGACCACACTGCTGCTTAAAAAATGGTAGGAAACTAGTCCTTACTTCAGAGGAATCTCACCCTGCTCTGCCAGGCCGGCTTTGGGCTCGCTTGTCAGCGCTCCCTGCTCCGTTTGTGCCCTGTCTCGCTGCTTTAACCCTCACGACAGCAGCATCTCGCTGCCTTGGGCGGGGAACGGCGACGGGAGCGACGCTGGAGCCGGGAGAAGAAACCTCCGGTTACTGGGATGCTTTTTGGGGGGCAGTGGCAGCTACCAAGAGGTCTCTGCACCCCCTGCTTAAGGGCGCTGAGCCGAACTGCACGCGAGGACACGGCGGGGACCCCCCTTCGGCCTGCTATCACCGCGGGGACCCCCTCGTTTGCTCCGTTGCCCTCCCGCTGCACAGGACCGTCGCTACCCCGGGGCCCCCGCGTGTTAAATTTGAACGTAAACACGAACGCAGCAGCGAGCGGGGCGAGGAGCTCGGCCCGGAGCCCCACGGGGGCGCGGGACGAGCCCGGCCGCGGGTGGAAGGGGATGGGATGGGACTCGCAAAGGGGATTCGGGCGGTTTTTACCTCACGCGCCGCGCTCTGCAACGCGCGGGACGGAGCCGGCTCGAGCGGGCGGCCCCGAGCGGCGCCTCCGCCGGGGGGCCCCGGGGGCTCCGGAGCGGAGCCAAGGGGGGGACCCGAGGGGACGGCGCCGCCGGGGAGGCCTCAGCGCCCGCGGGCGGAACCGCCGCTGCAGGCACCGAGCGGCGCGGGCGGCACCGGGCGCCGCTTCTCGCCCCTTCGCGCGGAGCCACCGCCAAACCCCGCCGGGAACCGCGGAGCCCGCGGCCCCTTCCCCGCCACGGAGGGACGCGGTGGAGCCGCCACCTCCCGTCCCGGTTCCGGTTCCCGTCCCGGTTTCCCCCCCCCTCCTCACCCATCGCGGCGGCTCCGGCGGCGGCTCCCGAGCGGCGGCGGCGGCCACAATATGGCGGGCGGAGGGAGGGAAGGCAGGCGGAGGGGGAAGGCGGCCAC